>NW_006408673.1:1581199-1696043 GCF_000296735.1 Chrysochloris asiatica | reverse complement strand
TATATGAGTTTTATGGTCTACCACAAAAGTAGAGGGCAAAGGGATAACTGAATGACATCTCTGTGAAACATTGGGTTATGAAATGGTGAAACAGAGGTTGTTATTTCATCAGGACTTTGAATCGGCAGGCCAATTGTGAATCTAAGACTGTAATTCATAATGTATGTAATCCAGAGAACCTCATAAATTATGCAACCCTAACTTGGCTAGTTTATAAATACCTCTTGGAGAATGAGTCTGACCTTATATTCATTGTGGGGTTTACATTATGGTTAATTAGTTAATATTTGCTGAGTTTTATGAAGGTGATTAGCCCATATAGGTGCTAAGAAGCATATTAATTGTTTTTCACTTGTGTTCACACCCAGATATTTTCTAGATACTGAGAGGTTAACCTTGGAAACTCTCTGTCGAATTTTCAATACAGTCACTCATTTTAAAAACTTGTCTTGAAATTAGTATTGCAGAAATGTTTATGATTTAGGCTTTGAATTAGGCCAATGAGTTAAAACTTACTTCTGGTTAATAGATAAAAGTTATTCTTTTAAACTCAAAATCTAAGTGATTGAAAAGAATCAGTCGGCATGTTTATCTGAGTCAATTATTGGCTTTAGAATTGACCAGACTGGAACTCTAATCCAGTCTCCACCACATTCAGTGAGGTACCTAGTCTTTATTAACCTGTTTATAAACAGTTTTACAGTTTTATAGTTTTTGCAGGTGAGACTGGGGAATGTAAATCTCCTAATGTTCTATCCAGAACCTGGGAGGCACTAAGCATAAAAAAGTTTTGGTACTTTACTTTTGTTTACTAAAGAATCTTTAGAACAGAGAAATCATTTATAATTTAAAAAATTGGTATTATGGAGGAAAGGGATTTTTGAAGAATAAGACAACACCCAAATAAATGAAATCTATAAGCAGTGGAAAATAGAAGAAACCCTCCTTGTTCTTTTAAGCACTCAGAAAATGAAGATTTCTCTTTTTTTGATGATTCATAAGAAGTTAGGAGCTCGGAGTTTAAGTGTACTGAAAATAGTAAGAGCTGACATATGTAAATATGATAATATTTATTATATAGGTGATATAGATATAAATAATTTGTATGCTTATTTTGTACAGTATAAATATTTTCTAAGAGTGAATCCTATTACATCAATTGTTGTTAAGTACCGTCGAGTCGGTTCTGACTCATAGCAACCCTGTTTAGGGTTTCTGAGGAGCAGTTGATGAGCTTGAAATGCCAGTATTTTGATGTTCAACACGGACTTTGCAATCCAATGCATTAATGCATAGCGCCACACCAGGACAATCAATAGGTGAGGCAAAAAAAACCCAGAATGGAAGGAAGACAAAAGGCGTAAATTTACACTGGTTAACTGTTCTTATCATAGGGATGCTCTCTATTCCCTGTGCCTTGGAAGTTAAGGTGAACTAGACTGGTGGTGTTCCTTGGTTTGCCTTAGAATGGTTCACACCTACACTCAGTTTCCTCATCCCTGTGACCTCCCAGGCCCTGAAGATACTTGCATTTTTGTCCTCTGATGGATCGTCATCACATTTTCTAGACTTTTATAAATTTTAAGTTCCTCCAGGATGAAATTTTATTTTTCGTCAATGATCAGGTAGTTGAACCTGACTAACGACTGGCTGAACTTGAGTGCTAAAGTAAGATTTTGAAATATTGGGCATTATATTTGGAGTTAAAAAAACCCTGGGTTAGAATTCAAGCCTTAGCATTTATTGGCTCTGAGATGTTGGATAAAGTCTTTTCAAATTTCAGAGTCTCTGTTTCCACCTCAATCTTTTTGTAGTAAATGAGACAAAACTTGTGTAGTATAATGCCAATGTAGTACCTGGCTAATCAATCTATTGTTAGTCTATTCTTTCCTTTGTTACCACCATGGATAATTAAAACTTGAACATAATTCTGTATTAACAATATGCTTCAGCTACTGATAGTTGTTAAGTGCTGCTGAGTTGGTTCTAATTTAATAGGATTTCCAAGGAGCGGCTGGTGAGTTCGAACTGCCAACCACATGGTTAGCAGTCCAGTGATTTTCCTACAGCACCACACTAGGACTCATTGGCTCAGACTAATACTTGTTACAGATTGAATTATGTCCCCCAAAGTATGTGTTGGAATCCTAGCCCATATACTTGTGAATATAATCTAAATCTAATAAAATGTCACATCCTTCCTCAATGCAATTTAATGTAATCACTCATTCAGTTCAAGTAGTAGTACCAGTACAGGGTGGATCCGATACCTCATCATTTTCAAGTTATAAGAAGAGCAGGACAGACACAACATAATACTGGGGTAGACAGAGGCCTTGTTAGGTTTGTCAAGGAGCCAAGCAACACTCAAGAATACCTACAAAGAAATAAATAACACCATCAAAACCTTGATTTGGACTTTTACTTTCATCCCCATAATATTGTTTACAGTTGGTCACTGTCTCTGTTTCTTTAGCAGAGAAATATGATGACGCTAGGGGCTACTCCAGACGTACACTTTAGTTTTGAATCTTTTTGTCTTTGGAACATATAGGTGGGGCTTCAAAAAGCTCATGGGAAAATTCCATTTTTCCACAAATTTTTTGAAGCCCCTTATATTATCCACCCACCTTGCAAGAAAGGTGTGTGAAATGTTCAAGTGGATAACTGGTCTGCCACCCAAATGCTTCTCATTCCCCTAGGTACACCTTTCTCCTCATACAGGCTCCTCCTCTATCTCTTAGGCCCCTCTTTCCACAATGGGAAATATAATCTTTATAGTTTTTTAATGCTGCCCCTATGAGTGGTCTTATGATGCTACAGACAGAGAGCAAAGTAGAATGATTAATTCCTTCCACACTGGTGGCCACCCTTTTCCTTATTGTTACTGGTTGTGTGTTGTATAGTTGGTCTGACTCATAGTGATCCTGCATAGGATTTCTGAGGTTGTAAATCTTCAATGGAGCAGAAAGCCTTATCTTTCTCCTGTGGAGCAGCTGTTAGATTTGAACTGCTGACCTTCTGGTTAGCAGGCCAGTTCATAATCCACTAGACTACTAGAGCTCCTTTTTCCAAACCAGAGATTACTGATCTAATCATTTCTACAGGCAACAAATACTGCCCTGGCTTTCGGTGGCACAACTGTGGCAGGGAGTCAGCGTTGAAGTAAGTATCCATAGCTACTGGGTCCTTAATATTGCCTCTGGAAATGGGCAAGCGGGGCAGGGTGTTAATGCAAGAAGGGACAACTGAAAAGATCAAAACTTCCCATAAGAAGATAGAGGCTTCAGGGCCTAGAAATGGAGAAACACTGCCATTAATGTGTGGGTTCACACTGTAATTTGGCTAATCTGTATAGCTCTGCATGAAGGTATGAGTATGTATATGAGAGGACAAAAATAAAGGAAACAGAATGAAGAAAATTCTAGCAAGTTAAGTATGTGCTGATAGATGAGAACAATGGATTTAATCTCTGATTTGATCAAATCAGAGATTAGATATACTAATATTTGAGATATAGTAATATCTCAAATAATAGGAAGTTAACATCACTCTGATACCAGAGCCAAAGACACAAGAAAACTACACACCAATATTCCTTATCTACAGTATAGATTTTTAAAAAATCCTGTTAAATGCTAGCATACTGAATCAAGTAATAAGCAGGCTAAGTTTTATTTTTCTTCTGTAAAAGAGTTCTAGCACCCATACCCTGCCCCTTTCCAAGCATATCCACTTCTCCCCCATCACTGTTCACACTCTCATCTCCTTTGGTAAAACCACCAAGAAGCCCTCTTATTAGCATTGCAGAATGGTCTTTGGAAGATCTAGCACACGGATGTTATCAGCTGGTAACTGGAGAGTAAGCGCTTCAGAAACCATCATTGTGGGACATTTGGAGGTGCACCAGATTATAGACACAGTTTTCACCACGATTCCCTAGTGATAAGGGCCCCTGTGGTGGATTTACAGAGTAGACAGGAATGGCCTTGATTAGGGTACTTTTCAGATTGCGGTTGAACGCAATCAAACTTGGCTTTGAAACTGCACATGCAAACATACCTTGGAATTACTGTGAGTCTATTCCAGACCACCACAATAAAGTAAAGGTCATAATAAAGAAAGGTCACACAAATTTTTTGGTTTCCCAGTGCATATAAAAGTTATATTTATACTATAATGGAGTTTATTATTAAGTATGCAATAGCATTATGGAAAAGTTCGAGATATTGTGAGAATTACCAAAATAATGACACACAGACATGAAGAGAGCAGATAATACTGTTGGAAAAATGGTGCTGATAGATTTGTCAATGCAGAGGTTCCACAAACCTTCAATTTGTTTAAAAATATCTATAAAACTCAATAGGCAAAATGCAGTAAAACATGGTGTATACCTGTACTTAAATAAAGCTAGCACCCCCAACGAGATGGATTGGCCAGGTGGCAGCATCGATGGACTCAAGCGTGACAACAGTAGTGAAGTTGGCCCAGGATCAGGCAGTGTTTCATTCTGCTGTGCATAAGGTTGCTATGGGTTAGTACCGACTCAACGGCACCTAACAACAACAACAACATATATATATTAAGTGTTGTCAAGTTGGTTCCTACTCATTGAGACCCTGTGTAGGGTTTCTGAGGACCAGCTGAGGGGTTTAAACCACTGACCTTGCAGTTCAAACTGACCTTGTGGTCTAGTGTGTTATCCTGCAGTGCTACACCAGGACTCCACAATCCCTTTGTTGTTATTAAGTGCCATCAGGTTGGTTTTGACTCATAGTGACCCTGTATAGGATTTCCAAGAGCGGCTGGTGAGCTTGAACCACTGACCCTACAGCTCAAACTGACCTTGCAGTCCAGCACAATATCCTGCAATGCCACTCCAGGACTACATTATAAAAAAGATGAACGGGTCTGATCAAAACAGTGACTCACTCACTCTCATATGTAGTGTTAGTTTTCTGTCACTGAGCTGTTACTTCTTGAATCATCCTTTCTTTTCTACTAGTATTAATTTGTAATGTAGACATTCTTTTTAGAAAAAAATTAGTAACAATTTTCAACATTAGCTCATGGAATTACTCAGTACTATGGCACACGTTCCCATTGTGAAAGCTAGACATTGTTGTTAATGGTGAAGTTTGTAGTCAACAAAGTCCAGTCTTAATATATTTTTGAAATTGGTATGTTACATAAACAATTGGTATCAAAATACTTCAAGCTCTAAGGAAAGAAACCTGAGAAGCATAAGTCATTCAAAGACTGACAGCTTGCATACAGAAATAACAAAAATTAAGGATAATAATAAAATACTTGACCGAAACACCTCTTGTTGCAACCTTCCTTCTGTTCCTAAAAAACTGACTTATCTTGGTATGTTATCTCTGACAAGGAAGACATTTTACATGCAGTTTTTAAAATGTACCTGAAGAAAATAGTATTCTTTTTGAAACCAACACAGATGCTTAGCCAGGTATCTGCAATTTGTGCCACAATCTGGGTCCACTGATATTGCTGGTTGGAGTTCACATCAAAACTTAATTATAGGTGAACCACAAGGTCAGCTGATTGAGTGCACTGGCTGCTCTGTAGATAAAAGAGGCTTTCTGCTCCTGCAAAGATTTGAAGCCTTGGAAACCCTATATAGCATTGCTGTGAGTTGGAACCAACTCAACAGCACTTAAGGACAAAAACAACATTTAAGTATATTTTTTAGTATGTTAAGTATATTTTTGAGGATCAAACTTATTTGCCCACAGGCTTATTCACAATAATATGATTTACTGAATAAAATAAAACATTAATCTGAAATGTAAAGTATCTTGATAAATTTAGATGAACTAGTGTATGTCTCCTACTTAAAACAAAATCTTAGATACCATCCACTGCTGTAGGGAATCATGTTTGAATAGATTAAAGTATAATCAGTTGCGTGTTCTAACCATGCCGTAACATGGTAGAGTGTGTGTTTGTGTGTGTGTGTAGTATGTGGTTTTTATTAGTAGTGTGTATTCTACAGCAACACACCAGGACTCCTTCATTGCTGTTGTTAAGTGCCAACAGGTTAGTTCTGACATCCAGCGACCCTGTATAGGATTTCCAAGGAGTGGCTGGTGGGTTAGAACTGCCAGTCTTGCAGTAAGCAGTCCAGTGCTTATTCTACAGTGCTACATCAGAACTCCTATGTTGTTGTTTTTATTGTTATGAAGTGCCATCAAGTTGGTTCTGACTCACAACAATCCTGTATAGGGTTTCCAAGGAGTAGCTGGTGAGTTTGAAATGCCAACCCTAGTAGTAGTTGGGAAAAACTTCCTTTACCATTTTTACTACTAGCTTGCAAGAGCCTAGGTTTCCTCTGCTAGTAAATAAATCATCTATTGTTTAGGCTTGTGCTGATCTTGCCATTTTTATGCCTGATGGACGATAACCACATGTGCTAAACAAATCTCCTGTCATTAGAGAACACCCAGATTTCATGCAGAGTTATTGCAAATTGCATGTCATTTTCTTTATGACACCCTGAAGTCCACTCACCCATTTCTCACTGTTCCACAGTCTACCTGTATGTGGTAAAGTCTCTGAAAATAGATTGTTGTTGTTAAGTGCCGTCGAGTCAGTTCCAACCCATAGCGATCCTGTACAGGGTTTCCGAGGGTGCAAATCTTTATGGGAGTAGAAAGCCTCACTCATCTTTCTCCCACAGAGTGGCTGGTAGTTTCGAACCGCTGACCTTAAAGGTTCACAGCCTGATTCGTAACCACTACGCTACCAGAGCTCCCTGAAAATAGATAGGAGGAGAAAACGGAGACAATGTCACTAGAAATGAAGAACAGGGGAGGCAAAACACACAGAACATGATAGTTACTAAATAAACTAATTTTCCCCGCCTCCTCTTGTTTTGGCAAGTCTTGCTTAATATTGCCATATAGGAAGGACGTCTTTTTGCACAGGAAGATAACAAAACTCAAGACATTGTCTTCGTCATGATTGCAAAGTTATTTTGTGGCAGAGTGGAGAGATCTTGGTGTGATGAAATTTTGTATACATGATTATAGCCCCTCCTTCCATATGCACACAAATCTCATCACTCCTTGTTTGGTTGCATTGGCGGACCTCCTGATGAGCATGAGCGTGAGCGTATCCAAGAATGTATCTTGGTAAATTTATGTTCACACATACGTTCCACTAACCCCTGGATTTCCCTGCAGTGTGATACTGGCTTTCTTTCTCATGTCCATGTAGTTTTTTAAGACAGCAGTTGAATTTTGTCACAAAATTTTGTGGCATCTTTTCACAATATTCGGTTATGTTTTTAAATTGCTGGCTTGTGGAGGGCAAAATAAGAGTTCTATAGTAGTAGTTATAAAAAGTAGTATGGTTATGTGTGTATGGTGCTGTGGGTTAATGCACTGGATTACAAGGTTGGTCACAAGGTTGGAAGTTCATCTCACCAGCCACTCCTCCAAAACCCTATACAGGGTCTCTGTTAGAACTTAACAACAACAACAGTCTTTCCAAGGAATCCTAGTGTGGTGCTGTAAGATAAGCACTGCACTTCTAACCCCAATGTCGGCAGTTCAAATGCACTAGCGACTCCAGGAAAACTCTACACATGGTCATTATGAGTCAAAACTGACTCGATGACACTTAACAACAATAACAATCACAACACAGGAGTCCTGGTTCAAAATCAAGAAATGTGTGCACCAGGTTGTAATCTTTCACCATATTTATTCAGTCTGTATGCTGAGTAAATAATTCTAGAAGCTGTACCAGGTAACTGTCCTCCATATTTCTTGGCATGGATGAGTGAGTGCATCCAGTACTGTATAAGTTTGTTGAAAGATTTCAGTTTACGTTCCATCAGTTTCCAGAGCCTTGTGGGTTTTTTTTTTTTGCCAATGCCTTCAATGCACCTTGGACTTCTTTAAGTACCATTGGTTCTTGATCATATGCCACCTCTTGAAATGATTGAACAGCATCCGTTTCCTTTTGGTACAGTGACTCTGTGTATTCCTTCCATCTTCTTTTGATGCTTTCTACATCATTCAATATTTTTCTCATAGAATCTTTCACTATTGCAAGCCAAAGCTTGTTGTTTTTTTTTTTTAAATTCTTTCAGCTTGAGAAATGCTGAGTGTATTCTTCCCTTTTGGATTTCTAACTCCAGGTCTTTGCACATTTCATTATAATGCATGACTTAGCCAAAAGGTTAGAAAGCCTCAAGTTTACTCAGAGTTGCCTTGAAAGAAAGATGTAGCAGTCTGCTGTCACAAAACCAGGCATTGGAAACCCTGTGGAGAACTGTTGTCCTCCGACATAGGAGGTCACCATAAATGTGAACAAACTTAATGGCAACTGGTTAATCTTTATCAGAAGTAACATTATTTACTTTGGTAACTAAAGGCACATTTAGGCAGGTGTGGTGCTGCAGGATTAGGCACTAGACCACAAGGTCAGTTTGAACCGCAAGGTTGATGGTTCATACTCACCAGCCGCTCCTCAGAAACCCTATACAAATTTACTATGACTTGAAACCAACTTAATAGCACTTAACAGCCAAGAACATAAGAAGGTAATGTGGTCCTGCAAAACAATGGTCTTGGGCTGGTTTTTGTAAATGCCCTAGACTTAATTTCATTTTATCTTCCTACAGATCTGTCATGTGTTCATTTTTTACTGAAACACTTAACCTTTTTTTTTTTTTTTTGTACATCATATATTTAAACAGAGTCCTGGTGTAGCACTGCAGGACAGTGAACTGGACCACAAGATCAGCAGTTCAAAACCACAAGCCACTCCTCAGAAACACTATACAGGGTTGCTATGAATTGAAACCAACTCAATGGCACTTAACAACAGCAAGAATATTTAAAATGATGCTTAAATGAATTATAAGGAAAATGAAATACCTTTCTGTGTAATTTTTGGCTTATTTCTATTCTTGATATACTCACATCTATGCATCTACAATATAATCATTGCCATTTTTATTTTTTATAATGAAGCTTCTAACCTTTTTGAGAGTTATATAAAAATAGTCATACTACTGTCTTCATTTTTATTACTGTAAAATTTGGAAGTTGTATTTTCCCCTTATAGTTCTTGTATCTTATGAGACTCTTTTCAGTGTGTACAGTGAATTTCTAGTATCATAAGTCAATAAATTCCTAAGTATTACTAAGCAATGAATTTTTTAAAAAAAACTAAGCATTTAATTTTTAAGTGAAATATTGGGGTCCAAAGTGCATATTGTCTTAAAATAATGGAAAGTATAAATGCATTCTATCAAATTGAAATCACAATCATAAATAGACCAAAAACTTGTAATTCTAAGTATAATTTAAACTTATTATAAACATTTTCTTTTTCTAAACAGATTGAAAAGAGAATTTTACAGGTGGCTATTCTTAGCTCTCAAAACTCCAAGTAGCAGTTTATATGTTAAATTATACCAATATTTTTGTGGATGTATAGAATTGTATTTTTGTTTCAAATTCCTAAGATTTGGCACTTGTATTAGATCATTGTCTTACCAAAATTTGGAATTAAAGATACATTTACATGGGCTGTGGTTTCTAGGAAAATAAATCTGAGGGCCTTAGCCACTGCCATTGAGTTGATGCCAACTCATAGTGACCCTGTATAAGGTTTCTGAGACTGTAAATCTGTGAGGGAGCAGAAAGCCTCATTGTCCTCCCATGGAATGGCTGATGGGCTTGAACTATTGACATTTTGGTTTGCACTCTAGTGCTTTCCCAACAAAGCCACCATGCTTTCAACTCTTTCTCTCTCTTTCTATGTAATTAGAATAAGAAAATCCAAGTTATTCAATCCCTCCAGAGGTAAAACCACTGTGGTAGGCTTATGTATTGGTATATGCATACATTAACACACATATACGTTATATAAATGAGGTAATGCTTTGTATTGCAGTTGTTTTTGTTTTTTTCTGCATAAAAGCATTTTTAATACGGGACATACTTTTAGTGATGTGACACAATTATATCATGTTTAACTCTATGATTATTCAGGTTGGGTTTGTTTTCTTCTAATATAACTATGTTGTTGTTGTTAAGTGCCATCCAGTCAATTCTGACCCACAGTGACCCTGTATAGGGTTTCCGACGAGTAGCTGATAAGCTTGAACCGCTGACCTTGCAGTTCAAAGGGCTATGCAGTCTGGTGTATTAACCCACAACACCACACCAGGACTCCCATATAACTGTGGTAATATGCATTTTCTATATAAATAAATTTCTGAATTCTGATTTTTAAAATATGAATTACTAATATTTCAGAACTGAAAAATTTTAAATGGTTTTTGATACATACTATAAAAATATAGAATGGATTTCATAACTATCAGTATTGTAGAGATTCTACTTCACTGTTTTGCTATGACTTAGGTAGTTTTTCATTGTATAGCATTTAGATTGATGTATATGTGATTACTTTATGAAACACTAACCCTTGTAAGGACCCTAGAAAAAGATTATGTAATTTTCCTTTTAAGTCTGTTTTTTGAATGAAAACTGAACACCTTGGATCGGGACATGTAAAACAAGTTACACAGCACAATATTCTGTAGTTTATAAATCCACATTTTTAGAAGAGCCTGTAGGCTTTGTAAGATACTGGAAGATCAAAGCCACTAGATGGTGGGCCCTGATGTCACAAAATGGGAGTGCTGGCCCACACTATTCTGGTCCCATGACATACTTTAAAAGCTGCTTTTTATAAATAAATTCTCCTAGCAACTTTGATAGTGTCAAAACATTGGTTATTTAAAACTTCTATTTGTCTGTATTACAGATAATCAAAAGTGTTCTGCATGAAAAGTAGATAATTGGCGTTTATTGTATATTGTTTGCAGAGCTCTGTTTTCAGTGTTAGGATTTTATATGGTAGAGATCCTACATTATGCTCATGGTATAAAATACTGTTTATTTTGTTAATTAACAGTGCTTGTGTAGTCATTTGGATGTATGCTTTCTTAGTTATGAGAATATTATATGGTCATTTATTTTTATAACAAACAGTACAAATATATTATTTTGCACTCGCAGTACATGAGTTGTAGTGGGAGGCTTTTGAGTTTTCATTTTTCTCTTTGGGATGATTAGGAAGTCAGATGCTCAGTTTTTACTTCAGAGCAAGGGTGGACATTATTGTTTTTAGGTGCTGGGGAGTTACAGCAATAGTCATGTGACAAGGTGGAAATGCCCCATAGGGTTTTCTGGGCTGTAATATTTCTGGGAGAAGATCACCAAACCTTTCTCCTGGGAAGTTACTGAATAGGTTTGTATCACCACCCTTTTGATTAGCAACTCAGTCCTTATCCATTGCTCCAACAGGGTTCCTGGGTAGACATCTCAAAAGGAAGCTGCCTTTTCTGGGAAATTACAAAACTGTTTGCTAATGATGATAAATAACATTGGGACCACATTTAAAATATTGGCAAAATAATGTATTTAGTTCAATAATGTTTCATTTAAATATTCTAGTACTTTATTCAATTTTCATTATCGTATAGGTTTCAAATTATAAATATGAAATATGGTTTCCTACCAAATACGCCATTTAATGGGACATATTAAATGCACAACTCCTTTTTCATGGTTGCTGCTAAATAAAATTCTTAAATGTAAAGAAGACTTCAAAATCAGTGGTTCAAACCCACCAACCACTTCTTGAAAATCCTACACAAGGTCACTATATGTTGGAACTGACTTGACAGCACTTAACAACAACAACCTTTACAGAAACAGACTGCCACATCTTTGTCCCATGGAGTGGTTGGTAGGTCGGTTTGAACTGTTGATCTTTCCATGAGTAGCTGAGTGCTTAACAACTGCACAATCAGGGATCCTGAGCATATATTATTGTTAAGTGCCATTGAGTCAGTTCTGACTTACACAGCTTGGGTTTTTGAGGAGTAGAGGAGTGGCTGGTGGGCTTGAACCATCAATTTTGCAGTTAGCAGTCCAGTACTTATTCTACAGCACCATACCAAGACTCCTGGGTATATACTACAGTGAGCACTTTGTATGTGTGTGTGTGTGTGTATGTATGTATGTATGTATATGTATGTAGATAGATAGATAGATAGATAGATAGATAGATAGATTGATAGATTGATAGATTGATAGATAGATAAATGATGGAATCCTCATTTGGAACTGTAGGATAAGAAATGGATTTTTTAACTGAAAGGTCTATGGTTCAAACCTTCCAGCAGCTCCTATTTGTTGTTAGGTGCCATTGAGTCAGTACTGACTGATAGCCACCCTATGCACAGCAGAACGAAACACTGCCCGATCCTGGGCCAACCTCACAATTCTCACAGTTGTTGCCACATTTGAACCCATTGATGCTGCCACTTTGCAGTCCATCTCACTGGGGGTCTTGCTCTTTTTCTCTGACCCTACGTCTTACCAAACATGATATCCTTCTCCAGCAACTGGTCCTTTCTGACAATATCTCTGAAGTATGAGAGATGAAGTTTGGCCATCTTGGCCTCCAAGGAGCGCTCTGGCTGCACTTCTTCCAACATGGATCTGTTGGTTCTTTTGGCAGCCCATGGCACTTTCAGTGTTCTCCTCCAACACCATAACTCAAAAGCATCACTTCTTCCATGGTCTTCCTTATTCACTCTCCAGCTTTAGCATGCATATGAGGTTATTGAAAGTACCCTGGCTTGGGTCAGGTGCACCTTAGTTCTCAAGATGACATCTGTGCTCTTCAACATTGAAAAAGGTCTTATGCAGCAGATTTACCTAATGCAATATTTAATTTGATCTCTTGACTGCTGTTTCCATGAGTGTTGATAGTTGATCCAAGAAGAATGAAGTTCTTGACAACTTCAGTCTTTTCTCCATTGATAAGAATGTTGTGTATTGGTCCAGTGGTGAGGATTTTTGTTTTCTTGACATTGAGATGTAATCCATATTGAAGGCTGTGTTCTTTGATCTTCATCAGTAAATATTTCAAGTCCTCTTCACTTTCAGTAAGTAAGGTTGCATCATCTGCATATCGCAGGTTGTTAAATGAGTCTTCCTCCAGTCCTGATGCCATGTTTTTCTTCATATAAGCCAGCTTCTCAGATCACTTCCTCAGTGTACAGGTTGAATAAGTATGGTGAAAAAATACAACCCTGTTAAACACCTTTCTTAATTTTAAACCATTCAGTGTTCTCATGTTCTGTTAGAACAACTGCTTCTTGGTCCAGGTACAGATTCTTCCTCATGAGCACAATTAAGTGTTCTGGAATACTCATCCTTCTTAATGTTGTCCATAGCTTGTCATGATCCACACAATCAAAAGCCTTTGAGGAGTCTATAATAAAGCACAGGTAAACATCTTTCTGATATTTTCTGCTTTTAGCCAAGATCTATCAGACATCAGCAATGATATTCCTTGTTCCACGGTCTCTTGCCAAGAAGCTCCTTGGGAAACCCTATACAGGGTCACAATGAGTCAGAACCTATTTTATGGTATTTAGCAACAACAACATGAATATGAAAGAATGGTTTTTCTTTCTTTAAAAACTGGGCCAGTTAAATACTCTGCTATAAAGAGTATATATAGATATATAGATATATACACATGCATCGGAGGCTGCTAGTTTTTGTTGAATTGTGGAAAGATGGCTGCTTCATCTCCCCCATGTCCTCACACAAACCCTGCTCTTTCCTTCCCACCTCCCACTATGTGATCACAATGCTTGTGAGGTCCTTTTTCCCATGTGGTCGGCTTGTTGTTTGTTTTATTAACTGAATTCATTCTTACTTATTCTGAGTAGAGTCTGTGATTCCTTAGTCACAATGGGATTGTATTAGGATGTACAGAGGCCAATAAGAAAATGCAGCTTCTCTTTCAAGTAGAGGTTGCAATTTTTTGCGGAAACCCTGTGCAGGGTCACTATGAGTTGGAACTGACTGCACGGTACTTAACAACAACAAATTAATGAACATCTTTCTGTGGAGGGCCTGGTGGTTAGCAGTTCAGCACTTATCCTACACCTGAAGACCATGAGATCTTTGACATTTAAGAATTTCATTCAGATCAGTCATGAAAATTAATATCAGTTGCTTTCATTCTGGAAAAAGTGTACAACATTGATTATATTAGGTAATCTCATAAAATCTACAAGTCTGTGCTAGCAAGAAAGATTTGCCATAATGGCACTAATGATTTATTAAGTTTTCAAAATTGAGGTTGAGCTTAGCAAGAGAATTGGTTTGCCTGGGGTGCGTTTGCCATTTTTTAAGTCAGAATTTGTACAGGAAGTAGAGGGCCAGGCCATAGTAGGTTAGTTCAAAGCAAACTTCAAAGCATATGAAAAAATTTTGAATGTTACCTAAAGAATAGCTGAGCATTCAGTAAAGTATGTTGTTGTTAAGTGCCATCGAATCAGTTCGGACTCACAGCGACCCTGTGTAGGGTTTCCGAGGAGTGACTGGTGGCTTTGAACCGCTGACCTTGCAGCTTCAGTGCATTATCCTGTAGGGCCACACACCAGGACTCTCAGGCAAGTGTATACGAATTTAATGGAAGCAGAAGAGAAGTCAGAGCCAAACCTGGAATCCATTTTTCTACCTTACTTTGCCCAAGGAGCTCTGGTGGCACTGTAGGTTAAACCTCTAGCTGCTAACTGCAAGGTTAACATTTGAAACCCACCAGTTGCTTCACAGGAGAAGGATGAAGCGGTCTGCTCCCATAAAGATTTACAGTCTGTCATATAGAGTTGCTGTGAGTCGCAATCAATTTGCTGGAAGTGAGTTTTGTGTTTTGTTTTACTTTGCTTATGTTAAAAAGGTTGACTTGCTTTCATTTTTAAAACGGGGCCCATAATAATTATCTAACAATTATCTTGCAGGGTTACCCTCTGATATAAAAGGATTTTTAACATTTTATTGAACGCTTTTGTGTGCTGGAAGATAAACACTGTACTGGTAACCACAAAGTCTGCAGTCCAAACCCATCAGTTGCTCTACGGGAGAAAGATTAAGCTTTCTGTTCCTGTAAAGATTTATAGCCTTGGAAGCCATATACAGGGCCGCTATGAATTGGAACCAACTCGACAGCACTTAACAACCACATTTTATTAAATCTATAACAACCTGTTGCTAGGTAGGTGATTCAGGCTCATAGTTACTCTGTGTTTCCCAGAGGAAACTGTGCTCCACAGAGTTTTCATAGATGTGCCCTTTCGGAAGTGGATCACCACACCTTTCTTCGTAGGTATCTCCGAGTAGGTTTAAATTACCAACCTTAATAACTGAGCCTTTAACCATTTAGACCAATTTTAAATTTAAAATAATACTGTTTCCTTATGTTTCTTTAGTTGTAAATGTACAAAAAGACTGTTTGATTTGTTCTCTTCAGTTTATAAAATGTTAATCAGAAGATTTTTCAGTTGATTGTGATCTAGTTGGGACCCTACCAAAGTGTATTTACTCTGTCCACTAGGTAAATATTCACAAACATGATGCATTTGGTTTTTAAGCATATTTTATACATTGAAACTTGGCACTGAATTGAATGCGCATGTTTAAAATTTGAAGTTTGAGGATTGAGTATGTTAAAAGTCACGTTTTGAGGTCTTTTTTTTAATAGACTGCAATAAATCTGGTTAATACTCATACAGTAAACGTCATTGGACTGTAGCCTAAGGAGCTTCTAAAATATTGAAACATTCCTTTTCCATGCTAAATTATCCATCCTGTTTTTATCTCATTTTGGTATGGCTTATTCCCTGAAGTAAGTAATAAAATAGAGTCCTGGATCATTTAAACAAGTAATTAAGAGGACCATTTATTATTTCTTGCCTTTGATAAGTGTTAATTTTATTTGTTGTGAGTTAATGATGCATTTATTCACTATACTTACAGCTTCTGGTAGTTCAAAGGTGAATAATTCTAAAAGTAAACATACATACACATATATATTTACCCACTTGGGTACTATTTAATTGTCATGCTGATCTTTAATGAAGGACATGTTTTTCAAAGAAAATCTCTCTATGCATTTGCTGAAATACAGTAGTAAACATAGCTCTAAAGCAAGAGTGTATCAATTTAGAAGAGTATATCAATTTAGAAGAGTGTATCATTCATTTGGGCAAATGCCAGCTGTAGCAAAGTTGAGTCGTCATTATATTATGAGACATTTACTTGAATTAATGCGGCATCATCTAATAGGGGAGCGTACCCTATAAACCAATACATGATAATGTCTTGCAAATTCTTCCTCTCATTGTATATTTGCAGGTGACTTTCTGAAAAAGTCATTAGTTCTGTATTTTAGTCCTTGCTGTGTGCTAAGCACTATACTGGGTGCTGGGATATAGCACTGAATAGTACAGACCAATATTCTTGGGAGAAGTATGGTTTAGGGATCTGCTGGGTAGATATGTAATTAGATATGAATGGACAGTTGATTTGAGAATCGCAATGGGAATGGGAGGGGCGTTTGCTTCAGAGATAGATATTTGGGAGTCATAGGCTAAAGATGGTTCAGGTTACCAAGGGAGGAGTGGAGAAGAGAAAGTCTCAAGAGTAATCCAGCATGTTAGGAAGACATGGAGAATCTGGTCAAAGAGACTAAGAAGTCTAGCTGTGAGTGAGAAAGGGAACTGAAATGTTCAGTGCAGAGCATGTTTCAGTAAGGAAAGAGTGATCCAGTACATCTGATGCTGCAGGTCACATAAGATGAGACTTTATTTGAATTGGTCAGTGTGAGGGTCATTGGTCACATTGATAAAGAGCAGGTTTGTAGTGGCTGACCACATGCCGTGTGTGAGTGGGTTCATGAGAGTGTGGGAGGAGAGACATTGAAAACAGGGAGCATAGAGTGTTTACTTTAGTTTTGCTGTGAAGAACAGAAAAACTAGTGGGCTGCCTGCTAGGAAAGACAGACAGCAAGAGCATATGGGCTCAGGCAAGGTGGACACGGATGCGAGGTCTTTTCTAATTGTTTTCTTGATTAAACGGGAGTCATTGTGTAGGTCCACATGAGAGTAAATAGGCTAATACTCTGCTGGCTGGATTATTTTGGGGCAGCATTAAAATTTTGCTTGCCTGTGTCAATCATGAGTTTAAAATGAGATCCATCAACATAGTTTGGTTTTCTCTAGCCATGTTTAGCTGCTTGGATATAGGTGTAGAGTAAGTGGGTAAATGGACCATTGGATTTAAGTTGGGTTGAGGTTTTGCTAGGTAAGTATATTGAAATGCATTAAGTATATAATGAGTGGCTCATGAGAATTGATAATACTTATGCAAGGGGAGTGATTAAAGTACACATACATGAAATTATTATATTCTATCAAAATGTAATTATTTGAGGTTGGCACAGGTCTGGGTAGTGTTTTGTTCAGTTGTGCATAGGGTACCTATGAATTGGTACTGACTTGATGGCACTTAACAACAACAGTAACAACAACAACATCATAAGCATTTGACTGTATTAACAAATTTAGAGCTAAAATGTTTCTGTAATTTTTCCTTGCAAACATAATTTTAACCATTAATTGTGATTTTTAAAATGTATCACATTCATTTATAGTACTTAGTAACAAAACAAGTACTTTTAAAAGCCTGTGACTCATTTTTTAATTCTTCTCTACACACTCTCTTCTCCACTCTGAAAATCATTATATATTTGATTGTTCATTCATCACTCATTCATCTTATGCTTATTAAATGCCTACAATGTGTCAGGTAGTTCCCTAAGCACATTTGGCTTGTCATTGATCCATTGAACACATTCTGCTGGTTATAGTTAATATAATAGATAAAGAAAACTAAAACCAAGCCAATCCCATTGCTGTTGACTGGATTCTGACTCATAGAGACCCTATTGTTGTTGTTGTTGTTATGTGCCGTGGAGTCAGTTCTGACTCATAGCAACCCAGTACAGGCTTTCGAGGTCGTAAATCTTTATGGGAGCAGAAAGCCTTATCTTTCTCCTGCAGAACAGCTGGTAGTTTTGAACTGCTGACCCTGAAGTTAGCAGCCCAATTTGTAACCACTATGCTACCAGAGTAACCCTATGTTGTTTGTTGTTAGGTGCCATCAAGTCGGTACCAACTCATAGTGACCCTATGCACAGCATAACGAAACACTGCCTGATCCTGGGCCAACCTCACTATTGTTGCCACACGTGAGTCCATTGATGCTGCCACTGGGCTAATCCATCTCATTGGGTGTCTTCCTCTTTTTCTCTGACACTCCATTTTACCAAACATGATATCCTTCAGCAACTGGTCCCTCCTGACAATATGTCCAAAGTATGAGAGACGAAGTTTGGCCATCTTGGCCTCCAAGGAGTACTCTGGCTGTACTTCTTACAAAATGGATCTATTGGTTATAGGACAGAGTAAAACTGTCCCATACAGTTTTCATGGTTGCAAATCTTCATGGACACAGACTGCCTCCTCTGGTGGTTTTGAACTGCTACTTAAACACCACACCACCAGTAATTGAAAAGATAAAGAAAGAGTCAAATAGTTTAAGTACTACATTGTTATTTATGCCCTGTGAATGTGGACCATTCCCATAATTTTCCAGGAGCCTAGTGACCTGATCTGTATAAATGAGAGGACTGGTCTTAAAGATTCCTGAAGTCCATTCCTGCTCATAAAAACAATTAATCGTTTAACTGTACCATGTGTATCTCCTTAGAAAATTGTGGGTTCATCAAGAACAAATTTATGTTTTGTTCATACCTATCTTGGTATGGGTGGCACTGTGGGTTAATGCGCCAGACTGCAAAGCTGTTTGAACTGCAAGGTCAGTGGTTCAAGCTCACCAGCTGCTCCTTGGAAACCCTATACATGGTCGCTGTGGGTCGGAACTGACTTGATGGCGCTTCACAACAACAACAATCAAGGTATCATGAGCCCTGATATGGCATTGTAGGATAAGCACTGGACTGCTAACCACACTTCCTAATCCTAGACAGTGGTTGCTATGAGTTGGAACAACACATGCATATCAATTAGGTAGTAAAACTAGTTTTTAACAGAGCTCTGAGACATTGTCATCATATTTTTTTTCTATTTGTTGTATTTTTTCTACTATATAATAGCAATAAATGATAGTGTACTTCCTTTATTCTGATCATAGATGTGTATGATAAGGTAGTACTAATTATGTTTTGTTTAGAGTAAATATATTGACTTGATACACTGGTGGATTTCAAGTAAGAAAACAGGCTGATTAGGATTTTTGTGAATATATATATATATATATATATATGTAATTTTTGGCTAACAGCTTTCTAACATTCAAAATATTTTAAGAGTTTATGCTATAGAAAGTTTCTCCCAAAATTCATGAAAGTGGAGGCTTAAATAGAGGCTTTGCTGATGTGTTTGCACATGTTTGTATTTGTGGCATTTGGGGCGGTGGCGGGGTGGACAGGAGCCTGGCCTCTTGTTACCATGCAGCAACGCTTGTCTGCCTCAAGCTCACCTGGACAGAACTTGATGTGCCCCTGTGTTCTTCTAAAGAATCCAAACAATGTAAAATTTCATACAAGTTTCGCAGTAGATAGATAAAGAAAGGAGATAGTAGCTCAGAAAGTTCTCAGCTGACAACTTAAAAATCCCCTGGTAGATAGTTGTCTTCTCCCAGACTTCTTGTCAGCACTGCCGTGTTGTGTTTCCTTTGATTAAACCCCTTACAGCTGTCAGCCACTAGGCATCTCTTTTGTCCCACCTAGATAGTTTCTTAGAGGATTGTCAAATGCCCTTTTCCTTCATGATGCAGCTTTAGCTTTAGTTAGTACGAGTTACCTATGAACTCTTCCACCCATACACAAAAGTCATTAAAATCACCTCTTTTCCTTCAGTAGGACCCACTTTTTTTTGTTTGTTTGTTTACAAAACACCTTTGTGGTCAACTTTAGGAAAGATTATACTTACTTTAGAACTAAAGATTATACTTACCTTTGACCCAAATGCAGTGTTTTTCGAGTGTTTCCCCCCTCAGTGTACTCCTAGCATCAGTTATTAAAGGTATATGTTTTAGATGATTGTGCATATTATTTGGCGTTCTGGTATGGCACTGCAGGGTAAGCACTGAACTACAAAGTCGATTTGAACTGCAAGGTAAGCAAGCGGTTTCAAACTCACCAGCCGCTCCTAAATAATCTTATATAGGGCTGCTATGAGTGGAAACAGACTTGACAGCACTTAACAACAACAACAATATACATGATATTTAAATACAAATCTGAGCTCCTGAAGTGGAGACCAGGTCATGTTTGGTTTTGTGTTCTGTGTACAGTGGCATTCATAAAGCATAGTTTTTGTGTGTGGCTGTTTCTGCCATGAAAGGTACTGTAGTGCAGTGAATTACTTAGCATGGCTCTTCTAGCCATAGTCTTCATAACACCCTCCAAATGATTGGGTGTTATGGTGTTGTTGTTGTGAAGTGCCGTCGAGTAGGTTCCGACCCACAGTGGCTGGTAAGTTTGAACTGAAGACGTTGTGGTTCAAACTGACTTTGCAGTCCAACACATTTTGCCATGAATTTTATCATACCCAGCAGAGAAGTAGAGAATTTCATGGGAAAAAGGGTTAGAATCAGAATTGGTAAAAAGGATGGAGATTGGAGGTGTGTCTGACCTCTGCCTTAGAGAAATCAACCTTGAGCTTGATTTTCCTCCCCCACATTGTGAAGTTAGAGGAAGTTTAGATGCTGCCAGATATATCTACCGATATTTGAGCAGTTGGAGTCTTGGTGTGGTGCTATAGTATAAGCATTGGACCGTAAGGTCGATTGAACCTCAAGGTGCTATTTTAAACCAGCCAGCCACTCCTTAGAAGCCCTTTACTAAGTCGCAGTAACTCAATGGCACTTAAAACAAATACTATGTTATGCACACATTTTAATCTCGTTTTGTTCTCATAAGCACCTGTGAATTAAGCTTTTGCTAATTAATGTTAAAATTATCACATATAATAGGAATATAAATAACTAATTTCCTTAATTTGCCATTCTTACCTTGTACTGGACAGTAACGTATTTTTAACTGCTATAATAAGTTGTATTTGAAATCCTCTCCAAAACTGAATGATCCTAGAGAGAACTCAACAGTGAAAGTTTCCAGACATAACTGGAAAATGTCCTTCATAGATAGTACCTTTCTCTTTGCTGAGCTTTATCTTCCTTTTCTTTTAAACTCATAATATCTGTCTCTCCTAGTATTTGAATATAGCTTGATATCTTGTTGCTTATGCCTTTGAGCTAATTCTGACTCATAGCAACCCTGTATAGGGTTTCTGAGACTATATCTTTGCAGGTGCAGAAAGAGCTTCATCTTTCTACCATGGGGTGGCTGGTGAATTTGAACTGCCGACCTTGTGGTTCACATTCCAGTGCTTATCGTAAAGGAAAAACAAAGCCTTTTGAATTAAACCCCAAACTGTTTTAAAAATATTTGTGATAAAAGGAAAAATTTTTCTTCTTGTAGTATAAGGTTATTATACGTAAATTAAGGAATTAATCCTAAATGCTATTTATAACGCTCTCATTTCATCCATTCTACAAAAAGAGACATGTAATTGTAAATAAGTATTTCATAAATGAGTTTATCCATTATAATCCATCTAGTATCATTCAATTTGCCTTACAAAGCATATGTGTTACTATGTATTTTTAATGTTTTACACTATATTTATAGGATAAAATTATGCATTTAATGCTATAGTATATGTTTGGATATCATCTTTCAGAATTTATTGGAAAATAGTAACTTGCTTTATTATTAATATGTGTTTGCTTATTTTTGAAACTTAAACATTTAGTTAATATCTTTCCTAGCCCACATCTGAAAGAATTAGTAACATTATTGAAAAATGAATTCCAAGAGAGAAGCTCAATATCATCAGTCAGGACAAGGCCAGGGCCTGATCATCAGCTGTGTAACAGACCATCATTTGTTCATAGGAGAGTTCAAGTTGAAGCTGAAGAAAATTAAAACAAGTTCACAAGAGCCAAAATATGATCTTGAGTATATACCGCCTGGATTTAGAGATTATCTCAAGAAGAGATTTGATACATTGAGCACCAAAGACTAGATGAGTTATGGATAACTTCAAAAGTATCATATGAAGAAAGGTCATTACAAAGACAGGAAAGGAAGAAGATATCAAAATAGATTATCAGAAGAGGCTCTGTAACTTGTACTTAAACACAGAGCAATGAAAGTGAATGGAAATGATAAAATAAAAGAGTTGAATAGGAGGTTTCAAAAGATGGCTAACGAAGACAAAAAAATATTACAAAGAAATGTGCAAAGACCTAGAGTTAGAAAACCAAAAGAGAAGAACATACTTAGCAGTTCTCAAGCTGGAAGAACAGAAGGATAAATTCAAGCCTTGAGTTGCTCTGTAGAGGAATTCTCTGGGCAAAATGCTGAACAATGCAGGAAGAATCAAAAGAAGATGGATAGAACACAGTCACTGTAGCCAAAAGAATTGGTCCATATTCGACCATTTCAGGAGGTAGAATATAATCAAGAATCAGTAATACTGAAGGAAGAACCTGCTCTGAAGGCATTGGAAAAAAACAACAGAGCTCTTGGAAATTAACAGATGGAGATGTTGCAAAAAGTGATGCAGTGTTTGACGCGCTCATTCCTTTATGCCAAGAAATCTGTGAGATAGCTCCCTGGTCAACCAACTGGAAGAAAGCCATATCTATGCCCATTCTAAAGAAAGGTGATCCAGCAGAATACAGAAATCATTGAATAATATCATTAATACTACATTCAAGTAAAATTTTGCTAAAGATAATTCAAAAATGGTTGCAGTAATACATCAACAAGGAACTACCAAAAATATAAGCCCGATTTGGAATGATTATTGCTGATATCAGGTGAATATTGGCTGAAAATAGATTATTAAATAAAGAAATGTACTGTGTTTGTTTACTATGCAAAGACATTCAATTATGTGGATCATAACTAATTATGAAATACTTAATTGTACTCATGTGGAACCTGCGCACAGGGCTGTGTTCTGATAAAAGTTTATTTATGAAAGCAGCTTGGAGGCCAGACTTCATTTATGGGCTATAATTGCCAAGGCTGTCATTCAAAAAGAATAAAGGATGCTGAGTGTTTTTAAATCAGGAAAGATGTGTGTCAGGGTTGTGTACTTTACCCATAGTTATTCATTCTTATGCTAATTAAAATAGTGTGAGAAGATGGAGAATATGAAGACTGTAACATCAGGATTTGAGGAAGAGTCACTAATAACCTGTAATATGTAGATGATACAACCTTGCTTTATTGAAAGTGAAGAAGACCTTAAAATGCTTCTTGATGAAGACTAAAGACTGCAGCCTTTCAGCATAGACAACACCTCAGCAAAAATCCTCACAACTCTACCAAAAATTTTTAAGCAATATTATGATGAATGGATAAATGATTGAAGTTGTTGAGGATTCTATTTTGCTTCGACCCATAGTCAACATCAGTGGAAGCAGTCAGGGATTCAAATGTTGTGTTGCATTGGTAATATCTATGGCATAGAATCTCTTAAAATGTTAAAAAGCTAAGGTGTCACTCTGAGGTCTGAGGTGCTCTGACCCAAGCCATGGTACTTTCAGTTGCCTCATATGCTTGTTGACACTGGACAATGAATACAAAAGACTGAAGAATAATTGAAATCTTTGAATTAGGATGCTGGTAAAGAATATTGAATATGCTTTGTGCTACCAGAACAATGAACAAATCTGTCTTGGGAGAAGTACAGCCAGAAGTTCCTTAGAAGGCACCTGGAGAAAGGACATCATGCTTGGAAAAGTCAAGGGTGGCTGAAAAAGAGGAAGGTCTTCAGTGAGGTGGATTGACACAGTGGCTACCACAATGGGCTGAAACAGCAATGTTTATGAGGATGCTGCAGGACCAGGCCATATTTCATTCTGTTGTACCAATTTGACAGGACCTAAGAGCAGCAATAACATACCAATTCGAATGTTCCAAATCCACAACAGTGTAAACACACTAAATGCTGATGAGGATGTGGAGCAATGCTACCTCTCATTCGTTGCTGGGAGGGAATGCAAAATAACATAGCCACCTTAGAAAACAGTTTGGCAATTTATTACAAAGCTAACCATAGTCTTATCTTAGGATCTAGTAATCGCATTTCTATATATTTATTACTCCAATGAAGTGGGAACTTTAGTTCATGTAAAAATCTGCATGCTAATATTCATAATTCCTAACTGCTTTAAACTGGAAGCAATCAAAATGTCCTTCAAAAGATGAGTGTGGTCTAGCCATACAATGGATTATTATTCAGCAATAAAAAGATGTGAGTTATTAAAACAGAGTACTTGGAAGAACTTTAATGCATAAAGCTAACTGAAAGAAGTCAATGTGAAAGTGTTAACATACACTATATGATCCCAACTATATGATAATCTAGAAAAGGCAAAACTGTGGGTATTATAAAAAAGATCAATGATTGCTAGGGATTTGGGTGGAAGAGGTGGGATGAATAGGTAGATTTCAGGGCAATTTTAGAGCAGTGAAACTGTAATGTTCTGATATTGAAGACACATGACATGCATCTGTAGAACAGAAAGAGTGATGGACCGCAAAGTAAGCAGTAGATGAAATAATCATGCACCAGTAACAACAATTGGTTCATCAGTACCTCACTAATGCAGGATGTAGTTGTTTTTGTTAAGTGCCGTCAAGTCTGTTCCAACCCATAGTGACCTTGTATTAGGGTTTCCTAGGAGCAGCTGGTGAGCTTGAACTGCCAACCTTGTGGTTCACACTGATTTTGCAGTCTAGCATATTAACCCATAGCACCACACCAGGACTCCAGCAATAGGGAAAATGTTGTTTAGGGGGATGAGAGAATATATAGGAACTCTGAACAAATAAACTTAACACTGCTTTATAAAACATCCATTAATTAAAAGTAAAAGAAGCCATGTCACATATGTTCTCGTTACATGCTGTCGAGTTAGTTCCAACTCATAGTGACCCTGTATAGGGTTTTCCAGAAGCAGCTGGTGGCTTTGAATAGTCTCCATTATGGTTAGCGGTCCAGTGCTTACCCTACAGCGCCACACCAGGACTCCATTTATACTTAACAAAATCAAACCTAATAGCATTATGCATTAAGGTTCCACAAAATCATTAGTGAAGACATAAGTGTAAAAGCACATGGGTTAATGACCCCAATGGAATGGAGAGCTCTAGGTGTTACCCTGCTACCATCTTTGTGAAACTACCAATGGCCGAAGAAGTTCAGACACAAAGAACACCTGTAGTTCAAAACCCACATTGCTACTTGTACCTTCAAATTCATTTAAATATTTAAAAGTAAAATATATGTGCTGGAGATGCCCTATAGAAAGTGATGGCCAAATATAACTGGGTCAGAAAATCCTAGTGTACATCTAAAAGTTTAGCAGATTTCATATTTTTTTTAGCCACTAAAATCAAGGGTCTTACATCCTAGAATATTTCATTTACTTCAGCCTCCAAGACGTTCTTTGGACTGCTTTCTTTTCTCCCAGGTTTTCAAAGAAGATAGAGTTCTATGTTGAGGGAAAGAGAGGAGAAATTTCTCTTCTTTTCTTTCTTTCCTGAATCCAAAAGAATATTTGGTATAGAACAAAAATTGAGAGAGAGAAGAAACAGTTAAACAAGAATCTGAGTTAATTAAATAGAAAATTAATGAGTTAGTATGTTTCTTTTGAATGTATACAAAATTTTTTTCTTTGTTCCCATTGTGCCAAAAATGTTTTACAGTTTCTTTATTATCTTGCATATTAAATTTTTGTCATTTTACTGGTCATTTGCAATGAATTTGGGTAAAGAGAAAGCCAATATATGTTAAGGGGGTGATCAGCACAGTATCACTGAAGGAAAGGAAGATACAGAGAAGTACGCTAGAGTTACAGACAGCAATTTTTACATACACACTCCTGCATTATCAATAATAACAAACATTTATTGACAAGTGGACACACAGGCAAACAGGAAACATTAGGTGAGAAGGGACTGTACTCATGACCATTAAAAAAACAAAACAAAACTGCAGTAGATGATAAATTGCATAGAACATTTTATACAGAGTCTTATTCATTAAGCTCAAATTGAAAGCATAGAAGCATATTTACTGGTTGTCATTGTTGTTAAGTGCTATTGAGTTGGTTCTGACCCATAGCAACCCTGTATAGGGTTTCCGAGGAGCAGCTGGTGAGCTTGAACTGCCAGCCTTGCAATTCAAACCAATTTGTGGTCCAGCACATTAACCCTCAGCGCCACACTAGGACTTATGTTTGCCAACAGTATTTATAAATTCTAAATTCTGTGCATCAGCACCACTATAATTTTTGTGCATTGTTGAACTTGACCAGTTTGAGTGGTAATTGACCGTGGATGATGAGAGAGTAATAGGAGAAATCATCCTTCAGGAAATGCTCTTTAATGATTACTCTGATATCTGTCCTAAGATACCAACGTACACCATTTGATCATTTTGTCACAGTTCTGTGTATCCATTTGCAATGACTGATTTTTAAATTAGCTGTGTCTTTACTGGTAAAGAGGAAACGAAGTTATCAATTAATTCCTCACTTTATTTCAACTTACTGTGTTTGATTAAAAAGCAAAAACTATTTCTAAAAACAGCCTTCAAGATACAGCACATTTCCATTAGTATTGTCACTCCCTGGAGAACATCATATTTTATAAAGTAGAGGCTCATAGAAAATGAAAGCAATCCCCAAAACGACTGATCGGTACAGTGGACTCAAACAGTGTCATGAAGGTCGCATAGTAGGACTAGGTACCAGTTCTTTCTGTTCTGCATAGATTAGATTTATGTGTTCTAGAACATGATAAATATAGAATCTTGTAGCATATTCTTTTTTTACTTATCACAGTGTGTTTGAGGGTTGTTCATGTTGTATAAATAATCAGTTATACCTTTTTTTATTGCTGTGTAATATTCAGTTATCTGAATATATCACTGTTTCGTCTCCTTCTGATGGGTCAGTCTATATCCAGTTTGTGACTGTTAATAATACTGCTCTGAATATTCTACTACACGTTTTCTTGTGTACATGTTTTCATTTCTAAGGCAAGAGCCTAGGAATAGAATGGCTAGATCATGGGGTATGTAGATAAGTATTTAGTTGTGTAAGCAACTTCCAGTCATTTTTCAAAGTGGTTTACCAGTGTTTACAAATCAGGCTGCGAGCCGCAAGGTCAGCAGTTCGAAACTACCAGCTGTTCCGTGGGAGAAATATGAGGCTTCTTTCTGCTCCTGTAAAGATTTACAGCCTCGGAAACCCTGTACAAGGTCACTATGAGTCGGAACTGACTCCACGGCACTTAACAACAACAAAACAACAATGTATCAGAATTCCTGCTTCTTTACATCTTTACAACTTTTGTTCTAGTCTGTCTATTTTTAATTTTAGCCATCTGATGGATGTACAGTCTAAGACTTTGTAACATACAGAAATATTTCAGAAAATCCAAAGGTCTATTTGAATGCTATCAATTATCCTAAGTTATACCTACATATTTTGGCATTTTCAAGAAAATTAGGAAATGTGAGACACTTTTCAAACTTGCACAGATACATTATTCATTTTTTAGCTTCCTTCAGATTTAATGATGAAACTGAAGTTCTTAATACATTTGCTTTTATTCATCCATTAACTCATTTATTTAATGGTTTATTCATTCGTACACATGTTTTGTTCAGCTATTTCTAACAGCTTTGTATAATTTATCTTTCTGCATTGATGGGGCTGGTGGTGCTGTAGTAATCAACATGATAGCCACTAGAAGCAGGTGGCTATTGAGTTCTTCAAATGTTTGTAGTGCCAATGACCAGTTGATTTTTCCATTTTATTTTCTTGTAACTGTGGCTCATGGCTATTCTACTAGATAAAATTCCACTGCCGCAACTTGTTTTGGACTCATAGATCCTCTATAGTGTTTCTGAGGAGCAATTAGTGGGTTTGAACTACTGACATTGTGATTAGCAGTCCAGTGCTTGTCCTACAGCACCACCAGAACTATCTATACTATATAGTACTAGATTGTTGTTGTTAAGTGCCATCGAATAAATTCTGACCCATAGCAACCCTGTATACATAGTAACCCTGTATAGGGTTTCTAAGGAGCAGCTTGTGAGCTGGAACCAACATCCTTGCAGTTCAAAGGACTTTGAAGTCTGACACAATAGCCCACAGCGCGACACTAGGACTCCATAGTACTTGACAGTGCAGGTCTAAATTAAATAAATCCATCAGCTGCTCTTTGGAAACCCTTAAGGTCACTATGAGTCAGAACTAACTTGATAGTGCTTAACAACAACAGATGATAAATCTGGACTCATAAATAAAGATGTCTTCCTGATTTACTTATTAGACAGTACGAGTCTGATTATTATCATTACCTTTGTTGTTGTTGTTGTTGTTGTTAGGTTCATCGAGTCGGCACAACAGAATGAAACACTGCCCAATACTGGGCCAACCTCACAATTGTTGCCACACTTGAGTCCATTGATGCTGCCATTTTGCCAGTCCATCTCACTGGGGGTCTTCCTCTCTTTCTCTGATCCTCCACCTTACCAAACATGATATCCTTCTCCAGCGACTGGTCCCTCCTGACAAAATGTCTGAAGTATAAGAGATGAAGTTTGGCCATTTTGGCCTCCAAGGAGTACTCTGGATGCACTTCTTCCAACACAGATGTGTTTGTTTTTTGGCAGCCCATGGCACTTTCAATATTCTTCTCCAACACCATAACTCAAATGTATCAATTCTTCTACAGTCTTCTTATTCACTGTCCAGCTTTTACATGCACATGAGGTTATTGAAAATACCCTGGCTTGGGTCAGGCACACCTTAGTCCTCAAGCTGACATCTTTGCTCTTCAGCACTTTCAGAAGGTCTTGTGCAGCAGATTTGCCTAATACAATTTGTTGTTTGATTTCTTGACTGCTGTTTCCGTGAGTGCTTATAGTTGATCCTAGAAGAAAGAAGTCTTTGACAATTTCAGCCTTTTCTCTGTTGATAAGAATGTTGTTTATTGGTCCAGCAGAGAGGATTTTTGTTTTCTTTATATTGAGATGCAATCCATACCGAAGGCTGTGGTCTTTGATCTTCATCAATAAATATTTTAAGTCCTCATCACTTTTCAGCAAGCAAGATTACCTTTAGCATCACTTAAATTTCTAAATTTTGGAATCTTAAAACACAAAATTTCCAAAATTATGAAGTTATACGTGTTGGTTTTATGCTTAATTAGATGAATGTTGTTGTTGTTAAGTGCTATCAAGTTGGTTTTGGCTCATAGTGACCTGGTAGGTTTGAACCACTGGCCTTGCATTCAAATCAAGCATGCAGTCCAGTGCTTATCTTACAGTGCCACTCTAGGGCTCCGCAGTGCCACACAATAGCCACTCAAACACCACTCATTCTTCTGGTCAGTTGTATGTATGCTTACAATGAAATGTATCTCCAATTCAGACCCCCCTCTAATTATGGCATTACTGAACTTTCGTTTGTGGTATAGGCACATGTGCTTTTTTAATTGGTTGGATCATTCCTGAGCAGATTGAAGTCATAAAAACAATTAATCACTAAAAAACAGATTTTATAAGAATGAAGTCATTTGGTTTCAATGATTATGTGATTATGAAAGGTATAGATACTGTCTCAGTGTGGAGAAAGAAAACAAAAAGAGATTCTAATTAGACATTGTTCTCTTTACTATCGCATGTAACAAGACAAAATAGAACATTACTTGTTTCTGTTTACCCAATCTAGGATCTTTTGTAGATCTTAAGGAATAACTGTGAATAATGCTGTTTTGGATCAATTCCCAGAAATGTGGTAACATCTTAAATGATTCCGGAACGCTGATAAATAAGTTGACAGTAAAAATACTACTCTTCACTCTTTAACATAAATTTTTAATAAAAATAATAGGCATTAAGTAAATCAGTATATTGGTCATTGCTTTACAAAGGATGTGTGTCCAATACGATGCCTAAGCTTATCTCGTAGGTCTTCTCAGTCTTGTCTTGTTGACCCAGCTCCGTCTTTTTCCCCTTAAGGATCTCATAGTAAAGCTCTCTTTGTAGATCGCTCTGCTTCCAATGAAGAAGCAAGTTGGACAAAATTTCCCAGTGCTTTCTGTGCTTGGTGTATCTTTTGGGATGATTGTGAAATAACAATAGCAAAACTTTGTTTAGCTCCCGTTGAGTCACAAGCAATGTATATCCTGGGGTCAGGCACACCTTAGTCCTCAAGCTGACATCTTTAGTGTATGTAGTGAGGGGGGATGCTGGTCAGGGAAGATGGGACACCATCAGTTTTCATTGTTAACGTGCCTTCAGGATACATCTATTGATGCTTTGCAGAAGCATTTCTATTAGAGGATACAGTGAAATGAAGACGAGTAAATCGATTATTGACTACATTGAGCTTGCATTCTAGTAGAGAAATCCAGACATGGCAGATGAGCAAGATTGTGCAGACAGTGAGGGTCTGGCAAAGAAAGAGCCTCTTTCTTGGAAGAGCAGGGACATTGTGAGAAGTTGCTGGCAGGAATCTTAACTGGAAGAAAATAGCAGGTGTGGGCCTTCTAAATTGGGAAATTACGTGAATTAATAATGCCGAGACCAGAAACACAAGACGTGTCTGTGTGTTTAGTTTCTGGAGTATAGAGTGTATATAGGGGTATATTGTTATGGTCAACCACTGTCTAGTCAGTGCCTACTTGTAGCGACCCTGTGTAGGGTTTCCAAGGAGCAGCTGGTGGGTTTGAACTGCTGACCTTGTTGTTCTCAGTCCAGTACTGATCCTACAGCGCCACACCAGGAGTTCCTATAGGGCTATAAGATAAGGATTTAGGGAACTAGGAGTTACAGCTGTGGTCTGATTGTGAGATCTATGAGCCAGGAAATTTAGACTTTATTTAGGAGAATACTGCTTTTCAGTATTTATATATACTTGTCAATGCTGTCAATTTTCTTCAATTTTCAGCAGATTTTTCTTATTATATCAGTAAGTCTTTAAAATTCATTGGTTCTAGAAAAAATGATCTTATAATTTATTTTGTTTAGTGAGAAACTTGCATTTCATAGAATGTTTAAAGGATGCTTCTTTTACTTTTTATAGTTGTTACCTTCTTTGTGACTAGATTTTTTTGAAAAATAGATTTTTCATGTTTTTGTCTAATAGTATTTAAGCAATTTTATGAGAATGATTATTTCTGTATATTAACAGTGTTACAAAGTGACATTTTATGTCAGTAAAAATAAAATTTATATCAATTCTAAAAAGAACTTTTAAGATAGAAAGTATAGACCTATAATATTAAACTAAAATTTTGACTATCCACAGTAAAATGTTCAAGAGAAATATATGTTTTAATTTTATAACTATTTAGTAGAGTGTACTTAATTATATGGAATACAAATCAGTATCATTTCAATAGGACAGTGGCTCCTCAAATTAACAATGCCATCTGGTAACATGGCTATGCTTTCACTTTTTCAAATATTTAAATAAATTGCTAATATTCATGGATTTTGCCTTAAAGTTTTTTTGTTGTTGTTGCTTAAAGGTACACACAAAAAAGAAAGGTGTGAATTGAGGAAAGCATTCTTGATTTTATTACTCTGAATTTAGGAATAATCTTGGATAGGTACTTACATATAAATAGGTTTAGTATAAAAATCAAAAAAGAAAGCTTAAAGACTGCTTGAGCACTGATATATAAGGCTTTTTGTTAAAGTGGTAGTCTGTTGCCAATTTTATGAACAGTATATCTTTTTGTTTTTTTGGTAAGGTGGCTTGTTGTAGGTTCTTGCCTAGTATTTATGTACGACACAGTTTTGTTTATGGACTGCAGAGTCTAGAATAAAAGGAATAACTTTTACATTGTCGTTGTTGCTGATTGCCATTGAGTGAAATCTCATTTATTTCAGAGTAGATATTTGGAAGCACATTCCCAGGCCTGACTTCCCAGGAGCCTTTCCCATCAACCTTTCAGTTAGTAACCCAGTACTTTTAACTTTTTTGTGCTACCCACATATGTCTTATCCGTTGACATGTTGTTGTTGTTGTTAAGTGTGCTATCAAGTCAATTCTGACTCATAGTGACCATGTAAAGGAGCAGCTGGTAGGTTTGAACCACCGACTTGTGATTCACAGTCTAGCGCTTTTGCTATAGCACCAAACCAGGAGTCCTATCAGTTGAGGTACTTACATAAAATTACAAAAGAGCAGAATAAAAGTTGTTGTGTGAGGGAGGTAGTTGGTTATGATATGCTTAAAATCAATTCCAGACAAAGTAAATATACTGACAACATATAAATTTTCTATATAATACATGCATATATAGAAAGTTATGTTGCCAATATCATATTTACTTTGTCTGGAAATGATTTTAAGCATAGCATAACCAACTCCCTCATACAACAACTTTTATTCTGTGCTTTTATAATTTTATGTATATACCATATAACGTAGTCTGGTGTGGCACTGTAGGATAAACCCTCAACTGCAAGGTGACTTTGAACTGGAAGGTCAACAGTTCAGACTCACCAGCAGCTCCTAGAGTCGGAACTTACTCAACAGCACGTAACAACAACAACATATCATATAATGGATATATAATTTAACTGAGTCACCCATAATTTATTCAAAATAAATTTGGGGATGACCATGTAGGATTTGCTCACATGTATGACGTATACTTTGGTATTGATATTGAATATGAACCATGATGTTGGCACTGTGTCAACCACTTCTTAGTTGGTCCTTAAGACAGCTATAAAGCTGGTCCTAAAACTATCCCCATTTTATAGATGAGGAAACTGTGGCTCTGAGGCGGTACATACATACTCATCCCAGGACACCACAATTGAACCTAACTCTGTTTGGCCATAGAACTGGTGCTTATAAAAACTGATAATCGGACAGGATCCGTTTTAAGAAGAGTTTGCAGGATGTAGGAGGACAATTAATGGGCCACACATCTGATATGGTACTTCAGGTACCAAAGAGAAATTTCATGAGTTTAGATTTAAGATTGGCCCCGTTCACATGGCGAGGGTTTGCTCTGAGACAGAGAGCAGGTCAGGGGCACCAACAGGTGGGGTAATGTGTGAGTAAATTGCTCATTAGTGGATGACAAATTTGTTTTCCAGAGGAGTTTGTAACTACACACTATGAAAAATCTGAAATGATGATACTAAAAAGTAGATGACTTGATAGTTAAGGTTTTGTATGAACTTAATTGAGCCAGGATTCAAGTGGTTTGGCATTTGAAATGTAGCTATCCCCCATGATGTGATTTAATTTGATGTGATAAACCAATTCAGTGCCACTTAAACAACAACATAGGGAAACCTAAGCTTCATTCCAGGCCAATACATACCACATGCAACTTACACTCATCTGCCTTTTGTAAGTTTAAGTGTAGCTGTGATGTGAAGCAGAATTCAGAACTACCAGACTGAAACAGACTAGGAAAAAAGGCCTGATAATCTATTTTAGAAAATAAGTCAATTAAAACCCTATGGGGCACAATGATTTGGTCCACAGTCCTAGGGATGGTGAAGGACTTGGTAGTGTTTCATTCCAGTTTGTGTGGGGTCATCATGAGTTGAGGTAACAGCAGCTAGCAACAACAGTGGACTGGAACCAGCCTCAGCACTGGGTGGCTTTCTCTGTGGAAAGGGTAGAATCATTGTCTGGCAGTTCCTTCATAGGCTCCGCTACTGCTGGATGTCCACTGTTTTCAAAGCACTGTCTGTTGTTGTTGTCCTGAAGTGCCGTCGAGTCGGTTGTGACCCAGTATAGGATTTCCGAGGAGCAGCTGGTAAGCTTGAAGTGCCAACCTTGCAGTTTAAATGGCTTTGTGGTCTGGCACATTAACCCACAGGGCCACATCAACAAGGTCTGATTAGCTACCCTTTTATTCAGTGGGTTCTAATACCGACTTTGGCCTGAAGACTACCGTAGCAAAATGATTTCCCTCCACTTGCCTAAATAAGGAATCTGGTCTTCTAAATGAATGGTTACAAAATGACTCAGCCTTTTTTTCTTTCTTTCTTTTTTTTTAAGATTTTTGAGAAGGGTTTATATTTAGTTTGATTTTCCCTGTGGCCAACATTCTGATATTATTATGTATGGATATGTATCATTTTCTATTTGTTGGAAAGGGATGTAAAACTTTCCTCATTATAATTCTGATAAGTTAAATCAGCAACAGAAAAAGGCTTACTATGAGTTCAAATATTTTCATTTTGAGATTTGTTTAAGGTCTTCAAACTGTGAAGTTAATTGTTAACCTTGTTTTATATCATGCATTCTTTCAAAAGCTCTAAATCAATATATATTTTAGTGTTCTGTACAGCTATTACTCAATACCATCTCTATAATTCACTTTACCTATTGGAGCCCTGATGTCTAAAATGCAGTAAGTATACTTAGAATTGCTTGTATAACTGGATATATAGGACAGATATATTCTAAAAGGAAATCTATCAAATCCTATTTTTCTATAGACTTTAATCCTGTCATTCCAGAATTATGAGTGGTTCCGTTGCCTAATGTCTGGCAGTAGACCTCAGTAGCCCAATGACCTTTGGGAGTTATAGTTGGGAGACAGTCAAGAATTCTCCAGCTTAACTTTAAAAAAGACCATATTTAATACCAAAGCCACACCCATTGCCATCAAGTTGATTCTGACTCACAGTGACCCAGTGGGCCGGAGCAAAACTACTGCATAGGGTTTCCAGGGCTACAGCCTGTATCAGAGTAAGCTGCTACATCTTTTCCCTACGAGAAGCTGCTGGTGGGTTCTGCTCACGGACCTGATAGTTTAGAACCAAGCACTTAACCACTCTCAGAGAAATGTCATACCTTGCCCAGCAAGTTGGAATGGGTTATAGGGTTTGGGAAAACCGGATTGTTTTTATGTGTAATTCTTAGCGTTCCAACTGTATAAACCACAATAACAAAGCGTTGTCTAGATAGTTAGAATTTTCTCTTTCCTTTTCAGCATGCATTGTGTGTCATGATCATGGTTTTAACAATATTAACATTAGCATGATTTTTTTTTTTTTTTTACTTCTTCTATTGTATGATTAGAGTCCTGGATAGAGGATAAGCACGCAATCTTAGGATCTGTTTGAACCACAAGGTTAGCAGTTCATAATCACTAGCTGTTCCTTGGAAACCTATACAGGGTTGCTATGAGTTGGAACCAACTCGATAACATTTAACAAAAACAATAGATGATTATATAAAGCAAAGATATTTGTTGTTGTTAAGTACCATCAAGTCAGTTCTAACTCATAGCAACCCTGTATAGAGTTTCCAGGGAGGGGCTGGTTAGTTTGAACGACAGGCCTTGTGATTGAAACTGACCTTGCAGTCCTGTGCTTTATTCCACAGTACATTTAATACATAGCCAGACAGCATTTCAGGTAAGGAGTCAGGAGATAAATATAAAATCAAAATAACAGTCTGTGATTGCAAATACAGAGTGACAGCTGATTTTGTATGAATAAAGTAGTCTATTCTCACTGTGCTATAAATTTTATCTACAATAGTGATGAGGAAGTGCTTTAAAGTATAATAAATCCAAAATGAAGGAAATTTTATAAAAATTACAAGTATGAAATGTAATTATAAAGTGTAATGGAAAAAATTAAGGTAAGTCCATAAAAAGTAAGCAAACACATCAGTAAAATGCTGCGTAAGTGAAGAGTGGCAACGAATGTATACCATTTGTTCAGTGGGGAAGTTCAGTGTTTTGTACTTCTTTCAAAACTGTTGTGGGTTTCTTATTTTTCAAGTAATATTATTCACTTATACTGGAAACAGTGATGCCCTGGTATCACAGCAGTTAAAGTACTCATCTGCTAACCAGAAGATCAGCAGTTTGAGTCCACCAGCCACTGCTCTGGAGAAAGATGTGGCAGTCTGTTTCTGTTACAATTTATAGCCTTGAGAATCCTGTGGGGCCAGTTCTATTCTGTTTTATAGGGTCAGTATGAGCTGAAACTGACACAAGGGCATCTAGTTTGATTCTTGGTTTTGTACTGAGATTTTTGGTTTTGTACTGAGAAGATCAAAAGAAAAAAAGGAGAGCAAGCAGAATCTCTTTATTCTGTGTAAATACTGGTAGCAACCATGGCTTTGAACCAGTTCCTTCCAGTCCAAATCCCTGCTGAAAAGATGCATGGAAATAATCTGGGGATCTTGTTAAAATGTAGATTCTCATTCAGTGTATCCCTGGTAGAAATGCAAATTCTCAGAATGGGGTTTGACCAGAATGAACCTGAACAGGTTCAAAGTCCTGGTACAATGAAATAAAAGGTAACTTTTGTGGACCAGAATTGAATTTCATAGCCTATTTTTCAATAGCATACTGAAATATTGATAGAAACAGGAAAAGCTACAATGCCAACATTAAAAAGCAAGATCAATAAAAATAATATTCTTTTTAAAACTTTTGCAAAGCAGCCCTATAAAGTAGATTTTATCTTCTAAAACCTAAGTGTAGTCATTTTTGGAAAATAGTATATCAAAAGGCCAAATGTAGGGTATCCTTCATTTTTTCTTAGTATGTTGTTGTTAAGTACTGTAGATTTGATTCCGACTCTTAGTGACCCTGTTAGAGTTTCAGAGGAGTGGCTGGTGAGTTTGAACCCCAGCCTTGTGGTTCAATCCAACCTTGCAGTCCAGTGTTTATCCTAAAGCACCACACCGGGACTGTTTCTTAATATACCAAATTAGGAAACCAAGAAGATCTTTACTTAGCATCTAAATCTTTCTCAGGGATTTTTAGTTTCTTAATATATAGCAAATTTAAAATCCTTGACAAAGATTTTAATGATAAAGACATTTTTGGAATGTTTGGGGGTGGAGGGGCATGGGATGGGGGAAGCGTCTAAGTCATAATCTAGTTATAGATTTATAATCAGAAGGGGCAAAAATAAACCAAATTGGAAGAGATCATATCTTTGGGGTTTAAAATAATGTGTGTCATTCATTTTAAGAATTAAATGGAATAAAGAGTAAATGTCACTCTGCAGAACTGATGAATAAAGAAAAAGTTGTATGTTGTTTTGCAATTAAACTACTATTTACTTGATATGGTTTGTAATGGAACCAGTACTGAAGGTAGGTTTGTATACAAAGGTGAATGCAAGGAAATAAATAATACAAAGATGAGAAAATTCATTTTATCATTCAAATGAGTGATTATATATCTAAAAATGAAAATATTTTTCAAATTGAGCAGAGAAAAATGACCATCCTTTCAGCAAGCTTATGAACCTCTGGATTTTCAGTAACTTTTAATAAGTGTTTCTGTGTTTATGTTCGCATACAACCTGAAGTTTACAAAATTCAAGTTTACTAGCTTGATTTACTAGTATTGCTAGTTGTTGTTAATTGCCCTTGAGTCAGTTCCAACTCATAGCAACCCTGAGTAGGATTTCCAGGGAGTTACTGGTGAGTTTGAACTACCGACCTTGTGGTTAATAGGCCAGTGATTATCCTACAGCCCCACACCAGGATTCCACTAGTAGTGCTTTTAGGTTAGACTATGCTTTACAGTAATTTTGTTACTACTAAGGCTTACAGATTTTAGTTATTTGTAATTATTTTAGACGATTACTGTAGTATTGTCAATATTTTTACTCCTTTTAAATTTTGAGTCTTAAAAAGAAATTAATGCCTAAAAGTCATTTTCATTTAAACTGTAATCTAGAGAAGTCAGAGAAACAGACTCTAATTAAGTAACCAGTACTGAACATTCTGTTAAAATTATATCAGTAATCATTTCATTTAATCTTCAAAACAGTGTTACTGTGAATTTCATCATAATCAAACTGTTATCCCCTTATTTCTTCTAATATGCTTTAGTCTACAGTTACAGTGATCAGAGAATTTCTATGGAAATTCTTGATCAGAGGAGGGAGTGATACGTAGGAGTGCACACACAAAATGTGTTTTGGTCATTATGCTCTGGTTCTGTAGGATAAGCACCAGACTGCTTGCTAATAAGCACATGGCCAGTGGTTCAACCTCAGCAGCTGAAAGTTAAGGCTTTTGCTCCTGTAAAAATTACAGCCTTGGAAACTCCATAAAGGATCACTATGAGTCAGAACCAACTCCATGGTACTTAACAATGACAACAACAACAAGTTTCAAAAGTATTGTGTTTTGACCACGCAAGTGCTCAAAGAAGTACCAGAAGTAATGATAAACTAGAACTTATCTGAGGGAGATTATACATTTGGATTTGGTGTTTACAATATGGATGTTGGTGGTAGTTATTGTTAGGTGCCGTCAAGTTGGTAGTGACTCATAGTGACCTTATGCACAGCAGAATGAAACACTGCCCAATCCTGGGCCAACCTCACTACTGTTGCCACACTTGAGTCCATCGATGCTGCCACTTGGCCAATCCATCTTGTTGGGGGTCTTCCTCTTTTTCTCTGACCCTCTGCGTTACCAAACAGTATATCCTTCTCCAGCAACTGGTCTCTCCTGACAATATGTCTGAAGTATGAGAGACGAAGTGCCATCAATTCCAACTCAGAGCGACTGGTGGGTTTGGAATGGTGACCTTTCTGCTCACACTGACCTTTCAGTCCAATGCTTTATCCTATAGTAATTGTTAAGCAGTTCAATGTATTTGAAGGGCTTGGACCATTCAGTATATAATTTCAAAACCAGGAAAATAAGAAATAAGAATTTGGGTTTGTATGTTTAAGGACATACAGAAATTTTTAATACAATTGTTGGGCTCCCTCCCCCCCCCCCACTGGACCCATATAGTGCATAACAGTGACTGTTTGACCTGTTGATACAACCCAAATATTAATGGCTTGAAACATCTATCTGAAATTTTCTGTAGGTCAGGAATCCAGGAGCAACTTAGTCATGTCCTTCCTTTGTTTTAGGTGTGATTTGGGTTTCAGTGTTTTGTTGTATTAACCTCAAAGTTGGTGATTCAAACCCTTTATTTATAATCTCCGTCTGATAGGTTCTAGTTTATCATTACTTCTGGTACTTCTTTGAGTACCTGCATGGCCAAAACATAATATTTTTGAAAACTTGGTCTTGGAAGAAAGATGAGGCTCTTTGCTTCCCTCAGAAGCCCTATATGGGATTGCTATGAGTCCAAATCAACTTCATGGCAGTGGGTTTGGCTTGCTGTTGGGAAGAACTATAATGCATCTCAGGAGCCCTGGTGTAGTGCTGTAGGATAAAACGTTGGACCACAAGGTCTGTTTGAACCACAAGATCTGTTTAAATCACAGGGTCAATGGTTCAAACACATCCACTGGTTCTTGGAAACCCTATACAGGGTCACTATGAGTAGGAAACAACTTGACGGCACTTGACAACAACAACAACCTAGTCATCTCAAGGTTCGAGTAGGGAAGGATCCAATTCAGTCATAATCATGTGGCTGTCAGAAGGATTTATTCTGTTCCTTGCAGAAGTTCGACTGAGGTATTTGCTTGGTTCCTCACAGGTTGTTGTTCATTGCCACATGGGTACCACCACAGGGCAGCTTGATTACAACATGGCAGCTTGCTTAGCTTGTTTTATCAGAGCAAGCAAGCAAGAAGAGAATGAGGGAGGGAAGGAGTCTTGCGATCTCTTAAATCCCATCACCAAAGTGATATCTCACTGCTCTTGCTATGTGTTCAGTGTTAAATTGAGTCTGTATGTACAGCTCCCACTCAAGGGTAGATGAGAAAAGGATGTGAATGTCAGGAGATGGTCATCATTAGAGGCCAACCAAGAAGTCGGCCTACCAAACCTAGTATTCTGAGTCGTCATGGAGTATGAATATGTCATTAAGCTTATTTTACAAGGATGAATCAAAAATTAGCCACACTTTTGCTGTAGAATTTATTGAAATCAACTTCTGCAAAAGACAAATACATAATTTTTTTTACATAATCGCCATGCTTTTCAATATACTTTGTCCATCTGTCAGCAAGATTTCATATTTCCTTATTAAAAATTGGTTTAGGCTGAGTTGTGAGCTACAAATGCATTGCTGTCTTCACTTCTTCATCAGAGGTGGATCTTCGTCCTCAAAGGGCTGCTATTAGGGGACCAAACCAAAGTCAGTGGAGCAAGATCAGGACTATAGGGAGGATTCTTTTAAAACCTCACAATGAAATTTTTGCAGTGTCAACAGTGTCAGTAGAGTATGTGGATGTTCATTGTCAGGTAAAATCACAATGCTCTTGGATAGCAGTTCTCTGTGTTTAATATGAAGTTTAGGCTGCAATTCTTCAGTGAGCATCTCACTGTAGCAAGCACTGTTGATTGTTGGACTTTTTTCCTGATAGTGTTCCAATACTGGTCCTTGAAAATTACAGAAAACTGTAAGCATCAATTTTCCAGCTGATGGTTGACTTTTGAACTTTCTCTTGGTTGACGATTAAGGTTGTTTCCATTGCATACTCAGCTGTTTACTCTCAGGCTCATAGTGATGAATCCATGTCTCTTCACCAGTAACAATGTTTTAAAAGAAAGTTTCCCCTTCCTTCTAGTATCGGTCCAAAAAATTTTTTTTTCCTTTGTTGTTTCCAAACACTTCTGTTAATTCTCATCCATGAGTTATTTCAGTACCCATCTCTCACAAACTTTTTGAAACCCAAGTCTGTCATGGATTACTTCCTTGGCAGAGCCATGGCTGATTTACTTATAATTTGCCACATAATCCACTGGTCACTTGTATATTCAACAGAATCATTTCATGTACATGCTCAATGTTGTCATCAGCTGTGGATGAGGATGGGTGTTTTAATATAATTGGAGTGTGGATAAGTTTTTACTCACCCTTGTACAATGGAGCTCTGGTAGCGTAGTGGTTACGAATCGGGCTGCGAACCTTAAGGTCAGCGGTTCAAAACTACCAGCCGCTCCGCGGGAGAAAGATGAGGGTTTCTACTCCTGTAAAGATTTACACCCTCGGAAACCCTGTACAGGGTCGCTATGGGTCGGAACCGACTCGATGGCACTTAACAACAACAACAACAACTTGTACAATAGAAAGATGGGTAGAAATTCAGTATAATAATGATTATATGTAATTTGTAAACTTTTCTTTATGATGGTGAGTGAGTTGTTTTAATATATTTTAAAATAAGGTAATTGGATTATGTAGTTTAGTAAGTACAAAACTAACAATCCTGTATGGTTTAAATTTTTGTAGCTCAAGAAAGTTTAAGACATGTTGTTGTTAACTGCCATTGAGTCAGTTCCTAGCCATAGCGACCGTGTATAGGGTTTCTAAGGAGTGACTGGTAAGCTTGAATCACCAACCTTGCGGTTCACACTGACTTTGCAGTTCAGCGCATTAACCCACAGTGCCACACCAGAACATATAAAGGTCTAGAAATGTCAGTAGACATTGAGTTTACTGTATACTTTTTAAATGTATTATGAAACATATCAGACCTAGAAAAAGTAAAGAGAAGTGTTTCATACGTGCCTTGTCACCTAGGTGGTTGAGTTTTTGCCATTTTTATATCATGCTTCTTTTTTTAGCTACAGTTATTAGAAACAAAATTATAGGCATAATGATTTTCATCCCTAAATACTTTGGTACTCATCTGTTAATGAAGATATTTTGCCACAGCACATTACCATAATCCAACACATTGCCTTCTAGTTGAGACTTATAAAACTGACCCCACTGGGTTTTCAAGGCTATAATCTTAACTCGAACAGACTACCACATGTTTCTCCTATGGAACAACTGGTGGGTTGAAACACCAATCTTTTGGTTAGCAGCCATGTGCTTAACTCTACTGCATTACCAGAGCTCCTTAATAAAATTAACAACCACCTACCCAATTCATATTCTAATTCTTTTAGGTTGTCTGAAAAATGCCTTTAAAAAAAACAAAAAACAGAGGGAGTATAAGCAAATACTGTTGAATGATGATGCACGGAGGAGATTGCAATCATTGCAATGAAATGATGAGTGGAAAACTGATGTTCTTTTATGTAAACTATCACTTGATTCACAATAAAAACTTAAATAATAATAAAAAAAAAAGTCTTTTACAGCTAACTTGTTCAAACCAGGATTTAATCAAGGACCTTTATTCTGTTTGATTCTATATCTCTTAAGTAAGACTGTTTGAACTGCCTGGTTGGCAGTTCGAGCTCACCAGCAGCTCCTTGGAAACCCTATACATGGTCACTATGAATCAGAAATGACTCGACACCACTTAACAACAACAAGTTTCTTTCAATATACTATAATCCCCTGCTAGGTTGTTGTTGTTAACTGCCATTGAGTCGGTGCCTATTCATAGCAACCCTGTATACAGTTTTCAAGGAGCGACTGGTGAGTTTGAACTGCTGACCTCACAATTAGCAGTCTAGTGCTTATCCTACAGCACCATACTAGGACTCCTCCCCTCTTCTGCCTGCATATTTTTCTGTGAATTGATTCATTAAAGAAAATGACATGTTTTTAATCAGTGATTTTTCGGAAAACAAAAACAAAACCACATTTCTTTAGCCCTAAAGTTATGTATTCCTCAGAGACGCTTGCTCTGGAAGTCTCATGCATTAAGTAGATGGCAAAAAACCTAAAATAGGACAACTGTTTTCATACAGGAGAGCTGAGAGACCTGTCTCTCCAAACAACTGTCATCCCTCCTCCTGGACATCTTCTTGACTGAACCTCTCTGTTTGGCATAATTGAAGGCACACTCTAAACCATGCATAGTTGAGATTGGAATCAGGATGGTAAGAAAAGAGAGCAGCAAACAGAGTAGTAAGCAAGAGAAAAAAGACGAGACACCTGGTAGGATTAAAATCATGCAGTCTTTTGTGTGCTGTGGAGTAATTGGCTGGTGCCCAGTGACTATGTGCTGAATAAATGGGTGAGGACAGTTGGTGGAGGGGCCACTTGGCATTCATGCCAGTAACCGCCCTCTTCCTGAGTTTTTCTGCTGGAATGACAGTTCCATATGACCAGAGGCTTTGTTTGAAAATAGCCAAGAGTAAAGAGAAGCAAATTTTAATCTCCATTTTCCACATGATAGTTACAGATTGTATTGCTTTATGGAAATCATTTTGCTATTCTTTTCTTCAATCACCTTATGAAAAATGTAGTTAGTAAAATATGTCTTCATGGATCATTATGAAGATAGATTTGACATAGTGTGAGTAAAAGTGTTTCGTTAAAAAACATAAGCTGAATCCTCAAATAATTGTTTAGTATTGGGCTCTGTAGGATAAGCATTGGTGTGGTGCTGTAGGTAAGTACTTAACTACTGCTGACTGCGAGGTTGGGGTTCAAACCCACCAGATGCTCCTCAGAAAGCCTATGCAGGGTTGCTGTGAGTCAGAACCAACTTGACAGCACTTAACAACAACAACATGATGCTTAACATGTTGTCATCACCCTTTTAAACATTTTGTCTGACATTAAGAACTTCTAAATGACAATTTACACATAATCAGTTTGTGTATCCTAGATTGTAGGACTACATGCTAAGCATCATGTTGTTGTTGTTAAGTGCTGTTGAGTTGGTTCTTTCTGGTACTCTTTGCTTTCAGCCAAGATCCATCTTACATCAGTAATGATATCCCTTGTACTTTTCTGAACCTGGCTTGGATTTCAGGCAGTTACTTGCATGTAACTTAAATGATGTTGTTCAGTAGTTTTCACATTTCTGTTGGTCACCTGTCTTTGGAATGGCTCAAATATGGATCTCTTCCAGTTGGTTGGCTAGTCTTCCAAATTTCTTGGCATAGGTATGAGTGAGTGCTTTCAGGGTTGCATTTGTTCAAACATCTCGATTGGTATTCCGTCATTTCCTGTTGTTGTCAGGTGCCATTGAGTTGCTTCCAACTCATACTGATCCTGTGCAAAAACAGAATGAAACACTGCATGATCCTCATCAGCCTCACAGTTGTTGTTACACTTGAGCCCATTGCTCCTGCCACTGTGCCAATCCATCTTGTTGGTGATCTTCCTCTTTTTCACTGACCTTCCACTTTTCCAAGAATGGTAACTTTCCTCAGGGACTGGTGCTTTCTGATGTTGTTGTTGTTGTTGTTGTTGTTATGTGCCGTGGAGTCGGAACCGACTCATAGCGACCCTGTACAGGGTTTCCGAGGGTGTAAATCTTTACGGGAGTAGAAAGCCTCATCTTTCTCCTGCGAAGCAGCTGGTAGTTTCGAACTGCTGACCTTGCGGTGCTTTCCGATACCATGTCTGAAGTCTAAGAGACGAAGTCTTACCATCCTGGCTTCTAAGGAGCATTCTGGCTGTACTTCTTCCAACACAGATTCATTTGTTCTTCTGGCAATCCATGGTACTTTTAATATTCTTCTCCAACCCTGTAACTCAAATGCATCGATTCTTCTATGGTCTTTATTATTCACTGTCCAGCTTTTGCATGCATATGAGCTTATTGAAAATACCATGGCATTGGTCAGATGCATCTTAGTCCTCAAACTGATTTTCCTATGGTCACAGGACCAGGAAACAGGGCGTGGCAAGAAAGGTGGCTACCCCTACATTCACCACATGTTCTTGGGGAGTCTGGTGCTAAGTCATTCATAGACAGCTTGCTTTTGCATAGGGTTTTGTTTGTAGCCCTCAACACAAGGTTTTGTCATGGTTGATGGATCAGCCTCATGTCTCCAGGATGTCCTGGAGCTTTGTTTTCCCACCAATTCCTGTAGTGCAGCTTGGACATCTTCCTTCAGTACCATTAATTCTTGATCATATGCTACTTCGGGAAATGATTGAATGCTGGCCAATTCTTTTTTGATACACTGTGTATTTTATTTGATCCTTTCTGTGCTGTTCCACATTTTGACCATAGAATCCTTCAATATTGCATCTTGAGGATGGACTTTTTTTCTTAAGAAATTGAGAAATGTCACTACAACAAAGTGCCAGACAAGTGGTGGAAGGAAGTCAATGAAATACTTTATTTTACTAGAATTTTGTTGAATGTAACATTGAACTAAAATGAAAATAATATGGTACCTGATTCTTTTATCACATAGTTTTCTTTTAATGGCATTTGCCTTAATAGAATTTGATTTTTTTTTAAGTATAGTAATTTTATCGGAAAACTTTGACAGTTCAAGTTGGCAATTCCAAATCAGCCCACTCATTGTGTTCACTAAAGTGTTCTTCCAAAAATAAATGAGTAGGCTGGCATTGTGTTTTAAACATGAAGCTAATTTTGGTTAATTATATAAATCTAAAAGCCATGGGCAAGGCAGCAATTCAGTCTTACTAGATGATGATCAGTGAAATTGTAAGACAGCTTGCTGAATGATGCACATCAAGCTAATAACCTGAATGCATTGTGTCCAAAAGGACAGTGTCTGGCAGAGTATCAGATAGGAAGCCTTCCCAGTGCTTTAATAAGGGGCTTGTGAAAGCTTGCAAAAGAGGGTACAAAGTTAGAAACGGTAGTAAAGGCTCTGATTAGAATTTAAAAACATTGGGGGGGGGGGATGGTTTACCATGCATAGCTAATAATCCTTTGTTAAATAATAGAAAACTGGGTTGAGCTGATTCGGCCATCTCTTACTTGTTCCTTATCACTTGTCTTTGTTTAAATAAAATGAGAGTGTTACATTATGTAAGGCTTTCATTTAAATTAGTTGAAATTAGTATTCTGCCACCAGCGAAACAGGAAATACAGATGCAGAATAAGAATGTGGAGAGGCAGCAGAGATGAGAGTGCTTGACTCCCCAAGGACTTTCCCATCCTGCGAAGAATTATGACACCTTCTGTATAGGCAAACAGTGGTTCAAGCGCTCAGGTACTAACTGAAGGTCCTGTGTTCAAACCCACCAGCTACTTTGTGGGAGAAAAAATGTTGTAGTCTGATTCCCTAAAGATTTACAGCCTTGTAAACCCTGCAGGACAGTTGTGCTGTATCCAGTAGGGTTGCTATGGATTGGAATCATCTTGACAGCAATGGGTTTCATATAGGCCTTGAAAATGAACAGAGATGACATGCTGATAGATTTTTGGTATTAGTGAGTTAAATTGAGATATTGCTATCTAAAAATAAATGTTGACTTTGCTTGGTTGAACATAGATTTGTTTAACCCCATTTTCCATCCTAGCCTAGAAAACTGTACATAACTTCGTAGAAACTATCTTTAGTCTTGACAGTTAACTCGATTTCCTTAGCCCAGGTGAACTAATCTGTTGCTGTGTCTTGGATGGATATTGATAAGAGGTTCATCTCTCCTTCATCCCGATTGCATAGTGTGAATCAAGAATTCAGGCTATTCAGCCTCTTCAGGCTATTTTATCTGATGAAATAGCACATTTGACTGAATTTTCTTTCTTCAGTCACCATGTGGTCATTGTGAAGATTCATGCAGTTATTTGTAGATGTGAGTCACAGAGGATTTGGATTGCTATAGAATCTAAACAGTTGATTCATATAATCAGATTTATTTCCTCAGCTATTCATACAAGCTGATTTCTACTGACCTCTATATTTATGAGCAGTTAAATGAAAGTACTGAGTATAGTGGCTCTATAGGGTCAGCACTGGACTGCAAAGCACAAGGTCAGCGGTTCGAGCCCACCAGTAGCTCAGAAGGAAAAAGATGAGGTTTTCTGCTCCCACAAAGATTTGCAGCCTCAGAAACCCTATACAGGGTCGTTATGGTGTGGCTCTGTGGGTTAATGCGCCAGACTGCAAAGCTGTTTGAACTGCAAGGTCTGCAGTTCAAGCTCACCAGCTGCTTCTCAGAAACCCTATACAGGGTCGCTATGGGTCGGAGTGGACTCAACGGCACTTAACAACAACATAAGTAGGAACTAACTCTATGGCATTTAAGAGCAACAACAACAAACGGAAGTTACTGTCTTAAGACATCAGAATCTAATGACAATAGCTAGATTTTTACATTTACTTTGCTCTGTTACTATAATCATCCTAACCAGATTAGCATGTCCCAAGGGAACTTAATTCCTCTTTATTGTAGTCTTTTATACAGTTTGACATGGCTGGCAGAAATTTAAATAACAAAATTATTTGTGTCACACATAGAAGACTCCCCTGTAATTTAGATAAAGCAAATTCTTCCAGGTGTTTCTATTTAGCACATTGTTTCTCAACTATCTTGGACATATGTTCATTACAAACCAAGTGATACAGATGTAAACATTTCATTTGTTGATTTTTTTGTTTTTTTACATACTTGTTAAAACCATTCCTTGTAAAAATCAACTCACTTGTTAATATTCCACATGTGTGAGATAAAAGATTGATAGAAATTATTCAAGAATATTGAAATTCTAATGTTACTTATTGACTGTGACAGATACTACCTTGTCATTTTTCCTCATGTTGGACAGTGACGCGTGTGCTGTGTGTGTGAATGTAGGGAGCTTTTCATTCTGAGAGATGAATTATGCTAACCTTTCTTCTGTAAACTGAACTTACTGCTTCTCTTGTTGATGCCACTGGAAGCTGCACAGCTTCAGATTCGTGTCAGGGAAACAACCAGTTTTCCTTGGTCTTTTTCACAAAACAAATTATGATGAGAATGCCTTGAGCATTTTCAATGCATTTGTTTCCATGATAAAGAATGCAACAAGGGGAAACGAACTTTCTAGCTCAAAACAGAGAGCTTCTTAGGGCAGAAAATATTTGGGCAGTGGTTCTCTTGTGATATGTGCTGCTCAATCTGTAAGAGTCGGGTCAACCCATGACCGTTCTCTATGTGATCCTCTGCTTGGTGTGCTCGTCACCATTTGAAGGTTTTGGTCTAGAGTAGAAGACCGCTCGGAGCTGCTACAGCTCATTTCAAGAAATCCAGGGTCAGGAGATTCTATTGCCATCATCCAGAAAGATGAAGAGTGAAATGGCTTCAGAGACAAACCTGGATTCCAGTCTGTCTCTACCAGATAGAATCAGTTCCTACTCATAGTGACCCTGTGTAGGGTTTCCAAGAAGTGACTGCCTTCCATAGTACCCTAGTTAACACAGGTGTACCTTCTAATCATTGAATAATTCTCTCTGCCATCCCACCACCGGTAAGCATTGTAGACGTTTCTTTAATGGTGGATTCGAACAACCGACCTTGCAGTTAGCAGTCCAGTGCTGTACCCTATAGCTTCACACCAGGACTCCACGTCTACCAGATAGTCACTCTGTAACCAGACTGCCAGTTTATTTGTTTTTTCAGAGCCTGAATTCCCAGTCTATAAAATGGGTACAATATTATGTACTGTTTGTAGGGTAAAGTCAACCAATATATAGAAAGACCCTAGCCTCTTATTGCTTTCAGATTTAGCACTTGTGGGTTTTATTACTTTAAAGGCAGCAATCCTTCCCCTCAAGATCAGAGGTTTGGACAGTGTCCCTAGGATGATGGTCCTGTGGGCCAGTGTGCTATCTGATGGCTAAAGCACTAACTCGAGCCTTGCTCCTCAGTATAAAGCTGGGCTCACAAGATAGAAAGTTAAGGGACCTTTTCACCATCCTTGGTGGTAACAGGGCATTCATTAGTAATGAAACTCTTGGCAGCAAGGTGGACTGTTAAGGGATTGTTGCAGTAAATAGCCTAAATTTATTTGTTAGTTTACCTAATATATTGTTTTTACATTAATCATTCCTCTAGGTAAAAATACGATCAGTACATAGACTTGATTCTCCTTGAGCTGCCAGTGAAAACTGAGGCATGTTCATTCATCCTTTTGTTCACTGTCCAAGCATTTTTGTCAGCAAATGTGTTGTCAGCTGCCAACAAGTACTGAATATTAATATGTCACAATCTTTACTGGGAACTCCAATTACTAAGGCCAGCCTTCTTCTCTCACAGAATCCTTATGCTTCTGGGGAGTATGTATGATCATGTATACACAGGGAATTCTGGAGGAATAAATACTTTTCTCTCGTAACATACCCACTTGGAGTCTTCCTCACTGCTCCTTTTGGGTCCCATCCCTCCACTCTTGTGCTTCCTTTTTCATCATTACTGCCCCCCACCACCACACACACACATCACACAAGATTCATTGTAGAAGGGCAGTGAAATATTTCCTGAGGTGAATTTAATTGGGAACACTTGGGAAAGGCCAAATACTGCATGGGTAGAGATGGACTGGTGACTGTCCTAAATATGATATGATGGGGTTCGTGTGGGTGACTTGGATTGTCTTCCCACTCACAAGATTCTTAAAGTCAGCTTGATATGACTTACATACACCTTATTTACCTTCAGTCACATATCACTTTATCATAACAGTTGGTGCTGAGAGTGCTAACTTCTACATTTTTCTCAAGCTTCCTTCCTGACCTGCTGTGTTATACCTTGAGGGGAGTAGAGTAGCCCTGGGAAGTGGGCTTCAAAGACAGTGATCAGTGCATCTAGGCTCCATTTGCTGTATTTTCAGTTGCTATCTAGTTGAGTGTGCATGTGCTACAGTAGAACTGTGCTACATAGAATTTTCAGTGGCTGATGCTTCGAAAGTGTATCTCCAGATCTTTCTTCTATAATGCCTCTGGGTGGGCTCCGACTTCCATCTTTTCAGTTCGCAGTTGAGTGTGTTAACTGTGCATATCACCCAGGGATTCCATTTTTAAAGCATATTAATAAGCACATTTTTGTATTGTTAACTCACAGGTCATGTTATAATAATGTATATAAAGTACAGTCCCTAACCCATGGTTGGTACTCAGTAATGTTAGGTAGTCCTTCATACACACAACCCTTTCTCTATACCTCCATACACTCTATACCCTGCCTCAGACAAATAGTAGGAAGTAGTAATCATTTCAGATTCATTTACTTAGAATTAATATACTGTAGAAGCTATCTCCTAACTAGCGTAGGAAAGAGTATTTTTAAACAGTAATAAGGCAGAAGTAAAGTTTAAATTGAACAGTCACATGAAGAAAACACTGAGAATCCTTGGAGTCAGTGTTACTGTGCATTTCCTTTGTCTGTATGGCGAACTATAGTTTTCCAAAAGGTAGGGGATGGCAAGGAATCATAAAACTCATATTGTAGACCCTGCTCTGTCTCTCACTAGCTTAGAATCTTGGGCAAATTGCTTTACCTTTTTGAGTTGTTCTTTTCCTCCTCTATAGAATGAGGGAGCTGAATTGAAGCACATAATCTGTAGGTTCCTTCATATCCCTGTTTCCATTATTTCAAGATGTGTTTAATATCTGACCAGGTTCTAGTTTAGGCTCTATGGCGTTGGCCTTTAGAGGGGAGTTAAGTGCCATCTACTTGGTTCTGACTCATAGCAATTCTGTATAGAGTTTCTGAGGAGCAGTTGGTGGATTTGAACTATCGACCTTGTGGTTCAAACCGACCTTGCTGTCCACTGCTTATCCGACAGTGCCACACATTAGAGCTGGTCAAATCTTTTCTTTTTGATATAAACTTACAGTAACTCAATGCTACAACAGTTTCTAAAGTAACTGAATATAGCTGAATTTATCCACAGGCTCACTGTATATTTGGAAAACACAGGAAGGGGCTTCAAAAATTTCATAAAGAAATGGAATTGAAAGAAATTGGGAATTTTCCATGAACTTTTTGACATCTCCTCGTACATCTTGAGATTGGATGGAGTCCTTTTAATTTCTATCGTTATTACTGTTAAAAATCAAAGAATGATTTACTAGACACTGTTGTAATCAAATATTAATTAATGAACTAAGTTATTTGTTGTCCAGCCAGCAGTTATGAATTAACCAAGAATTGAATTTCAAGTTGCTGTGTTTTCAATTGTATTACTTTTAGCATCTTCTTATAGTCTGAAAGCTGATGGAAATTTTGTTACTTGGATTGAAAAGTGGTAGACAAGGGCACTGAATGCATTGACTAAGTTCAGTTCAACTGAAAATAACCATCATCTGAACCCAACGTGGTTAATCTTTTTAATTACCACCCCCCCGCCCCCCAATCTTTCAAGATTCATGAACCAGTTCTCAGCAGCAGTTACATGAGGAAAATACTGAGAATCCTTGGAGTCAGTGCATTTCCCTTATAAGTGGGTGGTTCTTTACAAAAGTCTTCCTTGGCATAAAGGAAACACTTTATAGATGTTTATGGTTATGAACCTGCTAGTGCTTATTTAAAAGTCTAACATTCTTTTGAAAAACTTCATTAATTATGTAATATTGAAAATTCTCTAGAACTCAGACTGACCGATCATGATTACTTTTTTCTGATTTCTTTTAGTTGTGTATTGTGGTGAAAATGAACTTGACTGTTAGCCTGGCTGTGCTCTTAAGCAAGGTTATTTCAGTTTTCATTTTCTTAGAGCCATCTTCTATTGCATGTTGCTTCTTACATTTTATAATGCCACGATTAGTCTAGGCGATTTTTTAAAGTTTCTTTAAACTGCTATCTGTTACACTTGTGGCACATAAAATATCCCAACTTTTTCCTTGTTCTATGTTAAGTTTGACTTTCTGTTTCTCAGCTATTTTTTCTTTCCTTTTCCTTTTAGCCACACTTCACTTCACTGTTATTTTCTATTTTCCTCCAATTTCCATCCTTCAGGATACTACCCTTTGCTTCTCTCCTCTGTCTTGTTAATTTTTGTTAATTCTTGCTCTTCCTATATGAAGGAGTTTCAAAAAATTTGTGGGACAAGTCCATTTTCTCTAAACTCTGTTTTTCCATGACCCTTTTGAAGCCAGCCATTATCTTTATGTGTGTACCTCCCTGACTACTAGTTCCTCTGAAGGATAAGAATCATTTTTCTAACAAAGCACTTAGCATGATGCTCTGTATGTAATGAACCCTTGCTAAATTGAATTGAAAGATATAATGCAGTGGTCAGGTCCCCTCAGGGCAAATCCCCTTCCAGAACTAAGACTCAAGGGGAATACATGAGCAGATATGCACTCTGATTGGGGACCATGTTCATCACCGATAAGGGAAAGCAAGGGAAAAACAGCAATGAAGCTGTGAGCTAAGCCCTGCAATGTTCAATAGACTCCTTTGAACCCTGGTGTAGACCTGGTCAGCCAGCATTGTAGCAAGACTTGGGGACTCTTGCTCCCAGAGTCAGTGACATAGCCACAGAGGACTAGAGAGGAGAGTGAAGTGTCCATCTGATAAGAAGAGAGGACATATGCATAAGAACACCCACACTTCCAGATAATACCCACTTGACCTGGCTTCAATGACTGGATGATCAGAGCTCAACTAGAAGAAGAAAGAAGAGGGAAAAAAAAGAGTAATCTGATACAGTTTGATGAACCTGACCTATACCTGTGGATGCAGTAGCTCAAAAGAGGGAACACATCTTTACAGTGAGGATCATTCCCACCCCCTCCATACACAGAGTAGACAGGGATGGGCAACTTGGACATTGGCTACCCAAAATGGGGAGGAGAGTGGGAGTACTACAAAGGCAAGATGGGACTGGTTTACAAGCTTTCAAGAGGGAACTTAGATCCAGAGGGCATGGAGAAAGGTAGAATCTCCACTGAGTAGTATCCAATCTGTCTGGGTGGGGCTAATGAAAGGAGATGGGGATAGGCCCTTTGTGTTACAATGGTGAATAATTGCTATCAGGACTGACTATGAGGGTTGGAGATGTAAAGGTGGATGTTTTGTAGCAAAAGGAGGAGAGTGACTGACTTCTCCCATCAAGGGAGAAGAGCAGAGTACAGGACCCTACCCAGAGAAGCAGTGACGCCAAAGATGGAGGCAGAGACCAAAGAGGGAGAGGGGCTGTGTACTGAAGACTGGGAGGCAGGCTTGCAGGGTATATCCTTTGGTTGGTTGATGATGCATGGAGGGGATTGTAACCATGGCAATGAAACGATATTCAATAGGATGAATGTAAAGCTAATGTTCTCCCATGTAAACTATCACGTCATTCATAATAAACATTAAAAAAAAAAAAATTCCATCGCTTACACAAGCCAAAAAAATAAAAAAAGATAATGGGGACGTTGTTGTTGTTAAGTGCTGTCAAGTCAGTTTAGACTCATAGCAAGCCTACATAGGATTTTCTAGGAGTAGCTGGTCAGTCTGAACCACCGAACTTATGATCCAGTGCTAATTGTACAGCGCTACACCAGGACTCCAATGGAGAAGGTAGCAAATGAACATTCAGAGAATGCTGATATTGAACCCAATCCCCTTATACATATTTAGACAGATAGAAGTAGTGGAATTCAAGGTAAAAACAGAACTTAAATTTAGAAAGCATGATAAACAGGGCATATCTCAAAACAACAGCAACAAAAAAATGATTTCTCAAAGCTTTAAAATAATACTTCGAATTTTTATGTTTGAATGTGTTTTTTATGTATTATTTGTTAAGAAAGCTGTATGTAGATATTTGGTAATAACTGAATGAAACCGGAGAGATAACTGAACTGTAGTTAGCTCTGTTTGATTGAAATGAAATTTCAATTAACTGAAACATTGTTGAACATCTTTTAAGCACTATTTATAATGTCTTCTGGTTGTTTTCCAAATAAAAAACAAAATAAGTGCTTTATGAACAGTCATGACTCGATTTACATGTAACTGCAGGCACTAGTTTTGTTGAGGGGAAAGAAGAAAAAAATGTTTTCTTTCATCTTTAATCCACATTTTTCCTTATGAGAATGACTGGCCAGTTGAAGTTGAGTTGGCTTTTACTCATAGAAATTTTCATTGTACTCCATAGGGTTTTCAGGGACTAATTTTTCTGATGTAGATCACCAGACCTTTCTTCCAAGTTTCCTCTAGGTGAACTTGAACAACAGCCAACCTTTCATTTGGTAGCTCTAGCTCATCAAATGTTTGTACCACCAAGGACTCCTTTGATATACTAGGATATGCCTGTTCCTGTGATTTTTAAATCCATTGTATTTTTTTTTTCCTATAGTTGACATTCTTTTTGGTTTTGCTCATAAGTTTCATTCCAGGTGAACACTGTTATAAACTGAAAAATTGCAGAACAAGTAATTTTCATTTCTCCAGGGAAATAGGATCACACTAACTTTGATAATGGTTTGCAAAAAGTGCACTTCAGAAAAATTGTGAGAATACATTAAGCTTTAGAATTTCTTTGATCAGTTGTTGAAAACTGGATTTATTTCTCCCATGGGAACTCAATGAAACTCTGTTTAAGTCTAAAGTGTATCTACTATTATTAAGTTTATATTTTTTCTGCTGTAAACAGATTATTTTAGGATAAAAATAGGATGTTTTTGTCAGTCTGAAGCTAGCTAAAATTGCTGCTCTAGAATGTGGTAAGGAATTTATGCAATGCTGTGTTAGATTAATGCTAAAATCTTAGTCCTGCATCAAAGCTAATAGGTGCAGTTTTATATTCACATAAATTGTTGACATACACATTGCTTTTTTGTAAAGAGTCCAAACCCCTTTCTGAATTGAAAGGCTTAGAATTTGACTTTGTTCCCCCCGCCCCCTGAATTGTTAGTCATAAATTTTTAGTATGTTGTTTCCTTTTTCCGTACGCTTGGCATAAAATGCATACTGTTGATAGTTAGGACACTTAGAATAACAGGAAGAAAAAGAAATTAAAAATTGTGCTCATTTAGTGTTTTGCTCTCAACCAGGCTTTGGTTGAATTTCATCATTTATTATTTTGCCTTAGTGAAATGATTTCTGAACTTTTCCCACCAAAGTGTTAGGGTGAAATTTAACTATTTTATAAGCCAAGAGATCAGTACTGATGATCTCCATCCCTGCCTACCCCACTCCTTTGTCAGTACCGGTGGTCAGATTTTAAGACTGGTTTCAACGACAGAATGTTAGGGAAATTTTTAAAAAACTATTAGTAGTTCACATTTTACTGAAAGAAGTCGTACTTTGTCTCTTCTACATAGTCTGAAATAATTGCCTATATTAGGTGTTTTGTGTGTGCCTAAAGTTTAAAAAAAGCCAGTACTTTGCTCACTAGACAGTTTCCTAGGTATTTTCTGACAATCATAAGAAAAGTAGAGCTTTCCTGAGAGGTAACAGGCTTGGATTCAGATAAGGGAAGCAGAACCAGGCATTATCCCAAACATGAAAAAAAAAATAACACAAGGGTAATATTATTTTTATGGTTATTCATTAATATTATTACCATCTGTAATCAGTCTACAGGCTTCTGAGAGTTTTACATACCATTCAGCAAATCTGAATGCAGATAGTCTTCAATTAACGAATAAATGTGTCTTGAATGTTGATTGTGTAAGTACTTAGCAATTTATTTCTTTAAAGAAATAATGTTATTAAGAGCATAGAGTTCCATCTTGGAATGCTAGAACTATATTCTCTCTTCTTTTAGATGATACTTGTTGGCTCCCAGGAAGCTAATTCATACTGTGACTGAAGCTGTGAACATTTTTCTCATACAGAAACTTATATTTCTTTATTTCCTGTTACTCACTTGAACTTTACAAGTCAAATAAAAGGAAACATAATTTGGATTAGATTAATTTATTGACTATTTAGAAAGCTTATTATGATATTTAAAACATGTAGTAATTCACTTGCCTGTGGGGCTGACCATAGTCTAGATTCCAGGATGTATTCTTTTCTATACAGTGATGATTCATAAAGTTTTAACAGCCTTTAAATGCCTTCTTTGAGTATTTATTTTCTTATGCAGTATTACAAAGTACAGCCTTCGGCAGTTTTTGGAACTGAAATTCAAGCGCTTATTTATGAGATATTCTGTTATGTAGGGTTTTACGTTAATACTGACAAAAAATCATGTGGTGATGATCTCTGATCATCTGATGTCTTTAAAATGTTTGGTTTTTAAAGAATAGTGCAGAAGATTTTATTTATAAATATTTTGACCCATTTTGCTGATTGAAAATTTGGTCCAAAAACTCAAGCAAAACAATTGCTGTTAAATGTTATCCTCAAGTCACTGAATACAGTGTAGATTATCTTCAGTCATAACCTTGCTTAAATATATTTTTTTAATGTTTTGGCTAGAGTTAAAAGCAGTTGCCAATATTCTTGAAACAGCTTGTAGATGAGAAATTATATCACCAGATCATGATATTAATATTATGAACTAGCAGTAAATAAAATTTTAGTGTGAATGAAAAAATGGTAAAACTGTTGTATTCCCTTGTACTTCTGTGAAATGATATCCCAATTTTTTCTTGAACAAACAACAGGATTTTGTGGTACACTTTAGAATGGTTGACATTCGTTTTGTCGTATAATATACTGGTCAGCTCTCTATTAAAATAATGCAAAGAGTAATGCCGTTACAGTATTTAGAGACCAGCTTATTACTGATTCGGGGAAGGGACTGTGTCTACGCACATCTCTTTTCATCTAGTTCCACTTGCTAAACAAAACTCCACTAGGTAGCTGGTATTATTAGATAGTACTTTATCTAGATTTGTGTAAAATGCCTGGAGCTCAACTTACATTGTTGTTACATGCTGTCAAGTCGGTTCCAACTCATAGTGACCCTGTATAGAGCTTCCAGGGAACGGCTGGTGAGCATGAACCTCTGACCTTGCAATTCAGGCTGACCCTGTAGTCCAGTGCATTAATGTGCAGTGCCACACCAGGACTCTTTAGGAAGAGGAAAATCCTGTCCCCTATAGTACAGTAATGGAATCCTGGTGTGGCGCTGCTGGATAATGCACTGGACTGCATGGTTGGTTTGAACTGCAAGATCAGAGGTTCAAACTCACCAGCCGCTCCTCTGAAAACTCTATACAGGGTCTCTATAAGTCAGAACCAATTCGATGGTGCTTACCACCACCACTAACAAAGCTCTGTGCTATCATGATTTGCTTAAGTCTCACAGTCGGTCTTTTAACTTTATTCAGCTCTTTGTGTAATAAGAATAAAACTCTCCTACCTCTGGTCTTTCATGACTATATTCTGGGTTGACTTCAAGGTCTATGCCATCAAATTATAAGATGGAACACATCAAAGTTGTGGTACTTAAATAACAACAAGAACAATAAAGCAAAACAACCTACAGTTATATACATATAACCCAGTTAGTCAGAACCTTCAGTTACTAATGTGTATGAAGGATTTCAATATTTAATGGAAAATCAACAAAATAGCTCTTTACTCCTTTTGTTTACCCACCCTGCAAAGGCTCCCATTCCAGGAAATGGTGGAGGATCAAACATATTCAAGCTCTGATAAAATATTCACAATAAGGATTTTGAGACTCTGATGTGAAAATCTTACATAAGTCTTACATACTCTGTGTTTCTTAATTATTTTAACAACATTTAAAAAAAAAAAATGGAAGGGGTTCTGAATATTAGGTTGTTGTCAAGTCAATTCTGATTCACTGCTACCCAATGTAACAGAGTAGAACTGTCCCATAGGATTTTCTAGGTTGTAGTTTTTACAGAAGCAAATCACCGGGTCTTTCTTCGATGGAGTCACTGAGTGTTTGAACCATCAGCTTTTTGGCTGGTAGTTGAATGCTTAACTTTTGCACCACCAGGGTTCCTTAAATAATAGGTTGTTGTTGTTATGTGCCGTCAAGTCAGTTTCGACTCGTAGCAACTCTGTACAGGGTTTCCAAGGAGCAGCTGGTGTATTTAAACTATGAAATTCAATAAGGTGAATTGTTCCTTTTTTATTATAATCACATTTTATGCTACACATACATTATATGTGTCTTTAAATAAACCTATGTTGAAATATTTTGTCAGATTTTCAGAATTATAAACTGAAGTAGTAGTTTTCAGAAGAATTGAGTGATATGTGGGGTCTTCTATTGAAGATATTTACAAAACTCCAGTTTTTTTCTATAAAGAGTGCATGTGATATATACAAGGGAGCTTCAAAACATTTTTGGGAAAATGTCATTGTGTTTTAATTCCATTTTCCATGAACTATTTTGTAGGCCCCTCACATTTGTTGACTCTTGGAATCTCTAGATTTTTTTCCTATTGCTTATATAAATACCATATTGAAATATTATTTTCAATTTTTCACAAGGCTTTTAAGGTTAGCTTTAAAGTAGATCACCTTTATAGTTCATTGGAATCCTCATAAAGCTTTCTTCCCTTTTATAATTTACACATTGCAACTAAAAGAAAAAAGGAAACTTTTAAAGCATAGTTCTGCTGTTATCATTAGTTTCCATCAAGTTGTCTCGGGCTCATGCCAACCTTCTCTGTAACTGAACCATATGTTGCCCAGTCCTGTGCTGTCATTATGATTGATGGTATGTTTGAATCCCATGGACTCACACATGTCATGCCAAGTTTAATCTTAGACCTCAACAAATTATTTTCTTACCCCACAAAGATACACTAGAAAGTTCTTTCTTCTAACAAATCATTTTGTCTTACCTTTAATTTCTTTGGCTTCCCAGAAGTTTATCAGTTTACACATGATCTCTTTACAACCATTTCCCTAAACAGATTTCTAATTCTCTTTCTTTTTGTGGTGGTTGTTATGTGCCATCGAGTCAGTTCCGACTCATAATGACCCTGTATTTTGGGTATCCAAGGAGCAGCTGGTGTATTTGAAACAACGACCTTGTGATTCATGGTCCAGTGCTGATCCTACAGCACCACACCAGGCCTCCTCTTTCTGTTTAGTGTGGCTGAATTAGTTGACCTAATATATTTTTTTTCCCCCCCAAAAGGGTAAAGAGTGAACTTTACATGGCACTTCGGAATTTTACCCCTCCATCTTAAAGAAAGTCCTGGAGGTATGGTGGATTATGTATTGGGCTACTAATTGCAAGGTCAGCAGTTCAAGTCCATCAGGCGCTCTGCAGGAGAAAGATGAGGCTTTCCACTCCCATAAATAGTTATAGCCTCAGAAACCCTATACATACATGGTCACTATGTGTCAGAACGGACTCAGCAGCATACAACTACAGTCTTAAATGTCTTCTATTGTTTTCCTGTTTCTTTCTTGAAAATACCTGCAATTTTTAGATAACTTTTATGACACACATACACACATAAATAAAACAACTCGATGGCACTTATCAACAACAACATCATATGTTTCTAGGACTCAGATACATTTTTTGTCTTTTGTCTCTTTGAACATCTGATCTTAACAGAAATTCCCTGATAAATTTATTTTGGTTTTGGTTACCTGGTTTTGTTACCATTCTCACCTGCATGAAATTTATCTCCACCACCTTCCCCCCCCGACATACATGCTTTCTTTTGCCAAGTTTGGCATGGCCTGACTGGGATGAGTGGACCAACTGACCGTGGTTGGGATCTAGTGTCTAAGAGAAGGTCTAGGAGAGCTCCTAGTGTGAGGCAAGCTTGTCCCTGGCCCTACGTTGTTACCTACCTCTGGCCCCCAACTGTACCTTGACCTCAACCAGCTGCCTCAGAGCTCTCCCTGGAGTCCAGGCTTTGCTCATTGCACTGTCTTGATTGCTGTGTTCCTGTTGCCTGGTTTCTGAAGGCCTTTCTGATATGTCATCTGGACTTCATCATAGCCTCTGGTATCTCTGACCTGATTGGCAGTAGTGCAGTGTTTTGACCAAGGACCTTCTCTGCCTGTCACTCTTTTTTCTCTTTCTGCTTCTCATCCTTTTCATTGTTAGAGCTTTGTTTTCCTCCTTGGGTATTTGCATTGGCTGTTCTAAGTTCCTTCCTGCCCCTGTGACCAACAGTCTCTAGGGAGGGATATAACGTAACACCCCTGGGACTGACCTTCTCTTCTCATGTCTTGTTAAAATTATATTATCAGATAATGGCTCAGGTAAATTTTGCTAGTTTAAGGGAGGGAGTGCAAAGGACAACTTGCCATCCTTTTTCTTAAACATTATTTTTATTATATTGTCTAAGAATCATATACAGTCACATATACCTATCCAAGGAGGCCTTTTAGAAGTTCATGAGAAAATTCTGTAATTTTTTTTAAAGCTTTTATTGTGAATTGAGTGATAGTTTCATGGGAGATCATCGATTTTACACTCATTCTATCATATTTTGTTTCATTGCAATGATTACAATCCCCTCCATGCATCATCATTCAACAGTATCTGCTTCTATTCCTTCTGGGTTTTTGTTTTTTTTTAATATACACAAAACCACTGAGGAATATATAAGCGTTTAAACAACCACCCAAAAGGCATATTCTGCAAGCCTGCCTCCTGGCCACTAGCACACAGCCTTTCTCTTTCCATGAGTCTAGTTTTCCTCAGCTGCTCTATCTCTCCATGTCCTAGTCTCTGCCTCCATCTCTGGTGTTCCTGCTTTTCTGGATAGGGTCCCACATTCCGCTTGTGCTCTTCTCCCTTGATGGTCCTAGGGTCCACTGTTCCTGAAATGTAAGAGGAACTACTCCCCCCTTTTTGTTTCAAAACTTCTACCTTTACAGTTTTGATGGTTGCAATTAGTCATGAAAATCCCATAATATTTTAATTCAACTTTTTCACAAAATTTTTGAAGCCTCCTTGTTATTGCTATATAATTCAGAGTTGCTAGGCAATGTCCTGAAAATCAACTCGAAACTCCTAACTGTTTTAACTCCATGACAATGAAAGTAACTATTGGAGGTTTAGTAAATCATACGTTAAGTACTTCCATATAATGGCCAGGCTCCCTCAAATCTTTGGTGGTGGGTTGTGAGGGTGGCATCAGATGACTTCCATTATGTCAGGAACACATCCCAGGAAGACATTTTTGACATTGGATAGTCAGTCCTAAGTGACTTCCAGGAGCCCTGGTGGTGTAGCGTGTAACACATTGGGCTGTAGTGTGTAATCGCAGAGTCAGTGGTTCAAATCCACCAGCCGCTTCTCAGGAGAAAGATGGAGGCTTTCTGCTCCTGGAGAGATTTACAGTCTCGGAAACCTTTATTTACAGGGTCCCTATGAGTCGGAACTGACTTGACACCCCACAACAACAACAAAGTGACTTCTACAGCATCTTTCCTTGTTGCTGTTAAAATCAAAGAAACACCCTTTCTCAGCTTCTTCATCATCTCTCACTGCTATATATAGGTAGACTGAAATCTTTTTCTCTCTTCACAAATCCCAGTTGAGCTACTTCTGACCACTGAACAATGTCATGTTGACTTTGATATCTATGCCAGTTGCCTTGTTTAAAAAAAATCCTTTTCATCTTTTTCTCAGATATGCTCCAAAGGCAAAAGCTTCCCATAATTTTAAAAACCTTTTGAGTTTTAAAAACTTCAATATTTGCTTTTAAGAATGTTAAGAAAAATGTTATTTGGGTGTTGTAAGTTTACCGTTGTCTTTTTTTTAAATACACATTACCCTGACCTTGGAAATTGGTTAAATTGGCAGTGAAGCCTATAGTAAGAGTATGCATTTTTTTTTTTTTAAATTGGACTATCATATCTCCATGGTACTTAACAACAACAGCAGTCATATATTACTGAAAGCAAGACCAACATATTTACTTAAATAAGTGACAATTGTATGTTCATACACACACAAGACAAACAATGGGGCAGGCCTCAGTAGTCAATAGATGTAAGTATTTAAATACTGATTCAAAACTCATGGGAGCATTTCCTTTTAACTCCAAGTATCTCCTCTTATTTATATAAAAAAATGGATGTTACATGGAGTTAACTGAATTTAGAACTTTCATTTTGTTTTTTCTTACATTGAGGATTGACCCTTTTAAGCAGTTTTGATGTGTGTTTGTAAGAATGAGGAAAATAATGTAACAGTGTTTTAGGTTATTCTCTATATTACTATTTCTTTCCTTTCCTTTAGATGTGTGCACACCCACTTTTTACTGCCCCCATTCTGGCACTCAAATAAGTGCTCCAAACATCAGCGGTTTCAATGTCTTTTGCTAGTTGATCTATATCCGAGATCTAGGCAGTGCCTGACACGTGGTTAAACCAAACCAGTTGATGTCAGGTTGGTTTTACTCATGACAACCCCATATGTGCCTGAGTATAGAACTGTCCCACAGGGTTTTCAGTGGCTGATTTTTCAGAAGTAGATCACTAGGTGTCTCTTCTGAAGAGCCCGAGGTAGAGCCACCAACCTTCCAGTGAACATTTTAGTAATTTTCTTGAGTAAATGAAAAGAGGGACAAAACCTTCTTTTCAACACCATCTTAGTTCCCAGAGCACATGGTACACAGGTTTGAGAAGCTATTTGGAGGTCATCATTTCACGGCCTTCATACCATGATAGCATTAGAGATATGATGAGGAACAGAATACCAGAATAGGAAAAAATGGACCTTAATTGTTGTTGTTGTTAGGTGCCATTGCATTGGTTCCGATCCATAGCAACCTTATGCACAGCAGAATGAAACACTGCCTGATCCTGGGCCAACTTCACTATTGTTGTCATGCTTGAGTCCATCAATGCTGCCACTTGGCCAGTCCATCTCATTGGGGGGTCTTCCTCTTTTCCTCTGACCCTCCACCATTTAATTAGTTCCTCCTTTTTTACTCCAAGACTAGCAAATATCTAGAGGACCCTTTTAAGTTAAATTCAATATTTAAATAATGTTAATTGCTAACCTTATAAGGACCAAATATGCCCATACTTCTGGTAATCATGGTAGCTTTACTTCCTCAAAAGAGAAGAAGTAGAAAAGGGGTCAGTGAGGGAAAGAGCAGAGATAGAAAGAAGGGGAAGAAACAGAGTATTAGGTATCCAACCCCCCCGCCCCCGATTTGTCTTAAAAGTAGGAAGAATGGAAGGCATCTAGACAAAATTGTATCTAAGTCTATATACAAATCCTGCGTGTTTCTGCATCTTCTTGTTGGCCACAAGAAGCAGTACTGGTTCAGTGACTCTGTGTTAGGACATAACGAGGGACTTCAAAAATTTCATGGAAAAATGGAGTTGAAAGATGAGATTTTTTTCATGAACTTATAGCAGCTTCTCTTCATATGCATGAATTCTTATCTAAAATATCAGACTTCAATTATCATTGGAGGGAGGAAATAAAAAAGTGAGATCCAGACTTCAAACCCAAAAAACAAGGACTCAAAGAAAATATTCAACGTGCTGAATTCTGATCGTGACAATTGAGGAAATGAGCATGCAGATTGGCTTACTAAAATCATTTTTTAACTCATAGCACTTGCATTTAGAAGTGGAAACAATGAAATTGATCAGAAAAGAATGAAGAAGAATACAGTAGAAATAAAAAGAATCAAAGTAATGGCCAATATTGATGGAGAATCTGGTAATGGAAGAGAACTCAGCTTTCTGCGGATGGAATTAAGCAGTATCTCACTTTATCCCAATACTTTACTGTGTGTTTCTCTTGAAGGCTTAAGTAGTAGTCATGCTTAGTAGAGTACCATTGCCCACATAACAGTAAATACTCACTTTATTGAATTGTTAATGGTATTTTATGGCACACTTAGGTTTCATCAGTAAAGCGGGAAGCCAGAAATGTATTCAATTGATCCATATGAAATTCCTAATTTTGAAGGTCAAAAGCAGTTGGAAAATGGTAATCTTGAATGGTTCAGTCCTACAAATTGTGCTTAAGAGAATGGATTTTAAAAGGGATTCTGTATGAAACCTGAAGTTAGCATAGGAAACTATTGATAGAACAGCGCAGCATTTAGAGAATGGTATAGAAAAGGCTGCACAGAAGTTCTTTTCAGACTCAGTCTTCCCAGTCTACTAACTAGCATCCTGTGGTTGTACTCATCATTCATTACCTGAAGTGTCTGTAAAAGGTTTCTGTGTATTTGAATGTATGTGTATGTCATCCTTAGGGTACATGCATGTGTGTGTGTTATCCTCAGAGATTCCCAATGAGGCAGGTGTATTCCCTGAGTAGCATTTTGCAGTGCTAGCAAAGCCATTCTTTTTGGTATTGCCAGCTGCTAACCGCAGGGTTGGCAGTTCAAACTTATCAGTTGTTCCTTGGAAACCCAATATAGGTTTGCTTGCTATGAGTCAGAACTGACTTAATGGCACGTAACAACAACAACAACTATAACAAGAGCTAGATCCAAGTCATCCTGCTTAAGTAAAGTAAGAATAGTAGTACATTTTTGATGTGTGCTTATATATATACTTGTTGGGAATCCTGGTGTGGTGCTGTAAGATCAACACTGGACTGCTAACTGCAAGGTTGGTGGTTCAAATCCACCAGTTGTTCCTCGGAAACCCCATACAGGGTTGCTACTAGTTGGAACCAACTCTGCGGCACCTAACAGCAAACAGCATATTTGTAGGCTTCCATAAAGTAAGCCCTTAGTGACTGGAAAAAAAATCACCATGCTGTTTTTTTTTAAGAATGATACTTTTGACCTGTTATTAGCTAGTGTCTGAATGGAATTTTTTTTTCTTCCTTGTATGGCATTGTAGTATAAGCACTGGTCTGCTAACTACAAGGTTGGTGGTTCCAGCCCACCAGTTGTTTGTTGTTACAAGTTGTAACCAACTCAGTGGCACTTCCCAACAACACATTCTTTAAAGGAGCCCTGGTAGTGCAGTGGATTAACTATTGTGGTGCTAATAGAAAAGTCAGAGGTCCGAACCCACTAGCTACCCTAGAAGAAGGATAAGAAGGTCTGATTCAAGAAAGGTGTACAGTCTTGGAAACCCTAAGGAGAAGTTCTATTCTGTCTTATAGGATCAGGAGCTATGAGTTGAAATTGACCCAATGGCAGTGGGTATACATCCTTTATGTCTTTACTAAAGATCCTGTCCAAAAAAAAAAAAAAAACAAAACATTAAGCTGACCTGAAAGCAGTTGTTATTTTACAGTAAAGTTTATTTCCTAGGAACATTAAAAAAAAAAAAAATTCCCCTCCAAACTCTCAAGCGATAGATACCTTATTGATCACCCAGATACTGAAAAGTCAAAGAATGAATCTTTTTATCCCATTCTTTGTACACTCTTGATAGAGTGGTGTCTGTAGAATCTGTAGAATAAGAACTACACTCTGAACCACTATGAATCAGACCGACTCAATGGCACTTAGCAACAACAAATACGTATGCTCTTAAAGATTTTTTATGTCGTTTTAAGATGCTGTTTTTAATATTTTGATAGATGGTAATAATTCTGCTCTAAATCCAACATTGAGTAGATTTAAATATGTCATGGTGTGATGTCAGCAAAGAACAAAGACATTAGTGTTGTTAATCTCTACAGTCTTTGTCTCATGGAATAACTGGTGGGCTTGAAACATGGACCTCTTGGTTAGTAGCCAAGTGCTTAAACATTTTGCCGCCAGAGTTTCTTCATTTTTAATGATCATCAACATAATTTTACTTTAATACACATAATATAAACATATCTTGGTAATTTCCACATTTGGTTTAAAGTAAAAATATCTTTTTTTTTTTTTTAACTCCATATTGAGTGAGTCTGAGAAATTAGATAGTCTTGTTTATAAAAAGAATTTCACGTCACTGAATAGTGATCAATCACTGTTTTTTCTTATGTAATTGTTTTAAAGATGAGAAAGATAATTTCATGTATGGTACATTATAGATTCTCAGTGAGCCGATATGTCCATTCTTTTTTGATCAGCAAAAATGATCTTTTCTTGCACAACTTCTTATTGCTTGTCTGTAAGCACCCAACACTTTCAGGCAAAAAGATAGCTCAATAAATACATAGATTTGATGATTGGCTAGTGTATGCCTTTCCAATTGTCACTAGAGTCAGCATGAAACTTTGATTCATCTCTCCAGTCTCCTAACTGGGTCATTAGAACTTTTATATTTGGTAATGAAAATAGTTGCAGCTTACTTGGGTTTCCCTAAGAGAGACACTGTCTTTACAAATAGAAAAATAATGTTCACTCGTTTCTGCTTTAAAATAATTTGGCATGTGTATGAAATTCAATGAACTAACTTTGACGATAAAATTCTTTCTGTGAAAAGTAGTTCGTTAATTATTAAGTTCAGAAATGAATAATTTGGGTAGTTTTTGAGCTTATTGGGAAACTTTATTGAGGGATAGAATATCATTTTAATGCATAAATGTTGACTGAGACTAAACATAGATAATGTGGCACAATAAAATAAGCACTTGACTTCAAGGTCAGTTTGAACTTCACTGTCAGTTTGTTCTGTTTCGCACAGGATTGCTATGAGTTGGAACCTAGATCAAACAGTGCTCATTTGTCACATTACAATATTATTATTATTTTTTTATTGTTGTTAGTTGCCATCTAGTTAGTTCTGATACTTAGGGACCCTTTATAGGGTTTCCCAGACTTTTCAATCTGTGTTGTTAAGTGCCATGGAGATGGTTCCGACTCGTGTCAATCCTATATAGAGTTTCCGAGGAGCGGCTCTTACGTTTGAACCTCCAACTTCATGGTTCAATCTGACCTAGCGGTCTAGTGTTTAATCTACAGTGACATTTTAGGCCAGCAGAAAGCCTATCTTTCGCCTGTGGAGTGGCTGGTGGGCTCAAACTCCAGACTTTGTGATTCTTAGTCCAGTGATTATCCTATGGAGCATTGTCTTTCATTTGAGGTTGAAACTCCATATGGATAAAACTTGATTGTGCCAGGCTCTCTCCATTGTCTTTTGCTCACTGTACATCTTCTGTGTAAAATTCATTTCTCTGTTTAAAGGATAAATCATAAAGGATCTTGTTGTTAAGAGCCATTGAGTCAGTTCTACTCACAGCAGCCCTGTGTAGGGTTTCCGACACTGTAAATCTTTGTGGGAGCATTCCCACGAAGTGGTAGTGGGCTCAAACCTCTGACCCCTGTGGTTCGCATTCTAGTGTGTATCCTACAGAGCCATCACACTCTCAGAAGAATGTTGTTGTTGTTAAGTGCCATCAAGTTGGTTCCTACTCATAGCGACCCTGTATAGGGTTTCCAAGGAGCAGCTGATGAGCTTGAACCACTGACCTTGTGGTTCAAACAGACTTTGTAGTCTAGCGCATATACCCACAGTGCCATGCCAGGACTCCTAGAAGGATCTTAGAAATCATCTGTTTAGCCTCATTATTCGATGGGGAGAATTATTTCCCAGATTAGCAAGGCAATTTTGTTAATACTTCACCTACTTACTGTCTATGCTGGAAAGAAAAACCAAGACTCCTTATTGAATCTCTGTTCTTGCCTTGGCCCTTGCATGTTCTGTCCTGCAGTGCTAGTGGTATCACATCCTGTGTAGATACTTAGTAAATAGGTTAGACTATGAAGGTGAATTATGACATACAAAATCAATAAAGCATGTTTTTTATTTTGATAGCACTCAATTTGTAAGAAATGAGTTTAAGATCTTTGTTCTTTCTCTTTATAAATGTACAAAGGCATTTCTTAAAACTGGATACATAGTAATTTCAGTATAAAGATAACCACATGATAAGGGGTCATTAACAATTACCATTCACACTTTGGGGCCTATGCTAATATAGATAATGCTTGTTAGATAGCTGGCTGAACTTTTGAGAACAGTCCCTGGACCCCACCACCACTTTGTACAAAGTGAAGGGAGCCAACTCAGTGGTACTTAACAACAACAACAACAACAAAGGGAACCATATGGGAACTGTACCTCTAACCTTGGCCTCACAAATATGTCTCCTGTAAAACCCTCCTTTTTGTAAATTTATGTCCTCCTTTAATAGTATATGGAGTATGATTTCATTCATTTGATAAGTGGTGTCTACACTGTCTTAATGTAGGAGGAAGAAGACAGAGATGAATGAAACAAGGTATTTGCCTTCAAGGGACCAGAGTTAGTGCACAGATCACAAATGCAAGAGCAAATGATGACTGCTCAAGACTAGTAGTCAGTGAAATAAATGTGAGGGGAGATGGAGGCTTCCAGCTGGGTGAACATCAGGGTCCCTTTAAGGATAAGTAGGATTTTTATGAGTGGAAGTCTGGGAGAGGATCTGTGGATGCTTGTGGAAATGATGGTATCCAGAGCACTTCAGTAGGGATGTTGAGTGTGGGGAGCACAAGGTTAGGCAGTCTGAGAGGTCCCTGCAGGGGGACTGTAGGTAATAGAGAAAGGGATTTAAATGTACTATTATAACCACATTTTTTGTGGTTGTAGGGATTATTGAAGATTTCAGGGCTGGGAAGTAAGATGATCAGAGAGCTCTTGGTGGAGAAAATGTGGTATCTTCTGTATGATGAATTAGAAGGAGGAGAGTCTGGAGTCATGGAAGAGCCCATAGGAAGTAGCAAGGACCTGACACCAATATTATCAACAGTGGTGTGAACAGGGTTCATTAACAGATTAGATCGATAGTCAAGGAAGAGGACATCCGCAGTGAATTTAGGTATGAAGCTGGGTAGCTAGCAGAACCTAACATCTGGGTGTAAAAAGGTTAAATACAGTTTGCATACAATAAGTTTAAGGGGCTGGCAGAATACAGAGGTGGTTAAGTGTTGTTGAGTCAGTTTGGACCCATAGCAACCCTACATAGGGTTTCCAAGGAGCAACTGGTGAGCTTGAACCACTGACCTTGCAGTTCAAATGGCTTTGCAGTCTGGTGCATTATTAACCCACAGCACCCCAACAGGAATCTCTGTGGTGGTGGTGGAGTTATGTGTTGAAGAGTCGGTTCCGATTCATAGCGACCCTGTACAGGGTTTCCTAAGTTGTAAATCTTTACGGAAACAGAAAGCCTCATCTTTCTCCTGCGGAACAGCTGGTAGTTTAGAACTGCTGACCATGAGATTAGCAGCCCGATTTGTGACCACTACGCTACCAGAGCTCCTTAGGATTCTGTGTAGAGGGAGTGAAAACATGTAATTGAAGCATGGGGAAGAGGTTTTGAGCTTGATGGGGAAGTCTGGGAAGCCATTCACCAAGAGACTCTGTTTAAAGACAGGAGGGTGAATGAAATCGTTAAGGGACTCAGAGAGAAGAAAAATGATGCCCAGAAGTAGAACTCTGAAGAAAGTGTACATCAGTAATCAGGAAGATGAGACAGACCTGGGAAATAGAGGAGGCATTGCTTGAGAATGAGGAGAGAGGATGAGGAGTTCAGTTATAGTGTTGTAGAAACCAAAGACACAGAGAGCTGTTGAGAGGCACATCAGAGTAAACATGCTGTGTTGTCTTTGAAAGATATACATGAACACAAGGGAAAAAAATAGTTCATGTTTGCCTTAATTATATAATTAAACTTTTTTTTTTTTTTTTCCTAAGTCTGGGTTTCATGACACGTCTTTTTTAGGCTAGACTTTTCTTTAAATTGTCTTCACTTAAGGAGCCCTGGTGGTTCTTTGTAAATTAAGCTTTGGGCTGATGATCGAAAGATTGGCAATTCAAACCAAGTGTTCAGAACCATGGAAGAACGATGGAGGCAGTCTGCTCTGTAAAGATTTACTACCTCGGAAACCTTAAGGAACATTTCTACTCGGTCGCATAGGGTTGTTTTAAGATGGAATCAGCTCAAAGGCAGTAGGTTCTGTCTTCATTTGGTTCAGCGACTTCGTATTCATTCTGAAGACAGTTGACAACTTTCACATTTCCTCATGTAAGGGATACAATGGGACAGAAGAATTGGTGAGACATAGGTTTAATGATTACTATTGTAGAAATGTCAGTTAACGTAAAGTTACTCATTTAATTAGGTACTCCCTGGCACTGGGGACACAGCAGTACAGTCCTCAGAACAGAAGAAAACCTCAGCCGGGATTGAGTTTACGTTGTAGTATGGATGAGACAAGCCAAAAGCAGACCACATAAGTATGATAAACCACATGTTATCTGTGACAAGTGCTGTGAAAAAAAAATTTTTTTTTAGATGTAGTAAAGGAAATTTGGGGTGCTGTCATTTTCAACAGGGTCCAGGGAAAGCTTGACTGAGAAAATAATTTTTGAGAAAAGACTTAAAGGAGCGGGGGTGGTGGTGGGGTAGGGGAGAAACTGATGGAAAGCTATTCAAATACCTAAGTGAAGAGCATTCCAGGCACAAGGGACAACAATGTCAGGATTGGGGAAGTATTCCTTGCCTCTTTGAGGGTTGGAAATGGGACCATTGTTGTTCAAGTGGAATAGGCAAGAGAAAGTAGAGTGTGGTCCTGTGATCCTATGAATGGAAACCTTAAGTTATTGTTAAGTGCCATTGAGTCAGTTCCCACTCATGGCGACCTTGTATTGGGTTTCTGCGACTATAGATCTTTGTGGGAGCAGGAAGCCTCACCTTTCTCCCACAGATCAGCTGGTGGGATTGAACCCCTGACCTTGTTGTTCACAGTCTAATGCTATTCTAAAGAGCCACTGCAAAAGAAAATAGGTAAGTATAGTAAGTCAGAGTCTGACCCTGTGGTCATATGGATGGAGTCCCCAGGTGGGTGGTATAAATGGCTAATGTGCTTGGATGCTAACCAAAAGTTTCAAAAGGTGGGCTTGGAGATTACGGAGGCCCCTTGAAAGAAAGATGTAGCCAAAAGGCCTGTTTGAGAAAAATCAGCCATTTAAGCCCCTGTGAGAGAGCACAGTTGTACTCCAACACCCCCAGGGAATCCCCCTGGGTCAGAATCAACTGGTCAGAAGCTGGTGTTGACTTTTAGTGCTGACTGAGAGGGAAAGCTATAAAGGGTAAAAAGGGGCCTCTCTGGAGCAGGCAAAGGGAAAGGAGATCAATAAAGAATGAAATTAGCTTAGACTTGAGTAGTACTAGAGGAGAGGTGGGAAGAGATCAGGATCTGAATGTAGTCTAAGGATAACATGAATAGAATTTAACAGATTGGTTGTGGGGTATGCAAGGGAGCGTTCAGGGATGAGCTAGAGCAACTGGAAGGAAAGTGTTCCCATGAACTGAAATGAGGAAATATGAGGGAGGAGGAGTTTTTTTGGTGGTGGGGAGAGGCCAGCAGAGGTTTAGACATGTTAATTTTGCAGTGCATAATGGACTCTTAAGTAGTGTTATCAAGAAGACAGTTGAAAAATGGGTCTGAAATCTCAGGAAGAAGCTTGGAGGTAAGCTATTGGAAGTCCCCAGCCTGTTGAAGATATTTGAAGCCAGTAACCTAGATGAGAAATCATCAAGAAAGTGAGTTTGGATTAAAAAGGAGAATTCCAAAGACTAGAACTTTAGAGGCCCTTATGTATTGGGACCAAGAACCAAAGCTCACTAAAATGGAAATTATGTGTTCCATGAAAAAGCACTTGTACTTTAATGATGACATTTAAGGGACATTCTAAATGTTTACGAACTGGTGGTGCTTCCCTGTGAAGTATAAGACCATTCAGACAGTGTGTGTTGAATTTTATTGGGTAAATGTTGAAGAAGTTACTGGTGCTGAAATGGAATGTTTTGAATGCCATAAAGAAGTCAAAGGACACTAATAAAAATAATAAAGAGCATTTTGCTCAGGAGAAACAACTTTGGAGAACATTGTTTCAGTCCATGATATAAGAAGTCATTTTCTAGAAAGTCAGTCATGCCACCGTTCTCTGAGCAGCTGAATAGTTTGTTCCTTTATCTATTTTTGGCAATAGTATAGTTTAAACTTTTTAGCTAGTTCAGTTTTTTGGGGTTTTGATGCAACTTTATTGCGTTTTAGCCAGTTTTAAAAACAGTGAAGTCATCACTGTAACATAACCATTTTAACCTCTTGAGACCTGTTCTTTCATTTCCCCCCTCTTTTTGCCTGTTGTTTCCATAGAAACAGAAGGCATGACAGTAAGATGACATGGAACAAATTTTTCCTGAAGGATTCTCAACACTCTAGCCCACATTTCTGGAGCCATTGCACATTCGGCTTCCGCTGCCCCGTTTCTTTGTCTGACTGTGGCCTAGTCATGCTGCAAAACTCAGTCCAGCTGTCATCTTTCAGGAAGTGCTTTCTGATGACATATTCCCACCTTTCCCAATCTGTGTGCTGCCATATTACCCTTTGCCATGGCACTTGTCACAATAGTTTATGTCCCCATTGACTTTGAGGGCAGATACTGGGTTTGTTTCATTTCCTCTGCACCTTGCATAGTACCTAGGGGTCAATATCAGTAAATGTGTATGGACTGTGAATGAAGAAACCAACTTCTGTGCTGATTTGGTACCCATCTGAAATGTCCTTATTACGATTGAAATTATTTTATTCAGAATGTGCCATTAGCTAATGCAGTAACCTGCCACATATCCTGAGATTTCCCTTTCAAAAGTAGTGGAACAGTTTGTTATGTAAAGGGTCACATTTTTCCCTTAAAACAGTTGCCCTGTGAACCCCTCATGTTCATAACCTCTAAGGTATTTTATCAGTGTGATTTTATTTAGTACTGCTTGTATCCCCTAAAACTAGTAAGCAATATGAAGTAATATGAACATGCCTATATAAGATAAGTCCCGGTGTGGTGCTGTGGGTTAATGCGCCAGACTGCAAAGCTGTTTGAACTGCAAGGTTGGCGGTTCAAGCTCACCAGCGTCTCTTTGGAAACCCTGTAAGGGTCGCTGTGGGTTGGAACCAACTCGACAGCACTTAACAACAACAACCACATATAAGATAAAGAAATCCTGGTATGGCACTGTAGGATAAGCACTGGAACACAAGGTTGGTTTGAACTTCAAGGTTAGTGATTCAAACCCACCAGCTGCTCTTTGGAAACCCTATACAGAGTTGCTGTGAGTCAGAATCAACACAACAGCATTTAACAAAACAACATACAAGATAATGGGAGCACAATGGCTCAATATGATAAGCAGTGGACTGCAAAACACAAAATTGGCAGTTTGAGCCCACCAGCTGCACATGAAAAAAAAAAGAAACTTTATGTTCCCCCAAAGATTTACAGTCTCAGCAACCTTACACAGGGTCGCTATGAGTGCAGACTGACTTGATAGAACTTAACAAATGTAAGACAGGGAGCCTTGGTGATGCAGTGTGCTAAGTATTGGGCTGCTAACTGCAAAGTCAAGGTTCAAGCCCACCAGGCGCACTGTGGAGAAAGAAGAAGCTCTCTGCTCCTGTACAGATTTATAGTCTCAGAAACATTGCAGTCCCATTCTACTTTGTCTTACAGGATTGCTACGAGTCAGAATCAACTCTATGGCAGTGGGTATATAAGGTAGCATGAAAAAAGCTTCAGGAGCTTGGTGGATACAATTGCCAGCAGCAGACGCAATTTTCTTTCTTTTTTTTTTTTTTTTTAAGTTAGTGCATGATTTGAAAACAAGATTTTTATATGGACATAATAGAAATGAAAGGGGTTCAAAAAGTTTGTGGAGAAATTCAATTATCTTTTAATTTCCATTTCTCCACAGGCTTCTTAAAGCCCCCTTGTAAATACTCGAATCTGGGTGCAGAGCAGTGACAAGTATTCTGGATGCCAGAAAAAAAAGATGGCAAATACTTGCATGATGATGGGGTGGGGTTCAACATCTTACTCTCCACTGTCCACCTAGAATTGCAGGGTGGTTTTTTGTTGTTGTTTGTTTTGTGAACTCTCTCAAAAGCAGGAGAAAGAAAACAAAAGCTATATGAGATTATTTAGTATTTCTCAATACCGAGGAAAAAGCTTTACTGTACAGAATTATTGATAGCATAAGTCCACTAGCAGATGATATGTGTCTAGTGAATACTTAACTGAATTCTTATCTGGAGCCCTGATTATATTGAGAATTTTTGAGCTATGCTTTAGAGTGTATAAATTGTGGCATTGCAGTGTAATTATTTAAATCTTGATTTCTTCTTCCAGTTCTACTTTACGAAGTGTTTCTACTGGATCCTCAAGACCTTCCAAAATATGTTTGGTGTGTGGAGATGAGGCTTCAGGATGTCACTATGGGGTAGTAACCTGTGGCAGCTGCAAAGTTTTCTTCAAAAGAGCTGTGGAAGGTAAATGTTCATGTGGGTGTTCCTTTTACACATTTCTTTCCACTGTGTAGTTTATGTGCACAGTTAACTCTATAGTGTTACTGGGAATTTCTTCAAAAATACTGTTGGTATAATCTGTCAGTGATAAATAGTAATAATGCCTGTCTATAAACCACACAGAGCTGAGCACTAGTTAATGGAAAACCTTTGAAATGGTGAGCTTAGATCAACCAGTCAACTTTTTCTTTTCTTTTTGTTTGGTTTTCAATGAGACGTATATATATATACATACATACATACATACATATATTTGTTTCATCTCAAATTTAATGTGCATGATCTGGAATAGTATTTTTACTATATACATATATTTGTTTCATCTCAAATTTAATGTGCATGATCTGGAATAGTATTTTTACTAAGCATACACTGGATACATCATCTCTGCCTTTTCTTTGCCTCTGGATATACATATATGTGTGTTTTGTAGGAAATTTAAACATTACCAACAGGATTATATATATATATATATACTATATGTGAATACATATATAATCATATAGAATAATTTTATTTAACAATGCAAAAGTATGCCACCAACCATTCCTTCCAGAGTACTCTCTACTCAGCTGGGTTCAATCATTCTTTGTAATGGCCACGTAGAACTCAGACACCACAGTCGACCCTTGGTCTTGTTTTGACTGATGATACTGAGCTTTTCCAACATCTCTTCCTAAAGGTGTAGTCAGTTTTTGAGTCCTGTGGATTCCATCTGGTGAGGTCCTCACATATTAAGATGTTAAAAAAGGTTTTTGAATGAACCACTGGTCTTCACAATTCAGTCATGTGACCTTCAGCACCATTTCTATCACCAAGGCCATATTTTCCAGCTACACATCCCGCCTTACTCTTTGTTTCATACTTTTGCATTGCAGTCGCCATTAATTATCAATGCATCTTGCTTACATGTTTGATTAATTTCACAATGAAGAAGTTGATGGAATTCAATTTCTTCCTTACTGGCTTTGGTAGTTGCTGCATAAATTTGAATAATAGTTGTATTCACTGGTCATCCTTGTGGTGGTAGTTGGTTACGTGCTGTGGCATCGGTTCAGACTCATAGCGACCCTGTACAGTGTTTCTGAGGCTGTAAATCTTTCCAGGAGCAGAAAGCCTCATCTTTCTCCTGTAAAACAGCTGGTGGTTTCAAACTGCTGACCTTAATGTTCACAGCCTGATTTGTAACTGCTATGCCAAGGAACTCTGGTGTAGCGTAGTGGTTACGAATCGGGCTGTGAGCTATAAGGTCAGCAGTTCGAAACTACCAGCTGCTCCACGGGAGAAAGATGAGGCGTTCTGCTCCCATAAAGATTTCCAGCCTTGGAAACCCTGTACAGGGTCGCTATGAGTCAGAACTGACTCCACGGCACTTAATAACAACAACAACAACATGCTAAGGAACTCTGGTGTTCCTTGTAGGCATATGGATATTATCCTAACACAGATAGCCTTGTACTTCCAGATCGATCTTAAAATGCTCTTTTTGAGGTGGAGTGTATCATCATTTTTTTCAGTTTGTCATTTCTGTGCATAGTAAACCATATGAATGTCTGATTCACAATGAAGAATACCTGCCCATTTCAGCTCACTAGTGCCTAGCATATCAATATGTGAGTGTTTCATATCATTTTTGATAACTTTCAATTTTCAAAGATTGGTACTTCATACATTCCATGTTTTACTTATTAATGGATGCTTGCAGCTATTTTATCTACCAGCACTATAGCTGACAATGCTGCACTGCTATTCATGAGATTTTTAAGTGGCTAACATTCTTATCAATGGAGAAAAGATTGAAGTTGTCAGGAACTTCATTCTTCTTGGATCAACCATCAATAATTATGGAAGCAGTAGTCAAGAAATCAAATGATGTAGAGCATTAGGCAAATCTGCTGCACCAAGACCTTTTTAAAGTGTTGAAGAACAAAAATGTCAGCTTGAAGACTAAGGTACACCTGACCCAAGCCATGGTATTTTCAAGAACCTCATATGCATGTGGAAGCTGGACAATGAATAAGGAAGACTGTAGAAGAATTGATGCTTTTGAGTTATGGTGTTGGAGGAGAATATTGAAAGTGCTATGGGCTGCCAAAAGAACCAATAGATCTGTGTTGGAGGAAGTGCAGCCACAGTGCTCCTTGGAGGCCAGGTTGGCCAAACTTGGTCTCTCATACTTTGAACATATTGTCAGGAAGGACCAGTTGCTGGAGAAGGATATCATGTTTGATAAGGTGGAGGGTCAGAGAAAAAGAGGACGACCCCCAGCGAGATGGATTTGAAAAGTGGCAGCATCAGTGGGCTCAAGCATGGCAACAATAATGAGGCTGGCCCAGGATTGGGCAGTATTTCGTTCTCTTGTGCATAGGGTTGCTGTGAATCAGTATTGACTCGATGGCACCTAACAACAACAACCATCATTCAAAAGTTGTCCACCTCTCCTTTTTCTTAGCGTGTCTTAGTCTGGAAGCTTTGCTGAAACCTGTCCACCATATGTGACCCTGCTGTTATTTAAAATACATCCATGGCATAGCTCCTTGTATCACAGCAACACAAAAGCTACCACAATATAACAGATAAATGAGTGGTGATGAACTGATAGAAAACCTAGCTTCCCCAATTAAGTGCCTATAGACATCTCACTCTGCAAGCAGGTTTCCTGCCCAAAGTCACTCAGCTTTACTTGCTCCATAGACTGGGAAGTCCACTGCTCTGTCTCGTGCTATTGCTCTTGGTTTTGCTGCTATTGCTGCCGCTGCTTCTCTACCACTCCTCTTTTTTTTTTCTTTTTTTAAGTTTTTATTGTGAATTGAGTTATAGTTTACATGGGAGAACATTGGTTTTACACCTTTGTTTCTTGACAATGATTATAATCTGTTCAGTGCATCATCATTCAACAGTATTTGCCTCTATTCCCTCTTTTTTTTGCGGGGAGAGGGGTTGGATATACACAAAAACGTTCAGGAATGTATAATAATTTACACCACTAAAGGGTACATTCGGCAAGTCTGCCTCCTGGCCACCAGCTCTCAGTCCCTGTCTTCCCATGAATCTGGAATTCTCAGCTGCGCCCTCTCTCCATGTCCCCATCACTGCTTCTATCTCTGGTGTCCCTGCTTCTCTGGATAGGGTTCCGCATTCCACTCATGTTCTTCTCCCTTGACAGTCCTAGGGTCCTCTATTTCTGGACTGTAAGATTTAACTACTCCTCCTGTTTATATTACAAAACTCTACCTTTACAGTGTGACAGCCGCAATTAGTCATGATGACAGTTACTCACTATTGAATCCTAAGAATTTTATTCCCATCTCTTTTCTCCAGTACTGTCTAGAAGATGAAAACTATTCAGTGAGGACTATAAATCCCCCCACACACTCTTAAACTAAACTCCCTTTGAAACCTTGTAAGCCAGTCACTTCATGCTTTTCTCTCCCCCTCATTTTAGGTATTTGCTACTCCTCTCATGTCACATCTTTCTGTCTCTGAGTCAAGGAGTTTCAGTACTCTAAATTCTTGGCCTCCAAAGGACTTACTCATCTCCTGGCTCTTCTTTTGATGGTAGTGAGATCCCCATTTCTGCTTCTGAGATGGCTCATTTTAAGCCCAGCAGTATGGTAGCCTCATTAGAATTTCAAGTGTTAATAATCACAATCCTTTTAGCAGTCACTCACAAGTGAATCACAGAATCCTTCAGCATCTTCCCTCACCTTCCCTTACACAGACACATCAGAAATATGTCATTTGGTAGGTGGTTTACAAAGACGATGACTAGAAGAGACATTACGTAATTCACTACACTGCAAAAATCTACTTCAGATCCCTATATTCCTACTGTAGTGTTCTAAGAGTACATTAAATGAAAACTTAGTACATTTAAGCTAGTTTTTATTTCTGTCCAAGTAACTGTACTTCTTAAGGAGAAATAATCTTTTAGTTTGATTTTGCCTTTCTCCACCCCCACTTATAGCAATTAATTAACAGGAGACTTAGGCCAGATGGTTTTATTGATGTTGTGAATACTATGACTGGTGAAAATGTAGGATTTTTGCTATTAGTAGAAGTATTATTGTGTAATGTCACTTATTTTCACTAAGAAGCTTAATATTAAGACTACTTAAGGATTCTTTCTCAGAAAAGTTTACTGAGCATAGAATTGGTGCTTGAATGTTTCATTTATGTTTTCTGGAGATCTTGAGATTGTATCCATAGTTCTGGAGTCCTGGTGTGATGCTGTGGGTTAATGTGCCAGAATGCAAAGCTATTTTAACTGCAAGATCGATAGTTCAAGCTCATCTGCTTCTCCTTAGAAAACCTATACAGGGTCTCTATGGGTCGGAATTGACTTGACAACAATAACAACATAGTTCTGGGATTAAAAAAACTAAATATTCTAATACTTCTGTGACTGATTTTACATTATTTAACTGAAATCATTAATTTTTATATTGTTCACACTATTAATTATTTTAAATTATTTAAGAGTCCCCAAAACCAATAAACAGCATTCTTATCAATGGAGAAAAGATTGAAGTTGTCAAGGACTTCATTCTTCTTGGACCAACTATCAACACTCATGGAAGCAGCAGTCAAGAAATCAAATGACCTATTGCATTAGGCAAATCTGCTGCACAGGAACTTTTTAAAGTGTTGAAGAGCAGAGATGTCAGCTTAAGGACTAAGGTGCGCCTGACCCAAGCCATGGTATTGTCAGTCACCTCATATGCATGCGAAAGCTGGACATTGAATCAGGAAGACCATAGGAGAATTGATGCTTTTGAGTTATGATGTTGGAGGAGAATATTGAAAGTACCATGGACAGCCAAAAGAACCAACAAATCTGTGTTGGAAGAAGTGCAGCCAGAGTGCTCCTTGGAGGCCAGGATGGCCAAACTTCATCTCATACTTTGGACATACTGTCAAAGAGGGACCAGTTGCTGGAGAAGGATATCATGTTTGGTAAGGTGGAGGGTCAGAAAAAGAGGAAGATCCCCAGTGAAATGGATTGGCAAAGTGGGCTCACGCATGGCAACAAGTGTGAGGTTGGCCCAGGACTGGGCAGTGTTTCGTTCTGTTCTACATAGGGTCTTTATGAGTTGGTACCAACTCGATGGCACCTAGCAACAACAACAAAACCAGCATTTAATTGGTGATAAAATTTAAAAATAAATCCAGTCCCGTTGAGTCAATTCTGAGTGATAGTGACTCGATAAGGCGGAGTTGAATTGCTCCTTAGGGTTTTTGAGGCTATAAATTTTTATGGGAGCAGGCTGCCTCATCCTTCTGACACAGAGTAGCTGGTGGGTTTGAACTTCTGACCTTCAGTTTAACAATTTAACACAACCTACTGCATCACAATTATTCCTTGAGTTAATAGTAAAAGTTTATTATTTCTTTCCTAGGATAGATTCTTAGTTATAGGTGACAGAAAACTGAACACAAGCTGGCTGAAACACAAATGGAAATTTATTGGCCCATACAACTGGAAAGTCTTAGTGAAGGCTTAGCTTCAGACAAGCCCCATGGTCTTCAGTAAGGACATCACAGCTCAGTTCCACTCTCTCCGTTGCTTGTTTCTGAATCACTGTAGGGTAAGCACTGGACCACAAGGTCAGTTTGAACTGCATAGTTGGTGGTTCAAACTCACCAGCTGCTCCTCAGAAACCCAATACAGGGTTGCTATGAGTCAGAACCGACTCGACAGCACTTAACGCAACAGCAAATTGCTTGTCTCCATTGTGATTCCACTCTCAGTCAAATCCTTTCATGCCAAGACCAACAGTTCTGGGCCTCTATTAAAAATATTTTATTTTTTCTATTCCCAGCAGTTCCTATGTTGTTGTTGTTGTCAGGTGCCATTGAGTTGGAACCGACTCATAGCGACCCCATGCACAGCAGAACGAAACAATGTCTGATCCTGGGCCAACCTCACTACCACTGCCACACTTGACGCCATCAATGATGCCACCTGGCCAATCCATCTCGTTGGGGGTCTTCCTCTTTTTCTCTGACGCTCCATCTTACCCAGTATGACATCCTTCTCCAGCAACTGTTCCCTCCTGACAACATGTCCAAGGTATGAGAGACGAAGTTTAGCCATTTTGGCCTCCAAGGAACACTCTGGCTATACTTCTTCCAAAACAGATCTTTTGGCAGTCCATGGCACTTTTAGTATTCTCCTCCAACACCACAATTCAAAGGCATTAATTCTTCTACGATCTTCCTTCTTCACTGTCCAGCTTTCTCATCCATATGAGGTTATTGAAAATACCCTGGCTTGGGTCAGTTGCACCTTAGTCCTCAAGGTGACATCTTTGCTCTTCAACACTTTAAAAAAGTTCCAGTGCAGCAGATTTGCCTAATGCAATACATTGTTTGATCTCTTGACTTACGCTTCCACAAATGTTGATAGTTGATCCAAGAAGAATGAAGTCCTTGACAACTTCAGTCTTTTCACCATTGATAAGAATGTTGTTTATTGGTCCAGTGGTGAGGATATTTGTTTTCTTGACAGTGAGATGCAATCCATACCGAAGGCTGTGTTCTTTGTTAAAACTCCAGAATTTAACTTCTTTGACTTAAGGAGATTGGTAGCACAGTGGTTAAGCACTCAGCTGGTAATTGAAAGATGTGTGGTTAGAACCCACCAGCAGCTCTGTGGAAGAAAGAAGTGGCAGTCTGCCTCTGCAAAGATTGGTGGTGGTGCTGGTGTACGATGGAGTCAGTTCTGACTGTAGGCAACCCTGTACAGGGTTTCCGAGGCTGTAAGCTGTAAATCTTTACAGGAACAGAAGGTCTCATCTTTCTCCCACAGCATGGCTCGTAGTTTCAAACTGCTGACCTTGAGGTTAGCAGCCCGACTCATAACCACTACGTTACCAGAGCTCCTTCTGTAAAGATTTATTGTTGTTGTTAAGTGCCATTTAGTTGGTTCTGACCCATGGCAACCCCGTATAGGGTTTCTGAAGAGCGACTGGTGAGCTTGAACTGCCAACTTTGTGATTCAAATGACTTTGTAGTCCAGCGCATTAACCCACAGCACTGAACCAGGGTGTCAACGATTACAGGCTTGAAAACCCTATGGGCTGGTTCTACTCGGTCTTACAAGGTCACTGTGAGTTGGAATCCTTTTGACAGAGGTGAGTTTGGTTTGGATATACTAGAGAAATTCCAAAAGTTTGTGGAAAATGAAATAAAAAGAAAATGGAATTTCCCTCAGACTTTTTGAAGCCCTCTCGTTTGTGTTTTTTCTCTTCTTCTAAAATGTTTTATATAAAAACACTTAGAATTCTCATCCAGAATACCTTATTTGCCAGTAATAATCTGTTACAAGCCATATATTTGACAAATAGAAAGTTATAGTTTTATCTTTTAATTACAACAACTTATTTGTCATGGATTTATTAGAACATTTCTGCCTTAAAAGGAAAATTAATAGCTTAGCATGTTTTTTAGGCGGGGGAAAGAAAAGTTCTCCCTTGTGTTGGAAAATGGACTTACTCTAGAGTTAGAAGACTTACTTTTAATTTCTGACCCTGCTTCTCATTAAGTAGGAGAGTCAGGCAAGTAATTTACCTAGGTCTTAGTCTTGCTGTCTGTAAATGAAAAAAAAAAACAGTGTTGCTCTAATTTAGCATTGCTATTAACAGTACATGAAAACAAAATGTTTGCAGTTTGTAAATTATGATATCAATATCAAAATACGATATGATTACCCAAAGACCAAATGCCAAAAGTTCTCTAGTAACATCGGTGCAGAGAGATGATTTAAACAATACAATAACATTGCATTATTATTCAGTCCTCTGTTTTACTTCATTATTGTTATTGTTCAGTGCCATCAAGTCTATTGCGACTCATAGCAACCCTGTGTAGGGTTTCCGAAGAGCAGCTGGTGAGTTTGAACTGCCGACCTTACGGTTCAAACTGACCTTTCAATCCAGTGCATTATCCCACAGTGATGCCACACCAGGATTCCTTTACTTCACTGTTGTTGTTGTTGTTATGTGCCATCGAGTCGGTTCCGACCCATAGCGACCCTGTATAGGGTTTCCAATGGTGTAAATCTTTACGGGAGTAGAAAGCCTCATCTTTCTCCCGTGGTGCAGCTGGTAGTTTCGAACCGCTGACCTTAAGGTTCGCAGCCCGATTTGTAACCACTACGCTACCAGAGCTCCTTTACTTCACTAGGTGGTTGTTTTTCTTTTAATAGCTTATTTTGTCCATAGAGCCACATTCTTCTAAACTAGGAAATCTCAAAGGTTATGTGTGGGAATGGAAAAAATGGAGAAGGTATTGCAGTTTCCTGAAAGGACTCTTCCATTGTGGATTAGCTTATTGAAGTATGCTCCTATAACGAACCTCTGTGACTGATTTGGGCATTCTCACCTTTGGGAGTTGCACAGTAGAAAAAACGGAGTCATTACTAGACCTTTAGCTTCTCTAGTGCATGTTCTTTTAGGTAAGACAGGGTCTCATTTATTTCTAAAACCTAGCATAACTTTGAGCCCTGGTGTGGTGCTGTAGGATAAGCACTGAACTGGTAAAACACCAGCCACTCTTGGAAACCCTATACAAGGTTACTATGAGTCAGAACCAATTTAAGACACAATAACAACAATAAGCATAATTATAAATATCTGTTGTTGTTAACGGCCATTGAGTCAATTCTGACTCAACAAAATGAAACATTGTCCCATCCTGCTCCATCCTCATGTTCATTCCTGTGTTTGAACTCATTATTGTGGTCACTGTGTCAGTTCATCTCATTGAACGTCTTCCTCTTTTTTGGTGACCCTCTACATTACCAAGCATGATGCCCTTCTCTAGGGACTGGTTCACCCTGATAAACGCATCTAAAATATGAGAGCCAAAATCACATCATCCTCCCTTCTAAAGAACGTTCTGGCTGTACTCCTTCCAGGGCAGATGTATTTATTTTTTGGTAGTCCATGAGATTTTTCCGAGCACCATAATTCAAATTCATCGATTCTTCTACAGTTTTCTGTATTCACTGTCCAACTTTCACATGTGTTTGAAGCCATTGAAAAATACCATGGCTTGGATCAGGTGCACCTTAGTCTTCAAAGTAATTTGTTTGGTCTTTAACACTTTAAAGAGGTGTCTTGTGCAGCATATTTGCCTAATGGAATATGCAGTTGGACTTCTTCTTTACTGTTGCTTCTGTGGACCTTGATTTTGAAGCCACATAAAATGAAATATTTGACAATTTCAATCTTTTTTCAGTTTATTGAGATGCTACTTCTTGGTCCAGTTGTGAGGACTTTTGTTTTCTTTATGTTGAGGATTATCCCATACTTCTGATGGATGTAGACTTTGATCTTCATCCATAAGTATTTAAAGTCTTCTTCATTTTTAGCATTCAGGGTTGTGTCACCTGCATATTGTGGGTTGTTATTGAGTCCTGGTGTGGGTTTGTGGGTTAATGTGCTGGAATGTAAAGTCAGTCTGAACCGCAGGGTTAGTGGTTCAAGCTCATCAGCCACTCGTCAGAAACCCTATACAGGGTTGCCATGGGTCGGAACCGACTAAATGGTACTTAACAGCAACAGTGACTCTTCATGTAAATCTCATGCCATGTTCTTCATATAATCCAGCTTCTCAGATTATTTGCTCAGCATACCAATTGAATAAGTGTGGTGAATGGATATAACCCTGACACATAACTTGCATGATTTTAAACTATTCAGTATCCCTGTTCTGTTTGAATGACTGCCTTTTGATCTACATACAAGTTCCACATGCACAACCTGTAGATCTGTTTAAAGGTACATACGAATGTACCTTTGTTACATAAAATCAATCTGGGTTAAGTGAGCTCCCCTCTCCCAAATCAGTCAATTAGTAATGGTACTGGCTCAAGAATTCATACAAGCCTTTTGATTTCCAAAATATTACTTACAGTTCTAGTCTGCATTTTGATCATCTCTGTCTTTTTCTAATGACAAACTGCCATTTCTTTTATCACATACTTATAGTTTAATTTGTGATGCCTCAATAAATAGCTGACTGGAGTCAGCACATTATTTCATAACTTAATTTCCTTTTTAAGGTACTCAGCATACAAGTTGCATCTAAAAGTCAAAACTACCACAAATCACTGAGTAGTATAACGCTATGAAACAGAGAGAGAGTTAGTTATTATATAAAGTCACTGGGATTTGTATTTTTATAAGTTGAATTAGTTTTGTAAAGTGTCCATATTTTGGAAAGGTTATCCAAATTATATGTTGTCAGAGTCCACACTCAGGTTATTTCTCTCTAAGTAAATATCGATGTCTTTCCCAAAATGAAATTAATGTTGGAATTTTTCAAATATATAGTATTTTTAAGAAAACCAAGCTAGTGAACTTGTGCTTCATTCATTTTAGGTAAAGGTCACCAGCATTAAAGTTAAATATTATTAAACTTATAGATTAGAGGAAAAATGTTTTTTGATGAAATATAATGACTGATTAATATTTCATTTTCTGTGTTTATCTAACATCAATGAGTTGTAAACTGAAAGACCCAGAGTAAAGTATGCCTCCCCTGTAGTTCATACCCAAGTTATCTCCATCAAAGTTCTCTAGGTTGTGCAAACAGTTTGTACTCAGCTGCTAACCTAAAGATGAGTGGTTTGGACTCATCAAACGGTGCCCATAAAGACTAACCATGACCCACAGCCATCAAGTAGACTTCGACTCATAGCAACCTTATGTTGTTGTTGTTAAGTGCCATCGAGTCGGGTCCGACCCATAGCGACCCTGTACAGGGTTTCCGAGGGTGTAAATCTTTACGGGAGTAGAAAGCCTCATCTTTCTCCCGCGGAGCGGCTGGTAGTTTCGAACCGCTGACCTTAAGGTTCGCAGCCCGATTCGTAACCACTACGCTACCAGAGCTCCTTATAGGACAAAGTAAATAAGCTCCTGAGGGTTTTCAGAGGTGTAAACCATTACAGGAGCTAACAGTCTCATCTTTCTCTCACCATAAAGATTATAGCCAAGAAACCCGTATGGGGCAGTTCTACTCTGTAGTGCATGAGGCACCATGAGTCAGAGTCGACTTGACAGCAGTGGGTTGGGTTTGGTTTGATATCGCTTTCAATGCTGTGTGGGTGCTCATGAGCAAAAGAAGAGGAACAAACGAGAGTGTGAAATGGTGAGAAGTGTGTATTTGTGTTTAAGGGGGAAGGGGTTGACAATACAAGAACTGTGTTAAATGGAAAGTTTAAATTCAGTGGACAATAACTAAGCCAGGATGGACAAATAATAAGGCAGATGATACAATCTTGCTTGTTGAAAATGAAGACGACTTTACTGATGAAAATCAAAGACTAAGCCTGAAATATGAATTACACCTCAACAGAAACAAAAATTCTTATAACTGGACCAATGATAAATGGACAGAATATTGGAGTCAGGGATTTCGTTTTAGTTGAATCCATATTCAGTATCTATGGAAGCAGCAACCAAGAAATCAAACAGAATGTTGTGAAATTCCTTCCAGTTGGTTCTGACTCAGAGTGACCCTGTGTGGTGTTTTGAAGGACTGACTGCTGGTTTTGAATCACTGACCTTATGGTTAACAGGCCATTGTTTATCCTACAGCACCACACTGACACTCCAAGCAGCATATTACATTGGGAAAATCTGCCATAAAACACCTCTTTAAAGTGTTCAAAAGCAAAGCTATCACTTTGAGAAGTAAGATGCGTCTGACCCATCAGTCACCTCATATGCATGTAAAAGCTGGAATAATAACAGTAAGGAAAACTGAAGAGGAATCAGTGCATTTGAATGGTGGTGTTGAAGAAGAATTAAAAGTGCCTTGCACTGCCAGAAGAACAAAGAAATCTGCCTGGGAAGAAGTACAGCCAGAATGTTCCTTAGAAGTAAGGATGGCTAGGTTGCAATTTTGGACACGTGAGCAGGAGGGACCAGGTCCTGAAGAAGGAGATTATGCATAGAAAACTGGGTCATTAATAAAGAAAAAGACACTCAGTAAGATGGATTGAAACAGTGGCTGTATCAAATGTAGGAATGATTGTGGGAATGGTGCAGGATCAGACAGTTTCAGCAGTGTGTGGTTTGTTGTGCATAAGGTTGCTATGTGGTTGTTAAGTGTTGTCGAGTCATAATGGAAATACAGCTATCTCCTAATGGGTGGCATTATATTGTAAGAAAATTTTAATTAAGTAATTAATAAAGCAAAGGAATATTTTAATATATAATTTTACTGCATGTCTTTAGTTCATTATATAAAATATAGCCTTTGGTGTTTCTGTGAACCGTGTACAGGCAGCCATTAAACCAAGGACTGCTCTGGCTCCCACAGTTTTCTTATGAAGCACCTTAAAGATTAAAGATTAATTAAAAAAAAAAAATTTTTTTTTTTTTTTTTTGCTTTACCAGAAATTGAACCAGGTAACCTGATTCTTTCTAATTATTTAGTGTAAGAGCTTAAATAAATACCTACCCAGTAGATTATATCTATGAGTCTTATGAACACTCCCTTTTTCCTTACATAAGCATAAGGCTTTAGTGTTAATGCCAAATATTTGTCCAGATTTTTGATATCCCTTCAGTTGGTTGCTATGGGAACTCACAGACCCACGGCACTTAGGCATACCTGGAAGGTCAAGGAAGGTTTTGACCCCCAAACTAAATCTTGAAAGATTAAAATTGGCAATCCTGAAGGGAAACAAGGACAGACTTGTCTGCACAGGGAACCAGAAGCCATTTGGTGTTACCACTTCATATAATTTGAAGTATGACGTGATAGAAGGTGAGGCTAAAAGAGCAGATTGGGACTTCTGAATTCCAAGGAGGAGCCTGAAGTTAACCTTAGGCAAAACAGAACCTCTGAATGTTTTCAAGCAGGGAATGACAAATTCAGCCTTGCATTATAATCCAACTGCTGGCTAGTGTGTTTATTTAAAAGGGGAGTAGTAGTTCTGGTAGCTGTTTTTAAATCTTTTCAGCAAGAGATGACCAGGACTAGAATCAGGTCTGTGATGTTAGGGATGGAAAAGAAGGGACGGATACCAAGACAATTTGGGCAGTACCACTGACTGCTGTGTATTGGAGGAGCAAGGTTTCCTCTCCAGGTTTGTGTGTATTCTGAGACGAGGAATACTAGAGCTGGAGCACGTTTGACCGCAATGGAGAAAGGTTCATTCTCTCAGCAAATATTTACTGAATGCTTACTAAATGCCAGGAAACTTTCTAGACATATTTAGGCACATCTTGTAGTTGTTGTTACTAAGTGCAGTCAAGTCTGTTCTGACTTTTAGCAACTCTGTATAGGGTTTCCAAGGAGTGGCTTGTGAGTTTGAACTGCCAACCCAGCAGTTCAAACCGACTTTGGGGTCTATTGCTTATCCTACAGTGCCACACCAGGACATCTTGGAGTATATCAGTGAAAAAAATGGTGGTGGTGGTGGTGTGCCATGGAGTTGGTTCCAACTCATAGCGACCGTGTACAGGGTTTCCGAGGCTGTAAATCTTTATGGGAGCAGAAAGCCTCATCTTTCTCCTGCGGAACAGCTGGTAGTTTCCAACTACTGACCTTGTGGTTAGCAGCCCAATTCATAACCACTATACTACCAAAGTATATGAGAAGTTGATAGATGGTTGTAGGAAAAAAATAATGACAGGATAAAGGAAATGGGGATGAATTTTGGGTTGTTTTTTGTTTTTAAGTGCTGTCAACTCATTTCCGACTCATAGCGACCCTGTGTATAGTTTCCAAGGAGCGGCTGGTGAGTTTGAACTGCTGATCTTGTGGTTCAAACTTACCTTGCAGTCCAGGGCTTCATTCCACAGTGCCATACCAGGGCTCCAGGAGTTTTGGGTTAGGACTATGCATTTGAGATGCCTGTTGGACATTGCGGTGTGTCTAACACGTAACATAAAGTTGGATATGTGATTCGGAAGCTTGTGGAACAAGGCAAGATTGAAAATTAACATTTTATTATCATCATTTATGAAAATAGGTACAGTGGCCTAACAAATGGATATTTAGAGAGACAAGACTAGGGTAAAGGTAATACCTTAGCAATCATAAGCCAGGACCCTTCCTTTTCCAAGTCGCGCACAGAAAAGTCGTAGTGACTTGGTCTGTGATTATTCAAGGGTTTGTGCAATTTGTGACATTATTGAATATGCAGATGTGTCAATCCCAGTTTTGGATCTTTGTTCAACATTAACTATACTGTGGTTATTTTTGGACCTCAAACAGTCCAGTATAAAACCAAATAAAATACTGAGAGGATCTGATTTGTTAACCAGTGCAGAGGCAAAATAGCAGGTGCTCAAACAGCATTTGCTGACTGATCACTTGATAACTGTTCAGTTGTACCACATTTTACACAAATAACGCACACATTATATGGATATCTGCAGTCCAGGCAACCTGCTCACTTATTAAATGTGAACATACGGTATGTGTGGGATTCACCTTTGCTTCTGTCATCATGTCATTTATGTGTTTCTATGAAAGAGAAAATATGTTGAAGAAGTAATTTATTAGAAAGTGATTTGAAATATTAACACATAGACCAAAAGTAAATTAAAATTATCCAGAGAGAGCTGCTTGGAGCTAAAAAAAAATTCAGATTAAGGTACATTTCATGCGATACATTTGAAAAGGATAAATTAGGAGTACAGTAAGTAATTTTCAGAACTATCCCTATGTTTGTTTCTTTATAATCCATCATGTTTCCAAAACAAAACAAAACACAGAAAATGGAAGGCTGCTCCCAGATTTACAGTGAGTTAAAATGAAATTTAAGATACCTGAAGATAAAATCAGGAAAGAGGAAAATAGTTAGGAGTGGGGTGATAGATGGAATGTATACCCCGAGACCTGTTTGGAGACTGAGCTTTGTGGAACCCTAACCTAAAAGAACATAGTGAGCGATCTGAATCACAGTGTTCTTGAAAATTAGTTTAGGGGAACCCCCTATTTCTAAGAAACATTTTATGAGTTACTTTGGTTTGAATGTGAATTTTCATTCCATGCAAATTGTAACCTGAGAATGAAAAAGTAACTTTTCCCTTTGATACTAATGGAAAAGACTGGTTTAGGGTTCTGGAGCAGTGCTTAAAAAAACGCTTCGTTCTGTCAGTCACCGGTTCCTATAATAATATTTCTTCTTTATTGAGTACTTACTACGTGCCCAATAGTGCTTCATATTTTATTTCATTTATTTTACACAACAATCTTCCCCAGCTGAAGGTTTTCTAAGTTTTGAAAAGTAGTCAGTTGTCTTTGAATTTTAACTCTAGAAACAATTTTTGTGACAGAGAAAATTGTGTTTTTTTTAGTATGGTGTAATTTCAAAGTCGTTTGAACTGCAAGATTGGCAGTTCAAGCTCACAGGCTGCTCCTCAGAAACCCTATACAGGGTCACTATGAGTCGGAACTGACTCGACGGCACTTAACAACATCAACAACAATATGATCCTCCAACTTTTTTTTTCAAGTTTTTGTTGTAAATTGAGTGAACCTTTACAGGGCAGACAGATCATCAGTTTGTACATTCAACAAATAATATACTTTGTTTCATTACAATGATTATAATACGCTCATGTCCATCTGTTAATAGTATTTCTCTCTATTCATTTTAGCTCTTTTTTTTTTTTTTAAACAGTCAGGCATATATAATGTTACACCACCAAAAGGCACATTCTGCCATTCTGCAAGTCTGACTCTTGGCTGCCAGCTCTTAGTCCCTCTCTTTCCATGAATATAGAGTCCTCAACTGCTCCCTCTCTCTTAAGTCCCCATCTCTGCCCCCATCTCTGCCTCCATCTCTGGTGTCACTGCTTCTCTGGATAAGGTCCTGCATTCCACTTGTGCTCTTCTCAGTTTATGGTCCTAGGGTCCTCTGTTTCTGGACTGTAAGATTAACTACTCCCCCATTTTTTTGTTACAAAACTTCTACCTTGACAATTGTGACAGTCGTAATTAGTCATGATAACAATTACTATTGAATTATAAGAATCTTATTCCCATCTCTTTTAACCAGACCCATCTAGACAAGATGAAAACTATTCAATGGGGACTATATCTTCCCACACATACTCTTACACATTGAAACCTTGTAAGCCAGTCACTTTGTGCCTTTATCACCCCCTCATTTTAGATAGCTAATGTCTAAGTTGCCCATCCCTATCTACCTTGTATACAGAGGGTGTGATAGCATTGATACATGATGTGAAAACCCCTTTCCTCTCTGTTGGTGTTTTGAGCTACTACGTCCTTGAGTTTCTCTGCTATTCATAAGAATTTTAGTGACTAACTATTTCAGTGACTAAATATCCTCCTGGAACTAGGGATATCATTGCTGATGTCCGATGGATGTTGGCTGAAAGCAGATAATAATCAGAAAGATGTTTACCTGTGCTTTAATGACTACGCAAAGGCTTTCGATTGTGTGGCTCATGACAAGCTACGAAGAACATTGCGAATTATGAGTATTCCGGAACACTTAATTGTGCTCATGAGGAATCTGTACCTGGACCAAGAGGCAGTTCTTTGAACAGAACATGGGAACACTGAATGGTTTAAAATTAAGAAAGGTGTGCGACAGGGTTGTCTTCTTTCACCATACATATTCAAATAATCCGAAACTCTGGGTTCTATGAAGAAAAAGGTAGCATCAGGATTGGAGGAAGACTCATTAACAACCTGCAATACGCAGATGATACAACCTTGCTTGCTGAAACTGAAGAGGACTTAAAACATTTACCAATGACGATCAAAGAGCACAGCCTTTGCTATGGATTGCATCTCAATGTAAAGAAAACAAAATTCCTCACCACTAGACCAGTAAACAACATTCTTAGCAACCTCCATGAGTATAGGTCACATCCTCCAACTACAACAATAGCAAATTTTGAGTACTTATCTTGTGCTCACTATGCTAACAACTTTGTTGTATAGTCTTGCTTGTTGTTAAGTATCGTCTTGTTGATTGTGACTCATGGTGGTGACCCTGTATAGGGTTTCCAAGGAGCAGCTGGTGGGTTTGAACTGCCTACCTTGTGGTTCGCAGTCCAGTGCTGTCCTGCTGTGTCACACCAGGAGTCCATATTCTGTCTGTCTTAATCCTTGTTTTAAAAATAAATCCACTGCTGTTAAGTCCATTCAAACTTATGGTGACCCTTTCTTTATAGGACGGAGTAGAAGAGCTCCTTATGGTGTCTGAGACAGTAAATCTTTAAGAGAGCAGACACCCTCGACTTTCTCCCACAGAAATTGTGGTTAGCAACTCCAGTGCTTAATTCACTGTCCCACTGGGGCTTCTTTTAATCCCCACAGTCCTATGAAATAGGTATAATTATTAATGGTCATCATGTTAGAGGGCAGTCAGGAGCTAAGTTACTTGTCCAAGATCACACAGATAAAAGGAGGTGGCAGATCTGGATTTCACCCGTGGTAGCCCAGACAGTGTGATTCTGTGTGCTTTACACATAAGCTACACTGCCTCTTGCAGAGTTTACATCAGATCCCAACTCTTTTTATTCATCAAAAAGTAGGACAACATCTCTGACTTTAGTGTACTTAGGAAGAGCACGTTATAACTTAACAGTTATCTTGCTATACTCTAAATAATTAACTCCCAACCATTCTAAATTGAAACTCTGATTTGAATTCATGTTGCCCTAATGAGGAAAAAAAATGAGTACTTTCAGTTTTTTTCTTTCTTATGATATATCTATCTAGCTGTACTTTAAATGATCATTACCATCCTGAAATACTTCTTTAACATCTTGATAGTAATCTAAAACTTTACTTAAAATTTTTATCTTCCTGGGTTCCATTTCCTGTGCGTGATAAAAATGAGATATAGCCTGATAGACTCAGAGGACCATTAGGAGAGTGATCCTCCTCATTCTAAGTCATGCAGTTTATGTCTGTTGTTGTTGTTGTTGTTAAGTGCCATTGAGTTGATTCTGACCCACAGCGACCCTGTATGGGGTTTCCAAGGAGCAGCAGGTGAGCTTGAACCACCGATTTTGCAGTTCAAATGACCTTGCAGTCTGACGCATTAGCCCACAGCTCCACACTGTATGCGTAGAGACTCTGAATAATGAGAAGGAACAAGCACTCTTGGTGTAATTAGGGTCACACAACTTGCATAATTTCACACTCTAGTTAGTAGTGATGTGGGCCCAGGATCAGACAGTGTTTTGTTCTGCTGTGCATAAAGTCGCTATGAGTCGGTACCGGCTCGATGGCACCTAACAACAACAAGGGTGTTTTAACATGCAAAATGAAATATAATAAATTGACTTCAGTCAGATGCCAAATTAAGAGCATTTTGAAGGATGATCAAAGATGGGTAGGTATTTAGGAGGAGCAGTGGGGAAATGGAGTCCTGGTGTGATGCTGTAGGCTAAGAACTGGACTGCTAACCACAAGGTCGGCAGTTCAAACCCACCAGCCACTCCGCAGAAAAACAGGGTCACTATGAGTCAGAACTGACTTTATGGTACTTCACAACAGCAAGTGGGAAGTCGGAGATAAGGACCTGAGAAGTATCCATCTGAGCAAGCCCAGTTCAGTGAAAGCCTGGCCCTACTAGAACAAGTTCATGCTGAAGATATGGAAGAGGTGCTTTGAGCAAAGACCCTGGGGTCAGATTATGTAAAGTCCTTAGACTGGAATGAGCAATATTAGCCCTTCTCTCAAACATAGTGAATCTTTTCAGAAGTTTTTTTTACACTAAAAGTAACTGACACCATGGCTCTGGCAGTGTTAGCCCTTGGTGCCGTGCCAGGACTCAGCCATGCAGGACACAACCTAACTGGGTTGTGATTTTGGGCGAGGAAAAATGAACAGGGCCTGACCTTGGATGGAATCGGTGAGATCTGAGGGGCAAGGGACACGTGCTGAAGGAACAAGTGGCAGAGCTTGATGGTGGATTATTGCTGGGGAGTGATGGGAATCTCAAGCAGAAATTTAGAAATAAATTGCTTCAAGAATAGAGATGATAAGGAGTTAAGAACTGTTGAGGTTATGGAGGTGACTGATTATTAGTACTCCAAAAGGGATGAAACATGCCAGCTAAAGAAAAGAACCAAAAGAAAAGCGGAGATAAAATTCTGGGGGAGGAAAAAAGTTCATTTGTTACTAGGAGCTGTAATAAAGACAGTAGTACAGAGTTAGAAATCAGTCAGTTTGACAGTAGATGGATTTGGCTTGAGGAAGACAGCTGTCAGTGGCTACTATGGCTGTTTGGTGTAGTATGTGGGGAGTTCTGCATTGAAATGGAAAACTTGGAGAGTGTTGACCTACAGGACCAGTGGAATAGACCTACTTGGCAGTGATCATTGGCCGGGCTTGTGCTGTTGCAACCCCTGACGACTTTAGCTACAGATGACACCATAAAACTGATTGCCATCAAGTCAGTTCCAACCTTAAAGTACAGAGTGAAACTGTCTCACAGTGTTTCCAAGGCTGTGAGCTTTACAGAAGCTGACTGACATATCTGTCTCCAAAGGAGCAACTGGTTGGTTCAAACTACCACCAACCTTGTGGTTAGCATCCAAATGCTTAACCACAGTGCCACTAGGACTCTTTTAATGACACCATGGAGAACCACAGTATGAAGCTATGCATGATTGGGAAGGCAGAAAAAATTATGTTTCCAATATAAAGGATGCCAGTGTCGTAATTTTTGGTCTGTTTATTCTTTTCTTTTCATCATCTTTAGTGTCTATATCATTGCCTACCCAAGTGGGAAAGAAGAAGAGGTTGTTCATTTTGTTGCTAGAGATAAGGAGCTAAGTGTGGGACATGGAAGTGTGCAGACACACATACACATACAGACACTTTTCAGGCTCTTCCCCGTCCCACCTTACTCAATGATTTTTGTTCTGAGACACGGAAGAGAGGGAAATGTCAGAACCACCTGAACTTCAGAACCATCTGAAATTATCACCACCTGAAATTATCAGACTGTGCAAACGCTCAAATTCTGTCTCATGCAAACTCATACATATCCTCCAATACCATAGACCAAATCCAAGTCTGAGATAGAGGAGGTTGGCACCAAGCCATGAAGTTCATAACGCTGACAAACAATGCAGATTTGACTCTCCTTTTCTCTGAGGTTAGCCCCATTTGAAACTCTTTTAATACATGCTAGCTCTTGGAATTTGTTGACTATAACATTACATTGACAAAAGCATCACCTTCCTGTATGTGCTGTGTTGCTAATTAACAGTGAACTCTTAAACCTCACACAAGGAGGAACACTCCCGAAGGAAGAGTGAGAAATGTATTTTCTCTCCACAGATACTGCCTCCAAGAAACCGTTGACATTTGCCTTCCAAATGCATCTTTGTAAAATAGTTTTGTTTACTTTTCTAACAGCAAAAATAAGAAATAAAGCAAAAGATTAGATGATATAAACCTAAAAGGGTGCATAACTATCAACAAAAATGGAAAACATCATTTATAGCAGATTAGCTGAGGTGTAGGTGGTGTGAGATTTTTTAAGAAATTTGATATAAATTCATACTTCTTGTACAGCATTATAGATAAAATAAAAGCTCAAGTTCTTTTGTTTGTTTCAGTGGAATTAAAACTATGTTGTTGTCATCATTAAGTGTTGTCCAGTTGCTTCTGACCTTAGTGACCCTGTATAGAGTTTCCGAGGAACAGCTGGTGTGTTTGAATTACCCACCTTGGTGTGTTTGAATTATCCAGCACTCATCCTAAGTGTCACAACAGGATTTTAGAGTTAAAGCTATAGAATCTGAAAGGTGGAGGGGGTGAGGTGGGGAGTAAATACCTTCTTTTCCCTCCAGATCCTTTATATTTTATTTTCATCTACAGTGTGGAAGTCATTTGATACTTCTTGTTTAGAAGTGTTACTAGAAGACATATTGATTACTTATTTATTTATAAGTGAAAGCCTACTTCGATATTACTAAACAGTTTTTGAACCCTTATTGAGAGTTTTCCCAGAAAGAAGCTGTATAATAAGGCACCACCTGTTTGGTGTTCAAGATCACCAACCCTATACAGTGTCGCTATGAGTTGAAACCTACTGAATGGCACTTAACAACAACAATATATAAGTTCCAAGGAGTCCTAGTGTGGCACTGTAGGAGCAGCACTGGACCGCAAGGTTGGTTTGAACCACAAGGTCAGCAGTTCAAATTTGCCAGCCACCCCTCAGAAACCATATACAGGGTTGCTATGAGTCAGAAAACACTCAAAGGCGCTTAACAAATACAGGTTCCAAAGTCATTTCTCTGTAGACATCCAGTGCAAGTAGAAAGAGAACTGGCCTTGGAATCAGACAACATGGACATTGGTCCAGAATGACGCTGGACTTTTAATTTGAGCAAATAATTGAACCTCTGTGTCATATTCTAAGAATAACCTTTAAAATGAATAAATAAGTCTTTTAAGTATCTGCCCAAACCTTTTCTGACAGAGAATAACAATTTAGGTGTACTCAAACTGTTTTAAGGGTGGCCCTATAGGATATGCACTGGACTGCTAACCGAAAGGTCAGTGGTTCAAACCCACCAGCCGCTCCTTGGAAACCCAGTTCAGCATTGCTGTTACTCGGAACTGAATCAATGGCGCTGAACAACAACAAAAACTGATTTAGCTAGCAATGAAGGATTGTGTTACAAACATTACATTTTAAAAGAGTTTTCCCCTTCTGAGGAAGTAACTTATAAACAACATACAATGAAATGTGAATATTCAATCTGTTATACAGATTGAAGGGGAAAAAAATGGCAGAGGAAAACATATTAACTTAGTCAAGAAATTTTGGAATTTTTACCTCTTTGTCACAACTGTTTTGGTGGTGGTGTGCTGTGGAGTCGGTTCCGACTCAGCAACCCTGTACAACATTTCCAAGGCTGTAAATCGTTATGGAAACAGAAAACCTCATCTTTCTCCCATGGAACAGCTGGTAGTTTCAGACTGCTGACCTTGAGGTTAGCAGCCCAGTTTGTAACCACTATGCAACCATCGTAACTGTTTTAGGTAGGTCTCTGCTAGGAGTCAGAATCAACTCGGCAGCATTTAACAACAACAACAAATACTAGGGGTCACTATGAGTCTGAACTGACTCACTGGCATTTAACAAAGACAACAACATATTGTGAATGAGTGTTTTATACTCAAGGGCCCAATGGGGAAATCTTTGTATTTAAGACCAGGATTCAATTTAATCTGCCTGTATTCAGAATCAGACAAAGAACGAAGACAGTGCTAACTTTCTACATTTTAAGCAATTTGAAAGATCACAACTACTTTTTACTTAGTTCTTTTTTTCTGTAATTGTACCAAGATTTCTGAAACACATCGTATTCTCCTGCCTTTCTCTCTTGTTGAACCACTTAATTGCAAAAGTCAGTGTGAAAAATTAGTCCAGGTTGATTATTTTTCATGTGTTCTCTGTACCATAGCATTTTCCTAGCAGAATTGGACTCAGCTATTTGATATTGCTAGATTGCATAAGTAGTCTTAATTGTGTGTGTGTGTGTGTGTGTGTTTTAACTATCTGATATGAACTGAAGTTGTATTGAAAAGACGACTAGGAATGAAAAGGGTATTAATAGGTATTAATTAGTAATCTGAAGTAAAAATAGTTTCTAAAGCAGAGTTGATTGAGAAATTGTTATGGAAATGGCTTTTATTAAATAATACTAAATCTGACATTTCTTCAAACAACTTTCCCTTTCAATTTTTAAAATTCAATGTACATCTAACAAACCTGGTTAGAACTTAATAAAAAAACCTCAGTTGCTCTATTTGATATTTAACATAAAATTTAAAAACACACGTCTCATCATCAACTACTGAGAGAGTTCACTTTTGCCTAATTTGACCAGTATCTCACAGAACAGTTCTATAATTGTGACAAAAGTCAGACTTCACAGAAACATGAAAAAGCAGGTTTAGAACTTAGAGAATCAGCCAGGAGCAGGTGCTGAGGAGACAAATGAGGAGGCAAAGAACCAGCAAGGCCAGAGCTGATCTGGGATAAAGCAATCACTGAAAATACACAGGAAGATGACCAAGTGCCCAGAGCTCAGTGCCAGGCAGCAACTAAGCACTTTAATTCAATTCAGCAAACATCTCCTGAGTGCACTAGGCTCTGGGGTATGCCTCAGTCATTCCCACTGAGGAAAATACTTGATATTCTCAGAGGCTGTCTTTTCCTTCATTCTAAAAATAGCTCCCTTCCCTGCCCCCCCATCTATTTTGATGATTAACTTGTAAATCTAAATAAATGAGCCTTAGGAATTCATTTCATCTTTTTCAGCAAAAGTACAAATTATGCAAAAATGCAATGAAGCCAGATAGATTTCTTTTTTCTATAAAAATTTTCATTGTTGAATTCATTTTAGTAGGCAGAAAATTGGCGTTTTCAGGTACTAGGAGGCATTTTCTTTATTAGACTAAATTGTAATTTATAGTAGTGACCCACAGAGAGGGAATGTGAAAAAGAAAAAAAGATTATTTAGTAGTAGAAATTAGCCACCCTTAAGCCATTAACAGATTCTTTGTAAAAGCAAATTAGAAAATTAATGCATTAAAAAATGATTACTTCAAAAATTATAGCAAATTGTTTTTACATAATGAGGTTTCATACCAGAAGTATAACAGAAGGTACATTTTTTTTTTTTCATTTAATGTAGGAAAAATAATACTTTCAGTTTTGTCTTTTATCTTAGAATAGCATTATGTATATATGTAATGGTAATCTATGATAAAGACAAAACTGAAAGTATTATTTTATCATATAAACCATTACATATATTACTACCAGTAGTAATGGTAATCTATGATAAAGACAAAACTGAAAGTATTATTTTATCATATAAACCATTACATATATACTACCAGTAGTCATGATAAAGACAAAACTGACAATTATTTTCCTACATTAAATGAAAAAAAAAAGTAATTTCTGTTATACTTCTGCCAGGAAACCTCATATGTAAAAAACAATTTGCTATAATTTTTTAAGTAATTATTTTGTAATGCATTAATTTTCTAATTTACTTTTACAAAGAATGTGTTAATGGCTTAATGGCAGCTAATTTCTACTGAAGGAGCTCTGGTAGCATAGTGGTTACAAATCAGGCTGCTAACCTCAGGGCCAGGAGTTCGAAACTACCAGCTGTTATGCAGGAGAAAGAGGAAGCTTTCTGCTCCTGTAAAGATTTATAGCCTCAGAAACTCACCCTGTACAGGGTCGCTATGAGTCGGAACTGACTCTACAGCACATAACAACAACAACATATACTACTGGTGGCCCCCCTATTAAAATTGTTTAATATGATCTTAAATTATACTTTAAAAATGAATAGGGATAATGATTACTAATACACATTAGCAAGAAAGACTAAATAAAAATAACTTTTTAAAGGTGAATACATGTGGAAATACAGAAGTATTTACTGAAATACCATTATTAAATAATTTTCAATAAAAAGTTTCTCAAAATAACTTCCCTTAAAAATTATTTAATTAAATGTGCTCATATATGATTAGGAATTATTTAAAAAGCGTTGGTTAATAATTGGATTACAAGAAGAATATGACTTTTAAAACTTTAAGACAAAGGACTTCTGATGTGGTGCTATAGGATCATCACTGGACTTTGAACTACAAAGTCAATTGTTCAAACCCACCAGCCACTCCTCAGAAACCCTGTAAAGGGTCTCTATGAGTTGGAACCAACTCGATGGAACTAATCAACAGCATAAATGTAGGGAGTGCCTTCCATAAAGAATTTTTAAAGTCATTAAACTCTTTATCAATTTTTTTTTTTTACAATTATAGGAATATTATTATGATTTAAGTTGAAATAGCAGTATTTTTCAACAGGTTAACAGTTTTTCCTTTAGTAATTATTTTTCTAAAAGCAATATGTGGAAGATCGATTTTATTCGATAGTTGATTACTCAGATATGTACTCATGATAGAATCATGTTATCTACTGTAAACCAGTCTTCTTTTAAAATATAAATTGCTGCATATAGAATCATGTGAAGAGTCTTCTTTTTTTCCCTGCTATTATTTGACAGGGCATACCAACGTTTTTCTTACACCAGGTTTCTAGAACATACTGCATCCAACTTTTCAGTCTGGTTGAAAAACTAATTTGAAAAAAATCAGTGGGAAATTAATCCCACACAATGATTTATTTTATATTACACAGGTAAATCATAGGCTTAATAATCATTCCACTGCTTAATAACTATTAAGATTATATAATAAAGTAAATCTACTGGTGTATGTAAAATAAGCATGAATTGCATCTCCATTTCAGTTCAATAACATTTATATGTGTAAGGCTTTTGTTTTAATTTTTGACATGTTTTTTAATTGTAATTGATACTATATGATATTATCTCATTTTCCATGTTCAGTTTTGATGAACATGTTATAGTTAGAATCATGACCATAGGAGTCTATATTTAAGTCCTAGTGTAACCAATTTTAGTAGTTATCATAATTAATACTTATTAAATGCTTCGGTGGGATAGGCAATGAATTGGCCACTCTACAATTCAATTTCTTTTTCTTTTCAGAATTTCTCCAGGCATTAAGCAAATTACTTGCTTTCTGATGAAGTTGATTAAAAGAATTAGTAATTTGTCCAAGGTCTTGAAATAAGGGATAGAGCTAGTCTTTCTGATACTAAATTCTCCCTTATTTTATTTCACTGTGTTGCATTACCAGGCCTAGGACCTGGGGGACATTACCTGGTCTCTCCCTAATTCCTAACTGTAAAAGAAGATTGGGATATACCTAGTTTATCATGGTGTTTGGGGATTGGAGATGACACATGCTAAGTACTCGTCACATTTTAGACATTACATAAATGCTAACTCTTCACAGTGTTCATACTGCTTGGCAGACTGGGCATATTACATGGTATGTAAAGTTCTCTAAGTAGTTATTTGATGGAAAATATTATATAAAATGTCAGGGGAACAATAATTTTGTCCGATTCCACTGCCCCCTGTATGCACAAAATATCAAGCATATATTTGAAAGTAAGAATGCTGCTTTGAATCCTGGTGAGAATAAAAACCATTGAAATTTGACGTAAGCCTAGGGCAAACAGCTTTTCCAGTGTTAAAATAGCTCTATTTTTTTAAATCAAATAGAATGATGAATGACATTAAAAGCTATAATACTGTTTTGTAGAAGGGATTCACTGCATGGTATTAGGTGTGGGCACAGATCAAAAACCCTGAACTGTAATTTTTCTAAAAGAGATCATTTATATTCTAACTTGAAAAGGAATTTTACCCAAATTCTGCCTATGCACCCTAATATGGAAGTATCCTTTTAAAAACTTTTTGGAAGAGAAGAGAATGCAATAATTAGTAAAGGCATTGGGGGCTTTCTCTCTCTTCAAGACCTGGTGGTGGTCTACAGCAACCCAATTACACTGGCATAAATTAAGATCCTGTGGACTTGCTCCTAAGAAGAAATACTCTGTAAGCTTGCCTCTATTTCTTCTTATACATTTGTGATAATAGCAGCTTGTGTTTGTACATGAGTTCGTACCAGTAAACACAGGTTTGTGCAGTTAACACATGTCAAAACTTAGACTCCAAACTAGATCAGACTCTAAAACCAGCCATCTTTCCCTGACGCAGAACCTAAACCTTTGAGTGTAGTGGAGAGAAGGAATACTTTTCGGTTAGACATTTTTAATTGAAGTTGATTTACAGTGTCCAAAATGTTTCTTTGTTGGGTTTTTTTTTTTTGTTTTTTTTTTAACTTGCAGTGTTTCCCCCTGAAAAATCATGGGAATTCAAACCCCTGTCATTCCCAAACCTATCACTGACCGTTTTTAAAGCAAATATATAAAATAAAATTGAGAGGGTGCTGTTGCTGATGATGGGCTTTTGTGTCTTTGGCACTTTTAAAATGAGGGAGATGTCTCAGGATAGGAGAATAGGCACCATCTGTAGAGGTTATAGCTTTATTTTGTTTTTGAAAGCTTTTATTGTAAAAACTTGAGAGAACATCAGATCTGCACTCAACCTATCGTATTTTATTTTATTGCAATGTTTACAATCCCCTCCATGCACCATCAGTTAACAGTATTTGCTTCTATTTTTCCTCTTTGTGTATCTTTTTTGATGTATACAAAAACATGCAGGAATATATAATTTAAACAAACAAAGGGCACATTTTGCAAGCCAGGCTCCTGCCTGCCAACACACAGCTTTTCTCTTTCCATGAATCTAGAATCCTCAACTGCTCTCTCTCTCTCCATGCATTCACCTCTACCTCCATCTCTGGTGTCCTTGCTTCTCTGATAGGGTCCTACTTTCTACTCATGGTCTTTTCTCTCGATGGTCTTAGGGTTCTCAGTTCGTGGAATGTAAGATTACATACAAACCCCATTTTGTTACGCATCTTCTACCTTCACAGTTGTGACAATCACAATTAGTCATGATAATAATTACTCATTATTGAATCAAGAGAATCCTATCCCCATCCCCTTTTGCCAGACCCATCTAGAGAAGATGAAAAATATTCAATGGGGATTCTACCTTTTCCCTTTTGCTCTGAAACTAAATTCCATCTTGAAAATTTGCAAGCCACCCACTTTGTGCCGTTATAAACAACCCCTCCCCCCCATTTTAGTTAGCCAATGTCTAAGTTGCCTGTCCTTATCAACCCTGTGTACTGAGGGAATATGAATACTTCTCCCCTCTCAGTGGTATTTTCAGCTACTGCATCCATAAGCAAAGGTCAAGTTCATCAAATTGTAGCAATTTACATTTGCTTCCTGTATCAAAGTTCTTTATCTTTCTCTAATCGAGTTCTGATCATCAAGTCATCCAAGCTAGGTCAAACGGGTACTATATGAAGTTATAGTTTTGTCAGGAGTTAATTGCCAGCTCCACCTATGCATGCAACTGATTCTGTTGCTACATATTAGCCAGAGTTTACTATGATATAAACTCATTCTCTTATGTAAATGACTTTCTGTCTCTCAAACCAATCCATTTTAATAACTCTGTGCATAGTGCTAATTGTAAATGACCTAACCCCAAGAATTAGTGGCAGAAATTATGGTTGTAATCCTCCAGCACTTTTATTCACTCAACTTTTACCAAAGCCATATTTGACATGCTTCTAAAGTCAACAGATGATTTGCTAAGACTTCTGAATGCTGCATATGATTATAAGAAATCAGAATGGCTTTATGTTCTCTTTTATGACTATATCATTGTCGGTTTCTGTGGTGCATTTAGAACCTCAAGAAATTAAGTTAGTAGTCATGAGCACTATTGGGAACTATTCAGGTGGATCCCACTTAAAGAAAACCCACTACTGTTGGAAGGAAAATCAAATTATTCTTCAAGTGGTATCTATTTTTCCTTAGTGTGTAAGGAGGTGCCCTGTAGTCCTTTGAAATCCCGAAAGCAGGGTTGTCTTAAACAGAACTCAGAAACTGCAAATCCTTTAAAAAACTGAAGTAGTAAAACAAAGTAAAATAAACTTTGTTCTCAGTTTTTTTTTGTAAACAGTCATTTCCTTATGCCTGGTGTGGTGCTGTAGATGTGTTGTGGACAGATAACTTCAAGGTCAGCGGTTCAAACCCACCAGCCTCTCCTTGGAAACAGTATACAGGCTTGAATGAGTTCGAATTGACTTGAAGGTATAAGTTAACAACAACAACAATGTCCTTATTAGTGGTATTTGAGACGATCCTGTTTGCCACTGGACCATCTTTCCCAAAGATAAAGTTCTGCCATTATAGCCAATTACCTGTTCTATTAAAATGAAGAAGTAAAATCTGGAAAGTCTTACTGTCTGAAATGGTGGTCTTTTTTGCAAGCAATTAATGCTACTACTTTCATGAGAGTCATTTTAATAGTATTTCCTTTATATGTAAATTAATCCTTTTAAGAAGACATAATATTTTTTGATTTGGCAAAATGTTTTAGAACGCTTGAAGCACAACTTAATAGTAATTCACTCACACGTCTCAGCTTTTTATGCTTAAGAGGTATTTCTCTTTGCCATGAAACTTCTAAACTAATGCTGAAGGATAGTTGATTTGTTGATAAACTTACATTGATCTGAAAGTGTTACAATCTTTTTCCCTTTTTATATAAGAAAATATTGTGTTAATGTTTTAGAAAATAAAGAAGAGAAAATATCCTTTAAGCATAACAGAGAATTAAATGAAAATTCGTTTGTGTTATGGTGATTGCTTCCTCATTCAGCGAATTCAGAGTCCTCAGGAATCTGTGTGCCGTGGACCCTTCTATATGCAGTTCACTGTCTAATGGAAAAAAAGTGCTTTGAAGAAGCTAGTTTCTGTGATGAAAGATAATGCCTAATAGAAAGTCTATCCTTTGAGTGGTGGTGGTGTGCTGTGGAGTCAGTTCCGACTCATAGTGACCCTGTATAGGGTTTCCGAGGTTGTAAATCTTTACGGGAGCAGAAAGCCTCATCTTTCTAGCACAGAACCACTGGTAGTTTTGAACTGCTGACCTTGAGGTTAGCAGCCCGACTCATAACCGCTATGCTACCAGAGCTCCTTTAAATAGCATACATTCATTTATTTATTTACTAAAGTACTTCTTGAGCACCTCCTTGATGCCAAGTGTTGTTTCAGGCATTGAGGGAAGCCTGGCACTGCTCTCTTAGGAAATCCATTCTTATGGAAAAGATAGACCCAATTTACAAATAATCAGGTAGGTAAAATAGATCATTTCAGAGTATACAAAGCACCAATAAGAGGATATGAGTGATGAGCTAGAGTAACTGGGGCAAAAGAAAATGATTATGGTTTGTCCTGGAAAATATCTTCTTAGGAAAGTAAACTGAAACTGGAAGTCTTGAGTGTGCTCTAGTCATGGTGCAAAGGCCCAGGGGCAAGAGAGATCTTGGAGTGGTGCAGGTGCTTGGAGACAGCCAAAGTAACTGGAGAGAAAGTAAACGAAGAAGAAATGTGAGTGGCCTGGAGAGTCAATGTGGAGAGGGTAGTTGGGGCCAGATTGCATAGCATCTCCCAGACCATTGCAGAGAGGTTGGGTCTTATTTTTTCTAAGGGCACTTCAAAGCCATAAAATGGTTTTCAACTGTCATTGCTCCAAAGAAGTACATCATTTTATCCTAACCACATGTGGGATGAAGTATTATATTTTCCCCTGCATATTAACATGCCCATGTAAATAATGCGTGCACACATTTAATGCTTATAATGCACATAGGAAACAAACTTGAAGGGGTTATGCGGTGTGCAAAAATTGTGTAACACACTGTTTGCATAAAATACAGTAAACAAGAAAGGTGACATTTAGGAAAAACTAATTTTGTCAGGCAGAGCTCCAGCACCATTGCATTTCTCTATTTATAGGTAAGATGACTAAGGCCCTGAGACTTGCTCCCCACTGTCTTTTGCTCCAACTAAGTTGAGCTTTGTATGTTCCTTTGTTTCCAGAAATTGCTATCAATTTTAGGTAACAGGAATGGGCGGAAAACAGAATTTAAAAATTTTAAGTTCTAAGCTTTAGATTGTCCAAATCCATCTTGTCTGCTGATTGACCATATCCCCAGGCAATCCTCAGCCCCTGTACATTTCTCCTGCTGCCCCTGGGCATTTTGACATGACCCTGAAGAAGTTAATTTCTCTTACTCCCTGGAGTCTTAGACTGACTGATGCTGCCCTGAGAAAATGTTTGCATGTTTATGTAGACTTTATGGTATAAGGCAGAGGGAATGACCACTTAAATACTGTAAACCTACACGATACAATATGGCTAGTAGCCTCATGAGGTTTTTTATTTTTTGAAATATATCTAGTCCTCACTGACATGTGCTGGAAAGATAAAATACACACCTGATACTGATGAAAGAGTATGAAATATAATGTAAAATCTCTAATCCTTTATTGCCAATTACATGTTGAATTGATAATAGTTGGGCTAAATTGGGTTCAGTTTTATGGTTTCAGGTGGCTGCCATTGAAAATGGAGTCCTAGGTGGAGCTGCAGGATAAGGACTGATAGCCAGAAGGTTGGTGGTTTGAACCTACCGGCTGCTCCTTGGAAATCCTATAGAGTCGCTATGAGTCGGAAACGACTCAACGACGCTTAACCACCACCACCATTTAAAATATTTGTCTCAGTGCCCTTTTAAGTGTTTATTTGCTTTGGAAGAGTACTTTAATTTTTTTTGCCAGTTTTTTCCCTCTATCCGCCCCTCCCTCCCTTCCTCTCTCAACGCACACACACACACATACACACTCCAAAAAAACACCCCTCATGCTGTACTTTTCCAGCAGACTGCCCTGTGTGCACTTAGTGAATGCCATCCTAGTTAGAGAAGAGGGAAGAACATCAGATTTCACTTACACCACCCTCTCAGGAGCTTCTGAGGTTTGACCACTGTGGGAAAAACTTGAAAAAATTTCCACAAAAACTGAAAAGCTCCCACTCTCTCAAACAATGCAGACTCTCCTGTAACACTTAATTTGCCATATAACGCTTTCCTTCATCTTCCCACTGCTCAAGAAAACTGATAGAATATTTCAAAACTCTGAGCCTCGTGTGGCACATTACGCTTATTACCCCATTTTAAGAACTGTGCCTTCTGGGCCCAGCTAGCCTTTCAGGAGTTTAGAAAATACTGGCATTTTTATGGCACTGAATTGGTTGCCCATTTCCTACATCTTTTGTATTCTTTGTGGTGGTGGTTGTTGTCGGGGTCTTGCCTCGACATAGTTGTGTTGTTCACGAGTGTTTGGTTCACGAGGAGGGGAGATCCAGCGGCGATAGGGATAGCGAAAGAATACACAGACAAACAGAAGAAGGGAGACAATGAGGCACCCCAAAGCCAGGGTGGATACATCACTGGTGGGCAGGCTTGGGACTACAGGCATCATGGCCTCTGCAGGCAGCGACTCACTGCCCTGCAATCTTTACTGCATGCCTTCCAACCCGTAATGCACTGCTGTCTTTACTCCATGCCTTCCAACCAGTAATGCACACCTGGGGAGGCTCGGGCCTCTGCTTTATTCAGGGGAGGAGCTTCACACCAAGCGGGGAGGGATCTTTACAGAAGAAGAATGGTATTATTCAAACTAGACAATCTTTAAGATAAATTAAGCCAGTAAACCTTACTTAAACCAATATTCCTTTCTTCCTTACTGGGTTTAACCTTCACTTGGATCAAACTGATTGAACCCAGGGTGGTCCGAGGGCATTGTCCCTATTGTCCTTAATCCCATATTCCCAGAATTTACCGCTCCACCCCAAGTGAATATACCCCGGGCAGTTCCTCTCCAGAGTCTCCCTGCTTAATCCCAGTAAACCTGTCCTTGTTCGTCCTCTGAGGAAGTTTTACTGCCTTGGTTCTAGGGGGAAAATCTTGACCTTAGAAACTTAGGGGAATATTGCATTTCTCTGTGGACATCCAGGGCTCATGTTTGGAATTAAATAAATATGACTAAACAATTTGATGAAAAACAATTTGCTATTAACTGCCAAGTGGCTTCATTTGTTACACTCAGGCCTATAGGGCCTTGAACCTCTGACCAGTCTTACACGGCCCGCAACAGGTTGTCATGTACCACGGAGTCAATTCCAACACATGGCAACCCTGTATAGGTCTTCTGAGGCTGTAAATCTTTACAGGAGCAGAAAACCTCATCTTTCTCTTGCAGAGCAGCTGGTAGATTCAAACTGCTTTAGTGCATATTATAGAGTTGTAGAGTTACAGACTCGACAGCACTTAACAACAACAACAAGAGTTACAGAAGACTCTTAGCATTCCTTTATTTCATAGTGTGATTACTCTGAAATCATCTGAACCAGAGGCAAACCCAAAAGCCTTCGGAGAGTAGAAGGCATCTAAGTGTGTGTCTCAGCAGGGAAGCGGAAGGGGTGAGACCCAATGTTGAACTGAAGATTCCATGTCTTGCATGGAATACCAAACTCATTTTGATTTTGAATAGCTAGTCCGAGACCCCAACCTTAACAGAGATGTCCGTAAACATTTGATAATGTTGCAGAAGTACCTCCTTGAATCACTGCAAATCTCAGAGAAGAAAATGAGCTCCTCTAAGATTCACACACTGACTTGACCTTTCAAGGTTCCTCAGAAGTCGTAGCATTATTTATAAACATTGGAGTCTTTGAGAGGTATAGACAGTTAACACACTTGGCTGCCAACCCAAAGACTGGAGATTCAAATGATGCCTTTGCAGAAAAGCCTGGTGATCCACTTGTAGAAACTCAGCCATTGTAAACCCTACAGAGCAGTTCTACTCTGGCATGCATGGGGTGGCCATGAGTCAGCACTGACTCCATGAAAGCCTTATGATGTATTAGGAACAGTGGGACCTGCCTACCTCTCTCCTTGTATCACTTTCCTCAGTTTGTATTCTTCTGCTGTAAAGAAAGTACCAGTGTGCTCTTCCCCTGTGTCTTATCTGCCTGTCCCTCCACCCCCAGCCCAGTCTTGCCTGTTACCTGTGCTAGTTGCTACTAGGACTTGGGTTCTCAGGTTATAGAGACTTCCTCTGCAAAGCTTCCTTGAGCCCTGTGTGCCCTGTGTTATCTCTGCTTACTCCATCACAACTTGACATGCTCTATTTATTTCTTCCCACCGAACTGCTGACAGCATGGACTGTGTTGTGTTTAGTCTTTCTTTCCTACAAGTAACACAGTGATAGGTGAATGAATAAATGAGTGAATTGTAAACCTAGATACCAGCATCTCCTGAAAGTCACAGTAGATGTTGAAAAGTTGTTAAATGCTTGTCTTGTATAAAGTCTTAGTAAATACAATATTTAAAAAATTAATGAAACTTACTCTTTTGAGTTGGTTTTCTGTTGTTGTTAAGTCCTGTTGAGTTGGTTCTGACTCATAGCGACCCCCTGTATAGGGTGTCTGAGGAGTGGCTGGTGAGTTTGAACCACCAACCTTGTGGTTCAAATCGATCTTACAGTCCAGTGCCTGTCCTATTGGGCCACACCAGTACTGTGTTGTTGTTGTTAAGTAGCATAGAGTTGGTTCTGACCCATAGCCACCCTGTATAGGGTTTCCAAGGAGTAACTGGTGAGTTTGATCTGCTGACCTTGCAGTTCAAACCGACTTTGCAGTCTAGTGCATTAATCCACAGCACCACGCCAGGAGCCCTCACTACACCAGCACTGTAGTATACTGCAGTTAAATACTCAGCAGTCTTCTTTTTTTTTAATGTTTTATTATGAATTATATAATCGTTTACATGGGAGAACATTAGCTTTACATTCATTCTATCGTATATCATTACATTGCCATGGTTACAATCCCCTACATGCATCATCAACCAACCAAATGGTACACCCAGCAAACCTGCTCCCTGGTCGTCAGTACACAGCTCCTCTCCTTCTCTGAGTCTAGAGTCCCCAGCCACTCCATCTCTCCAGGTCATCATCTCTGGCATCACCTTTGCTCTGGGTAGAGTTCCGCACACCGCACTTCTCCCTTGATGGTCCCACCCTCTGTGCCTGGATTGCAAAGTCAACCACTCCCATCCTTTTGCTACTGAATGTCTACCTTTACATTTCCAACCCTCACAGTCTGTCCTGATAGTAACTATTCACTATTGTACCACATGAGTGCTATCCATATCCCCTTTCATCAGTCCCACCCAGACAGATTGGATACTACGAGATTCTACCTTCCTCCATGCTGTCTGGATCTAGGCTCCCTCTTGAAAGCTTGTAAGCCGGTCACTCATTGCCTTTGTTTCCCTCCCATTATGAGTAGCCAATGTCCAAGTTGCCCATCCCTGTCTACTCTGTGTACCGAGGGGGTGGGAATGGTCCTCGCTGTAAAGATTTATTCCCTTTTTTGAGCTACTGCATCCATAGGTATAGGTCAGGTTCATCAAATTGTGTCATTACTCTTTTTTCCCTCTTCTTTCTTCTTCTAGTTGAGCTCTGATCATCCAGCCATTGAAGCCATGTCAAGTGGGTATTATCTGAAAGCGTGGGTGTTCTTGTGCATATGCCCTCTCTTCTTATCAGCTGGACGCTTCATTCTCCACTCTAGTCCTCTTTGGCTATGTCACTGACTCTGGACTCAGGAGTCCCCAGGTCTTGCCAGACTGCTGGCCAACCAGGCCCCAACCCAGGTTCACAGGAGTATATTGAACGTGGTTGGACTTAGCTCACAGCTTCATTGCTGTTTTTCCCTTACTTGCCCTTATCGGTGACCATCGTGGTCACCAGTCAGAGTAACTGTCTGCTCACGTATTCCCACTGAGTCTGTCTTACAAGGGGGTTTGCCCTGAGGGGATCCAACTGCTTGCCTTGATGTCTCCTGGGTGAGCAGCTTGCTTGTTCTTGTAGTAATCAGTCAAACTGCCATTATTGTTTTGTATTTTTCCTGTCAAGTCTTTTTTTCAAGAAGTATCTTCTGTTCTTCTAGCTGCTCCAGGCTCAGCAGTCTTTTGATGCAGTTATCTATGACTATTTCAAAATTGTTCTCACACTGTTAATAACTTACTTCAGATTCTATTTCTGCATTGGTCTCTCTGACCTCTCATTTGTTTGGCAACATGACATTTTGTTTGCAGTTGCTGGAGTTAGTCATCACAATTTTCTCATTTTCCTTAGCGATGACAATAAGAAGATAAAGTCATTTTGGGGTCAAAACGCAGATGAGGGACAGTATTGTTTTGGTTTGGGGAAACAATATCAACAGTGAACTGGAGTCTTGTTTCCAGTGGCGACTGCAGAATTTTTCCTGCTGGGTGCGTCTTACATGGCCATAACAGTACTACTCCTCTCTCTTGCTGGCTCGTGGACAGTACAAGCACACTATGGGTGCCAGAATACAGAAGTTCTGCAAATAGACTTTCTAGTTGTAAATAGAAGTATGAAGTAATATTAGTAGAAAAGCAGTGATAATGTTCAGAAAAGGAAAGTGCGTTTGAATGATATGCTCAGGTTGTTTGTTTTAAACATTTATATAAAAGTTCTGGTGAGTTTTGTTTGGTTTGGGTTTGTTTTCCCATTTGAGATCCACAGCAGTTTTCTAAATGTCTCCTTGTGACTGTCTAATATAAATGAAGTCACAGTGAGGACTGATATTTAAGCTTGTATGTTCTTGATATCAGAGTATTGAAATGAATGATGCTAATAGTTTTGGAAGCTCAGTCAGAATTAGATTTAACATGTGCTTTATTTTTTTCCTTAGGAAGAAAATTCACATTGCTGTTTCTCACCTTGTATAACCACTTTAGCGTCTGAAAAAAAACCATAATCTACTATCTTAAACTGTCTATACAGTTTATCAACTTTACACATTAGTATTTTTAACTTGAATTTGAATGGCATGCATTTTATTCTGTATAAATTTATTTTAAAATGTGAATCATTTTGGTTTCTGCATAAAAAGTTAACAAAAATTTCCCATTTCATTTTTGGGCAGCACTTCAGTTTATAAAATCATTGAAGTGCCCCAGAATATAAATGCATTGAGTTGGACTAATAAGTTCATAAAATTGTGCCATACTTCATTATAATCTCTTTCCCAAAGTGGAAAATCCTTTTACTTTATAAATTCCAGCTGTTTTTAATTTTTTAGTTTGATTTGGGTTTAATGTTCATGAATGCAAGTACTGCTGAGAATATTAATTATTACATTTTTAGTGTGAAGGACTTGAAAGGAAATTGGAATATTATTCACATTCTAGGATTGATACAAATAGTTGTGGATAGCCCCTCCAGGTTTACTCTTTTTTTTCTTGGGTTTCTAATTTAATTGTACACTCTTGAGTCTAAATATTATTGTTCATATTTTCGAGTGGCAGTGGTTTGGGGCAGTGTTTCTTGAACAATTAAATCATGCAACTGGGAATGAATATGTGTCTTCCATAGAATTAAAAGTTTTACATAGTTTGACAGTTCGGCGATGTTATTGTTCTGTTTTGATAAATTATGTTGTTGTTGTTAAAGTGCCATAGAGTCGACTCCAACCCATAATGACCCTGTATAAGGTTTCTGAGGAGCGTCTGTGGTCTACTTTTATTCAACGTTATTTATTAAAAGTTCTTAATCTTATCACCTATCAAGATTCAAGGAATGGAGGTTACAAAAAAGATTCTCTTTAGCTTCTTTCTCCCTGACTGATGTCTAAAGTGTTCCAGAAGGGAATGTCTGAGAATAGCTATTGGAGACTAAATTGTGGCTCTTGAAGAAATGACAACTTCAGTTAAATCTTATTCATCCTACATATTTTTCTCATTGTGTTGCTTATATCTTGAGTGGCTATGTGTCCCAACTTGCTGAGGACAGTTCTCATTTGCCCCTATTGTCCTGATATTAAAACAAAGCAAAAAAATTAATACCACGTCATTTCATTCTCACAAGTGTTTGGATTACAAATGGTAGGACTGCTCTGTGTATATAACCAATTATAAATAAGGTCACACGTGTCCTATATACAGCACATCTAAAAGCATCAAGTTTTCCAATGCTCAAAACAATGAAATATGAACATCATTACTGATTGTAACAATTACATTTTTTTATTCATGGTCTCTAAATCTTCAAAGAAGACTTTTCTGACCTTTCAAAAAAAGAAAAAATGTAAAGGGATCTAAACCGTTAGGAGTATGCTTAATTCTATATATCACTGATGTGAGTCCCACGTGAATTATTTTGATATTAGATTTTCTTTTCACCCATATGAAAAACCCATAGCATTTTATTAAGAAAAAAAAATCAACTTTTTGTTTTGAATTGACTGGCAATTTGACACTGAAAGCACAAATGGTGATTCCTCCAGCTGATACTGATGCAATACAGATCTATTTATATGGAAACAGGTATCAGAAGACCTTATCACATAGCTGATAACTTACCCGGATCCTCTCAAAGATAGAAAGGGTGGTGGAACATGACTGGTAAAAAAGGTGCAGGGAGGTAGTGTCTCACCACCTCTGACTTCACCGAGGGCAGGCAACTCAGACTCACCAGCCCACAGCCACTTCCTGTGAGGCAGGGATCAGACTGTCTTGTCTCCATTTTCCAACCTTCTTCACAAGTCTCACATATCCGCTGTCCTTTCCACCACACTCTTGACTTCTCATTTGGGCATAATTCACTGCAGTGACCACACAGAACGCAGACACCATGCACACAGTTACAGGGTTTATCAGTAAGATCGCTGTTATTGTGTGCCATCTAGTTGGTTCCCATGTCCCTACAACACTGCATCATAGCTCATTATGGAGATTAACAGGTGAGGTGCTGAGAGTTAATACTCTGAAGTGCAAAATCAGTTTGAACCGCAAGGAGCTCACCAGCCGCTCCTTGGAAACCCTATATAGGGTTGCTGTGGGTTGGAATCAACTCGATGGTGCTTAACTACAACAACAATTCAGAATTCGAAATGTTCGGGATATAGTTCTTTGAGCCAGAACAATCACTTCCCACCCATGCCGTCAGGCAAGCCTCTCTTTCATCCTTGGCATCTGCCCTGTTCAAACAGTGTTTAAATGCTCCCTTAGTACTGCTGAGAAGTGCCAAAGGGCACTCCATTCAGGTAACAGTCTTACCCCAAAGTACCTCCCTACGTAATTAAGTGTCTACAGGCACCCTCTCCATAAGCAGGCCTCCTGTCCAAAGTTACTCAGCTTTACCTGTTTGATGAGCATGAAAGTCCACCACTCTGTCTGGTGCTTTGATTCTTGGTTCTGCTGTTCCTCTGCTACTCCTCCAGTGTTAAAGCTTTCTGTTCCTGGGTTGAGGAGGTTCACTATGCAGGTATCATGGAATCAAATAGGCATGCTCCACTCTTGGCTCTTCTTCTTGATGGTAGTAAGATCCCCTTTCCTGTTACTGAAGTATAGGCCATTTTATATTCACATTAGAGTCCCAAGTTTTTACAATCACAATTAACCCTGTTACCAGCCACTCACAAATGATTTGTCTAATCCTATCAGCATCTTCTCCCACCGTCTCTTGCTCAGACCTGTGGGTGGCAGGGTAGGGGTGAGGGTGGAAACAGAAGTTGTTTGGTGGCAGTTACAAATACTATGGATAAAAGAGTCCATATGATATAGTTTAGTCAACTGTGGTAACAATATCACCTTGCGTGCCTGAAAGTGCAGTCCTATTCAGGTTTATTTTAGTATATTCATTTTTGTTTTTTCTTTCCTTTTCCTCAGAAGTAGGCAAGATTAATCATACTCAGATATTCCCAAGGAGACCTGGAAGGGAGCAGGGTGGAGCCCTCTACTGGAACTTCCCTGGGTCTAGCCTTAGAAACACACAGAAGAGTCAATTCAGATCTTCCATTTGACCACTGCTGTTGGCACTGGCAGTCTGCCAAGGGAGAAGTTACATGGGACGGGACGGCATAAAAAAAAAAAGTGTATTTCTTACTCAGCTTTGGCAAAAAGGACACATGCAGTAAAGACGGAGGAGAAAAAAGAGACTGTTTAGTCATAAAATCTAGTTGTTGATAAAATACTGTTGTTTTTTTTTTTAGATTTGCTGATACTTCAAAAAGTAAAAAATAGGCATGGTTCTATTAAAGGCATGGTCAAGCTTTTTATGCTATTAAGTAGTACCTTGTTTCACAGCTACAACAAAATAAATAATCTCAAATAAACCAAAGAATTTTTTTCCTGATTTAAAACTAAATTACTGTTCTGATGATTGGACAACTATACAAACTTACTAAAAATCAATGAGCTTGAAGCTCAGAGTGAGTGTTTTATATGAATATAAATTATTCCTCAATGAAGTGTTAAAAGTAAAAATAGGTAAACCAGCTTTTAGAACGGCTGTGTTATTTTTGTTGCTTCTTTTTTTCAGATCTGTTTTTGTGTGTTTTTTTATTTCAAAAGCCCACTGACCATTGTACTTTGAATTCCTTACTTTATAAAATTTAAAACCTTATTATGGAAAATTTCAAAAGATCTACAGATACAGTTAGGGGCTTCAAAAAGTTAATGGAAGAATTCCATTATCTTTTAATTCCATTTTTCTGTGAACCTTCTTGATATTACCTCATAGATGAAATAGTATAAGAAACCTTCATGAATCCATCACTCAAATAGTCTTGGTTGTGTAGTGGATTACAAACTGTAATCTTAACCTCAAGGTCAGCAGTTCAAATCTACCAGTCGCTCCACAGGAGAGAGATAAGGCTTTCTGCTTCCATAAAGATTTATAGTCTCAGAAACCTTATACAGGGTCACTATAAGTCAGAACTGACTCAGTGGCACACCACCACCACCATCCATCAACTCCGCTTCAACAATTATCAACACACTGCCTTTTCTGATTCACCAGACCATTTTAAAAGCAATGCCCCGAACCAAACTCATTGCCATCAAGTTGGTTCATACTCCTAGCGACCTTGTATATGGTTTCCCAGGATGTAAATATTTATGGGAGCAAAAACCTTCATCTTTCTCCTGTGGAGCATGTAGTGAGTTTGAACTGCTGACTTTGTGGTTAGAAGTTCAGTGCTTTTTCTACAGTACAACCAGGGTTCCCAAGCATCCATAAATCCATCATGATCAATAGGCAGCTTTAAAAGATATAACGAATCTTATTTTAAAAAATAATAACTAGTGAAGAATTTTTTCTTAAAATTTCTTATAATACCATTGCTACGAAAAGAATTAATCTGTTAAAATTTCCTTAATATCATCTCATAATGACTTTTTGCAGTAGTTTGTTCAGAAACCAAGCAAGTAGCATATGTGGGTACCTTGTATGGCATTGTATAATGAGCACTGGACTGCTAACTTGCAAGATCGGCAGTTTAAAACCACCAGCTGTTCCTCAGAAACCCTATACAAGCTATGAGTCATAACTGACTTGATGGAACTTAATAACATTTAAAAAAAAGTGTGTATGTTAACTAGGAGTCTAGAAGTTTTAAGTGTGATTTATTGACCATAGAGTGGTTTTTGTAAATATTTTCATTGTATAATATCATGAAACAGAAGATTTAATTAGCTGTATATTGCTCAGTAAGGAGCTCTGGTAGCATAGTGGTTATGAATTG
>NW_006408673.1:1573908-1581099 GCF_000296735.1 Chrysochloris asiatica | reverse complement strand
TAAAGATTTACAGCCTCGGAAACCCTGTACAGGGTCGCTATGAGTCGGAACTGACTCCACAACACACCACCACTATATTGTTCAGTGTCGCCAAATTGGTTCTGATGCATAGGGACCCTGTGTAGGATTCCCAAGGAATGATTGGTAGGTTTGAACCTCCAGCCTTACGATTAGCAGTAAAGTGCTTATCCTATAGTTCCACACTATAACTCCAATGATCTGTATAGCCTGTCTTACTACTTTAATGTGTAAAAGCATTGATTATTATGTTGTCTTCCTAAAAAAATTATTTATATAGAACTGAACTGGAGCATGCAATATATTCCATAGGCAGAATGCTTTCTGTTAGAGCTTTTAATTGTACAGGGCAGAAACAAAACTTCTATATGGAAGAATATAATAATTTAGGAAATTGTTTGTGGGTTTTGTTGTTTGTGGGTGCAACAATAATGTAAGTGATATCAAAAGTATTGATACAAAGTCATAGAAACCTTTACTAAACAAAAATTTCAAAATACAAAGCTCATGTTTCTCTGCATATTCTCCATCTAGGTCTGTACACTTCTGAGTGGTGTTTCTATCTTTCTAATGCTTCTCTGAGGAGTCCTGGTGTGGCGCTGTGGGTTAATGTGCCAGACTGCAAAGTCATTTGAACTACAAGGTCGGCGTTTAAAGCTCACCAGCTGCTCCTCGGAAACCCTATACAGGGTTGCTATGGGTCGAAACTGACTCACAGGCACTTAACAACAATTCTCTAAAGAATTCTGCGCTCTTAGATTTACACCATGTCAAAGTGGCAGTTTTGGCATCCTTTGCTGTGGGTTAATGTGCTGGACTGCGAGGTCGGTTGAACCACGAGGTCGGCAGTTCAAGCTCACCAACCACTCCTAAGAAACCTATACAGGGTAGTTATGAGTTGAACTGACTCAATGGCACTTAACGAAAACAACAAACAGGACTGAGATCGTGTTCCTTTTAAGTGTTCTTTGAGTCTGGGGTACAGAAAGAAACCTGTAGGGGCAAGATCAGGTCTGTAGACCGAATATGGTAAGGTTTCCCAATGAAATTCTCATAGGACATCCCTAATTACCCTCGAAGAATGTATTATGATGGGGCTACAGTTGCTCAGTGTAAGTTTTCTTTTTCTGGCCTTTTTTTTAAAATCACTAATGCAGGAGCTCAAGGAGCTCTGGTAGCGTAGTGGTTACGAATTGGGCTGCGAACCGCAAAGGTCAGCAGTTCGAAACTACCAGCTGTTCCACGGAAGGAAGATGAGGCTTTCTGCTCCCATAAAGATGTACAGCCTCGGAAACCCTGTACAGGGTTGCTATGAGTCGGTACCGACTTCACGGCACATAACCAACCAACCAGCCAACCAATGCAGAAGCTCTGGTAGTGTAGTGGTTATGAATCGGGCTGCTAATCTCAACAGTCAATAATTCTAAATTAACAGCTATTCACTAGGAGAAAGATGAGGCTTTCTGCTCCTGTAAAGATTTAAGCCTCAGAATAACAACCCTGTACAGGGTTGCTATGAGTCGGAACCAACTCCACGTCACAGAGACATGTTTAAACACTTGTTTGGAATAAGCCTGTGCTACACATACGAATTGTGACCCTATTAACGATGCTTTTTTCTCTTAGCCTTCCTTGTATGGGCCATCTATTTATTTTTAGGTATATTTTATTTTAACCTCACAGTGAACTTAAAATTATTTGTAATTGTGGGATAGTCTTGTTCACAGTTTGTGTTTTCAGACAAAAAGCTGATTATATAAAAAAAAGTAATTTTATAAAATCATTATTAGTTGTTCATCTGGACCTTACTTGATTAGGGGATATATCTCTCCTCTAAAATGTTGCTTCCAATCATCAATTTATAGCATTGTATTTTTAACAGAATAGTACTTGTGATGATTAGTTTGTTACAGAAATTGGATTACTCACTAAGAGGTGAAAATGACCGTGGTGAAGGGACCTAGGACATTCTTTAGATGGTACCAAGGATAAAACAGTTTTATCTTCTAGGCCATATAGCAGCTATGCACATAATATAAATTTCATACACTACATTTCTTTTGGAGTTTTTTTTTTTTAAAGAAAAAAACAACTAATTGACATTGATTCAGAATCATTTCTGTGTCAGACAAAATGGAACTGCCCCATAAGGCTTTCCAAGGCAGTAATCTTTATGGGAGCAGCCTGCCACATCTTTGTCCTGTGGAGTGGCTATTGGATTCAAACTGCTGACCTTTTGGTTAGAAGACAAGTGCTTAGTTCTGTGCACTAGAGTTGTTTGGAGTATATTTGTTGTTGTTGTTAAGTACCGTCGAGTTGATTCCGACCCATAGCGACCCTGTAAAGGGTTTCCAAGGAGCAGCTGGTAAGCTTGAACCACCAATCTTGCAGTTCAAACAGCTTTAAAGTCTGGCGCCTTAACCCACAGCACCGCACCAGGACTCCTGGAGTATATTAGGAGAACTTATTTCAGTAATTCATATTTAATTATTGACAGTTACTATCTTGTTTTATCCTTTTTAAAAATAAGAAAAAGATAGTAGCTTTCAATAATTCAATAATTAAATAACTAAACTATTACGTCACAGGAGAAAGATGAGGCTTTCTGCTCCTGCAAAGATTTATAGCCTCAGAAACCCTGTACAGGGTTGCTATGAGTCTGAACCGACTCCCTGGCACATAACCACCACCACCACCAAACCATCACATGAGATTAGGAAGCCAAATGGTTTGATGAATTTAGGACTAATATTTAAAGTATAATTCTGTTACCCTGTTTTTCATGTAGATCTTGAACTTATAGTTATTTTATCCTACTGTATAGTTATAACTGAGAATTCAAGCTTAAATGAATTAGCTTAGGATATTTACATAGGATATTTTATTATCTAGGATGCTTTGTAATGATTTTTTTTTAAGTTCAACTCAAACTGACTTCAATCATACAAATGTTACTGGATCACATAATTGCAAGTCCAGAAAGATGACAGATATTAGGATTGGCTAATAGAGGAGAATAACTGTGTCACAATTCCATTTCTTTTCATTTCTCTGTTCTTCACTCTGAGTGGTTATTTGACCCCAAGGCTGACTTCTAGGAGTGACTGCAGCTGTGTGTCTCTCATTTATGTACAGGAGGAGAGAGAGAATTCTCTCATAAAACAATAAGGCTGTGATAGACAGAAAAACGGAATCATTAAAGTTCACTGAGATTAAAAAAAAAAATGGGTGCATTAAAAGTACATTATCAAGAAAACAAAAAAAGAAATCTATGGAATGGGAGAAACTATTTGCGAATCATGTATTTGATAAGGGATTACTAGTCAGCAGTTTGATACTCCCAGTTGTTCCACGGGAGAAAGATGAGGTTTTCTGCTCCCATAAAGATTTACAGCCTCAGAAACCTTATTCAAGGTCATTATGAGTTGGAACCAACTCAACAGCACACCACCACCACGTGTTTATAGTATATAAACAACTCCTATAAGTCAACACAAAAAAGTTAAGACTTTTTAAGTACCAATCAAAACTGGTTAAGTACCTTGACTTGTAATTTTTTCAGATGGCTATACAAATGGCCAAATAAGTATATGAAAAGATGCTCAGCATCATTAGTCATTATGGAAGTGCCAAACCAAACCACGGTGAGATGTCATTTCACTACAGTAGTATGACTATTATTTAAAAAAAAAAAACTAGAAAATAACAAGCGTCAAGGATGTAGATTCACAGAATCCTCATATTCTGCTTGTAGGACTTAGATGTTAACAGTTGCTGTGGAAAACAACAGTTCAATAGAATTGTCATGTGCTCCAGTGATTCTATTCCTGGGTTGAAGTTATAATATTTGCTGTGAAGTGGATGGGCCTGAGGAACATCATGATAAAGTGAAATAAGCCAGGCACAAAAGTGCATATATTGTTACCATCCTAACTAAATAGAATATTTGTTGTTGTTATGTGCTGTGGAGTCGATTCCGACTCATAGCGACCCTGTACAGGGTTTCCGAGGCTGTAAATCTTTACGGGAGCAGAACACCTCATCTTCCTCCCGCGGAACAGCTAGTAGTTTTGAACTGCTGACCCTGAGGTTCGCAGCCCGTTTCGTAACCACTACGCTACCAGAGAATATATAAAGGCATAAAGACAGAAAGGAGATTAAGGGTTACTATGGGCTGAGAGGAAGGAAGAATGAGGAGTTCTTGCTTATTGGATACAGAGTTCCTGTTAGGGTGATGAAGAAGTTGTGAAAACAAATACTGGTTATGGTTGATCCAACACTGTGAGTGTGATCAATACCACTGGATTGTACATTTAGAGTGATTTTATGTTTTATATATTTTACCACAATAAAATAATAGAGAGACTTGCTTTCCTAGAAGTCTTCAGCTAATCTTTGACCTTAGAGTTACAAACATACTCACTTGATATTACTGTATGGAATCAAGATGTTCATTGGTGTGAGGCTGGGATTCGTTCCTCTGGAGTACCTGACCAGGACGGAAAGCAGACAACTTTGGAGTTCTCTTAGGAAGGGAGAAAGAAGAAAAGGATGGTAGATAGTCTACAACAATGTCCAGTACTATACTGAGGAATAAACTTTATTCTGACAATTTAAATTGGCATCTTTGACTAGAGGTGACCCTCGTGACTTTTCCCCCTATTTGATGTTTTCTTGTTTTGTGGTAGCAAATGTTAAAACTGTGATGGTGGGGTATTACGGGAATTTTTGTGGCCTGTCATCACATGCACTGATGGACTGAATGTCAGTACACTTGAATCCTATTTTTATCCCTTTCAGCCAGGAAAGACACAGCCCTGATATCATTTATTTCTTTCCAGCCCCAGTATTGGTAATGTATAAGTTGTTAAATGCCTTTGAGTAAGTTCCAACTCATAGCGATCCTGTAGATGATTTCTGAGGTTAGCAGTCCAGTGCTTATCCTACAGCGCCATACTAGGACTGCGCACTATATATACTGGTCCTAAAGTCTTAATTAGGGATCCCTGGTGTCTCAGTGGGGTTAGCGTTGTGCTGCTAACTGAAGGTTGGCGTTCAAACCCACCAGTCACTATTCATGAGAAAGTTGTGGCTGATATTCCCATAAAGCTCTACAGTCTCAGAAACCCTAGGGACCAATTCTCTCTGCCCCCTTGTGTCACTATGAGTCAGAAATGTGCTTGATGGTTGTTGTTGTTGAGTACCGTGGAGTTGGTTCCGATTCATAGTGACCCTGCACAGGGTTTCCGAGGCTTCAGATCTTTACAGGAGCAAAACGCCTCATCTTTCTCCTGCAGAACAACTGGTAGTTCCAAACTGCTGACCTTGAGGTTGGCAGCCCGACTCATAACCACCACGCTACCAGAGCTCCCTGTGCTTGATGGTAGTGGGTATAATCTCAATTGCTTTCATATCCTTTCAGCAAAAAGTTAAGAGATGGCTTCTTAGTCTAGATTTTGTCTCTTTGCTCAGTTGTCTTCTTCATGGAGTTTTACACAGACTGTGTCTCTTAGTGCCCAACTCTTCCTTCGTAACGGTTAATCTCTGTACCTCCCAACTGTTTTATTGGCATCATAAAAAGTTTAAACTAGAGCCTTGCCTTCTCTCCTATCATAGTCTAGCTGCAGTGGAAAGATACTTGCTCTGAACATTGTTATTGTTGTTAGCTTGAACCACTGACCTTGTATTTCAAACCGACTTTACGGTCTAGTGCTTTAGGCTCAAAGCTGAGGTTTCCTAAATGGTACCTTCCTGTTTTGCATATTTGAACCACTTTAAAAACAAAAAGAAAGATAGTTAAATGTCTTCAGACTTTTTGAGTCGTCTTCTTTTTTGAGTAGCTCTTCTGACTTTTTGAGTCTTCTTCCACTTTGTTGTTGTTACATGCTGTCAAGACCTGTTTAAGGTTTCTGAGAAGCAGCTAGCTGGTGGGTTTGAAGTGCCAACCTTGTGTTTGTTGTCCAGTACTGATCCACAGAGCCACACCTATCTTTAAAAAAAATTTGGATTCATGAATAAATTGGACTTCATCAAAAGGTATCATTAAAAAATTGCAAAGGGAAGTCATAGGCTGAAGAAAATATTTGCAATATGCATCTGCCAAATCACTTGTTTCCATAATAAATAATGAATATTATGTGTATGTAAATTTAAAACCTCGCAAAGCCTACATAGGGTCACTATAAGTCAGAACCCACTCAATGGCATTTAACGACAATAACAGCATGTACATCATGGATAGATACAGGCATACCTCATTGTATTACACTTCATTTTATTGCACTCCATAGTGTGTTTTAACCCATTGAAGGTTTGTGGCAACCCTGAGTCAAGCAAAATCTATTAGCACCATTTTTCCAATAGCAAATGCTCATTTCATATTTCTGTGTCACATTTTGGTAATCTTCATAAAATTTCAAGCTTTTTTTATTATGCTATTGTACACTTTTACATGCACTGGTAATGTTGACATAACTTTTCTAAGTAATGGGAAACAAAAAATGTTGTGCTTTATTGTGGTGCTCTGGAATTGAATTTGCTAGATCTCTGAGGTATGCCTGTATGTAAAATGAACATCATGTATAATGCATATAATATATATAACTAAATATGGTATCAATTATATATATTAATGTATATAATGAATATTTTCCTCTATATATCTTCATTATGTATTATGGAAAGTGTGTCTGTATAAACAAATATTGAAAAAGAAATACAGACTCGCCAGTTAACAAAAAAATTAAACAGCAAAAATTTAATAAATCGTTGCTTTTTAACTGCAAATTAATGCAAACAATGTAATATAAGAGAGGGATTGAATAAACCAGACAGTGTCAGTGTGAACTTATGGTTTTAATAGTTAAATAGGTATACAGATGCATTGCTAAACTTCAGTTTGAGCAATGTCTGAGAGCATATACATCTGTGGGTCTGGGTACCAGGGTGCCTGAATGCCAGGGCTCCAGAGCCACGTATAGAGGTTGGAGCTCCCAGAAGCCACCTAGTCTGCAGCTTTAGAGACCCAGGCCTAACTTCACAACCTTGGTTAGTTATACTTCTCCCAAGAGAAGTTTGCTTGTCTGTCTAGCAGTGCATGGTACCTTCAATAGTTTTTGACACCACCATACTTCAAAAGCATGGATACTTCTTCAGTCTTTCTTACTTGCTGTC
>NW_006408673.1:1570056-1573098 GCF_000296735.1 Chrysochloris asiatica | reverse complement strand
ATCTGTGGATTTTCAAAGGCTCCAGTGTATTAATTTAATATATATACCTGAATATTAAGATGAAAGCAATTTTCCATTAACTGCCAGTGGCCTCATTTGTTACACTCAGCCCTAGAGGGTCTCGAACCTCTGACTAGTCTTACATGGTCTGCAACACAATGCAATATGTTGTTTGATTTCTTGACTCCCTGGGCGTTGATTGTGGAGCCAAGAAAAATGAAAATCCTTGATAACTTCGGTCTTGACTGTATTTACCATGATGCTGCTTAGTGGTCTGACTGTGAAGATTTTTGTTTTCTGTATTGATAGGGAAATAGATATGTGTATATGGTTATGAATCGGACTGTGAACCTCAGGGTTAGCAGTTCGAAACTACCAACTGTTCCGTGGGAGAAAGATGAGGTTTTCTACTCCCGTACAGATTTATAGCCTCGGAAACCCTGTACAGGGTTGTTATGAGTTGGAACCGACTCCACGGCACATAACAGAAAAAACATGTATATTTATATTTTTCCCTGCCCTGTCCTTTGAAAAGTCCCAGAAGCAATGACATCCCATAGCAATGACCACAGATTATGCATTCTAAATATCTTTCTCTAATACAAGGAAATATTTTAAGAAATGACTGAATTCAGAGCTGGGACAGGAGAAATAACATGATGAACTTGGAGTGTCTTTTGGTGCACAAAACTAAGGAAGTTCTCAGAAGATGCTGGGGGCACGTTAACTTGAAGGAGTTCCCAGTAGCAAATCTGGGATAATTTTAACAACAAAATGATAGCAATGGATTGTGGTGGTGGTGGTTATGTGCCGTGGAGTCGGTTCCAACTCATAGCAACCCTGTACAGGGTTTCCAAGGCTGTAAATCTTTACAGGAGCAGAAAGCCTCATCTTTCTTCCGTGGAACAGCTGGTAGTTTCGAACTGCTGACCTTAGGTTCGCAGCCCGATTCATAACCACTATGCTACCAGAGCTTCTTAGTTTGAATATTGAACCATAAAAAAGGACATTAGTAGGACAACTGAAGAGTTATAAACTATTGTTGTTGTTGTTGTAAGTTGCCACTGAGTTGATTCTAACACCCTATGTACAACAGAATGAAACACTGCCCAGTCCTGTACCATCCACACAATTGTAATGTTTGAGCCTACTGTTGTAACCAGTGGACCAGTCCATTTCATTGAAGGGTCTTCTTATTTTTCACTGAGTCACTGCTTAATCAAGCATAATGTCCTTCTCCCGGGAGTGGTCTCTAAATGCCCATGAATTAGTTCATAGTGCTGTATCATAATTCAATGAAACTATCCGATTATGTAAGATATAAATATTTGGAGAAGTTGAATGAATGGTGCATAGGACCTTTGTACTTTTTTCAACTTTTTGTGAGCCTACAAGTATTTCAAAATTAAAAGTTAAAAATATTTGCAAAAGACTTCACCAAAGATGATAAACATTAAGCACATGGAAATATGCTCAAGAAATTTAATGACTAAAGACGTGAGATTGTGAAGTTAGAGCATTCATAAGACGCTACTCTATACCAACAACAATTTATGATAAAGACTGATGACCTCATGTATTTACGAAGATGTGAATTAGGCAGAACTCTCTTAACGTAGTTTCTGTCAGGAGTGTAAAATGGAATAACTACTTCAACAACAGGTTATCATTTTCTTATAAGTTAAATAAATATCGATCCTGTGACCCAGAGATTCTACTGTCAGGTACTCACCCAAGAAAATGAAAGCACTCATCTCCTCAAACATGTGTTAAGGAATTTCATAGCATCTTTATATATAATGTGGGTAACCTGCACATATTTATATAAAGGAATACTTCTTGGCAATGAAAAAGAATGAACTTCTGAAACAGTATTGAAGAATTTTAAGCATTTAACTATGATTAAAAAAAAGCCAAACACAAAATAGTGCTTACTCTATGGTACCATTCATATAGAGTTCAAGAAAAGGGAAAAGCAAGCAATGGTAAATAAAATCAGAACAGTGATTACCCAGTGAGGGGATTTGGCTAGAAGAGAAATATGAGGAAACTTTATAGGTATTCTGTATTTTGATTTGGTTGATATTTATCTAAACTCACTGAATTATACAGCAGATTTTAACTCAGTTGCACAAGACTTTTTAAAGTGTTGAAGAGCAAGAGGAAACAAGATGGTGGATCGGTGGAAGTTCAGTGAGGAGCTCCATCAGCAACAACACAGAATACCAGACTAAGCAGGCTCAGGGGATGGTGCCAGAACTCTGGACCACATATAGACATATTTAGAAGGTTGGAAGGCTTACACCTAGGGGTATTTGTATCAGAAGCAAGAAATCCAGTGCTTTCTAATTCAAGATGCTCAGCTGCTCCTGGAGCCGCCATCTTGGGTGAGACCAAGTGGGGGAAGGGGGAGCAGCCACAGACACCTGATAGAACTGCGGAGATAAAGGTGTGGAAATTATTATTATTTTGAATCTGTTCATTTGTATCTCGCTGTCTGTGCAGCTCCATTCTGGTGACTAGAGGGAGTTCCTGATTGAGTGGACACCCCACCCCCACTCCTGGAGGGTTCTACTACACGTGCGCACAGATCTCCTTGAAATTTAAAGTGACAGTTTCCACTTAAAACTTAACAGCAGTGCAAAATGGCCACAGCCAGCCCTGAATTGTTTATCACTAGGAAAAAGGCCTGAACAGGGATTGTGGAGTGGGACTGGCAGACTGAAAAGGCAATAGGCTGAAAATTAAATCCTGAGTTATGTCATAACAGCCAAAAGAGGCATCTTAAAATTTCTCAGGAAGAAGAGTGAAAAGAGAAGCCCATTTCCTGATCACATCTACCTGAGGCAATCAGAAAGCATAAAAAATACCAAAATTCACACCCATCTAAGAATAAGGCCACAGATAACTCCTGAATATGCTCCCAAAACAGAAGTAGATGACCATATCAGCACATGTCCAGAAACGAGAAAAGTGACTGAGGCAAATGAGCTGGAAGGAGACCTACACTCCATACTGGAAGATGGGCAGGCTTTGGAAATG
>NW_006408673.1:1527921-1568891 GCF_000296735.1 Chrysochloris asiatica | reverse complement strand
CTGGAGAAGGATATCATGTTTGGTAAGGTGGAGGGTCAGAGAAAGAGAGGAAGACCCCCAACGAGATGGATTGGCCAATTGGCAGCATCGATGGACTCAAGCGTGGCAACAGTAGTGAGGTTGGCCCAGGATCAGGCAGTGTTTCATTCTGCTGTGCATAAGGTCACTATGGGTTGGTACCAATTCGATGGCACCTAACAACAACAACAGGGTATTTATTAGTATATTATAAACATCCTTGTCAAAAGGAACAAAATGACCCCATGTATAATACAGTGGAATGCCACATGTTTCAACCAAAAAGCAGTTGCTGAAGATTCAACAATGACTCATGGCAATCTTACTGTGTCAGAGTAAAGCTGTGCTTCCATAGGGTTTTCAGTGACTGATTTCCTAGAAGTACATTACCAGGCCTTCTGAAGCATCTCTGGGTGGACTTGAACCTCTAACTTTTTGATTAATATTAACCATTTGTACTATACAGGGACTCCTGCCAGATGTTAGGTTCCATTTAAGTAAGATGGTAAAAAAGCAAAAACATTAAGGATTTCAAGCTATAATTTAGATGAGTCTGTTTTAAGTACCTTGCATTCATTTCATTTTCTCAGGAGGGTGTTTTTGTTAATATAAAAATTTTTTCATGTGTTTTATTTGATATTTTTCTGGCACTGAGTAAATTTATTACTGGTATAGAAAAGATACTGAAATGTTCTCTTGAAAAGAGTTCTAATTATTTCAAAATTAGTCAAGTTTTAATATCCACAAATTATATGTAATTCATTAGGAGATGATGGGAATGAATATTTTCTAAATGAATATTTGTGTCAGTTTCAGCAGAGAAAAAATTAAGCTCCTACAGAATGCATAAAATGTTATGTATAAACTTTTGAAAACAAACTTCTGGAGATAAAAGAATTTATGCTTTTAGATCTATCTTCTGAGGCATGATTTTATGTTGTTTCATAATGAATTATACTGGTATTAACTCAGTGAATTGATAAAGCACATGTGTGACATTAACTCCTACTTTGTGATATGTAGGCAGGTAACTTTTTCTGTAAACTCACCTAGCATTTTATAGATGGTTTTATCTGTCCTTCAGCAGAAAGTGTGTCAAATTGTCAAGTCTCCACAGTGTGGTCTGTAGTAAACCCAGCACTCTGTGGATTGGAGAAAGCATTCTCTATACCCAGAACCTTATGGATCTGTGACAGCTGAGGTGGGGGAGGGAAGGCCGAATGCTAGTTTTGTTTTTTAGCTGCTGTAAACCAGGAGGGGAGAGTCCCTGGGTAGTGCAAATAGTTAACAAACTCAGCAGTTAACTGAAAATTTGGAGATTTGAGTTTACCCAGAGGCACCTAGGAAGAAAAGCCTGACAATCTTTATTTTTCACACACACTGAAAAAGCAACCACTGAAAACCATATGAGCATCTAGTTGTACTTTAGCACACATGAGGTCGCCATAGATCAGAATAGACTTCAGGGATATTGGTTATTTGGTTTTAGATGAGGAAGCCTGGGGTGGGGAAGGGATAGTTACAAAGTGTTTTATCAGCATCTTCCTGGCTTCTTTTCTGCCTCAGTAAAGATTTATGGTTTCAGTTTTATACATGAGATCCTTGCTTAGGTTATAATTTCTTAATACTTAATAAGTTCTTTTTTGTTCATCAGTTTTGCCGCTTTGCTTCAACAGAAAGAGAGAAAACACTTCATTAAAATGTTAATGAGATGCTTGAAGTCTCAACTCTAAGGTTTGTTTGTGGTCGGTTTTTTTCTGAAAGAGATTTTCCTTAAATAAACTAACATTCGTTAATGACCTTCTTTAAGTCAGGCTGTATCCCATGTAAAACCCTTTGTTGTTGTTGAGTGTCATTGAGTCCTTTCTGACCTAATGCAGTCCTGTGTAGGGTTTCCTAGGGGTGGCTGGTTAGCTTGAACCACCAACCTTGTGGTTCAAACCGACTGAAGTTAAGCAATCAACTCGCAGCGCCACACCAGTACTTCTTTTACTCCGTATAAAAGTCCTATAGGTTAGATATTATGATGCCTATATTTTTTTTTTTAATGAAAAAATTGAAGTTATTATTTCCATAGTCCTAGCGCTATAGGATAAGTACTTGACTGCAAGGTTGGCTTCAACAGCAAGGTCAGTGGTTCAAACTCACCAGCTCCTTGGAAACCCTGTGTAGGGTTGTCATGAGTTGGAATCGACTTGAAGGCACACAAACACAGCAACAACACAGTTTTAAAACAAATCAATATCTAACCCATATTGTTCCACTGAAAAGTCCAAATATTTTCCCACATGTCACACTATCTCTTGAAGGTTTGTGTCTTTTGAAATCCAAAAAGAGAGGGAAATATTTCATTCCCCAGCTGTATGTAATGAGCACTGGATTTGCTGTAGAGACATTTTCCTAATTTTTGTAACTCAAAATGTAATGCTACTTCTCTGTTTTTAATGTATACAGAAACATTACTCACATTTATTTGGCAAACATTTGCTGAGTGCTTCCTTTGAGCTTTACTGTGTGCTAGGACTGAAAAGATGAAGTAGAAAAAAATCACTGTGCTTTGAATATCAGATCAGAAAAATAGTACAATCAGGTTCTATTTCTGCTAACATGTTTGTTATGTTACAGTGTTGCGTAAAATCTCTGAACAAAAATTCCACCTTCCCCAGAATTATAAAAATCTTGGCTATTCTGCTCATTTGGTTTATTGCACAACAACTTTCTTCTTCCTGCAAACTGGAACTTTTGTGTTGTCTCTGTCTCCTACCCCGCCCCCACCTCCATTTCCATAAAGTGGATTTGGACTTATTACGACCCTATTGGAGACAGAAGAACTGCCCTTAGGGTTTCCAAACCTATAATCTGTATGAAAGCAGACTGTCACATCTTTGTCCTGTGTAACGCTGCTAGGTTTGAACTGTTGACCTTTTGGTTAGCATAGCAACCACATGCTTAGCTACTGCGCCACCAGCGTTCCTTGTTATCTCAGTTGGGATGCTCTTTATCCCTTTTCTTTTGGGGGAAGGTGGGGAGGGCATGTTCTTTTTCGCATCCATATTCTTCCAGCCTAACTTGAGGTTCATGGCTATCTGGTCTTTTCATTTTTTTCCACAAAGTTCCTTTGGTACATTCACTCAACACATGTATGTGATAGTTTCCCCAATCAATAGCATCTTCTCCCCAGTGCCAATTCTCAGTCCGCTTCTCTGTGTTCATTTGCCTATAGAAGCTCTCCATGCCTTTATTTTGCAGATATCTGAAAACTAAGATGAAATTTTTAGCTTCCAAATCTCCTTGCTAACTTGGCAGGCCTTCCCAGAGTCCGCATTACTATTAATGATAAGCACCATTATTTCAAGGACTAGGGTTTATAGCCTAAAAGTCATTTGTGACTCATCTCTCACTTTTGTTCTTTGTGTAAAATCAGTCTCTGGGTCTTATTAATGCTTCATTCAAAGTCGCTCTGCTGTCTCTTCTCTTTGTTTCCAATTTCTATTCAGGTTTTTAATCTCTGTCACTTGACAGACTCTTGTCTATTGCTAAACTAACCATACTTCTACTCAGCTGGTATTTCTCCAATGCTTATGTCTTTGTGCCTTCCTTTAATAAAAGCTTACCAGTAACTGTTTGATTTTGTCTGCTATTAAATCAACGCCACCTTCGCCAACTACCAAATATTTATTGAAACCTGCCAGGCACTGTGGAGAATATACAGAGTTGTTTAATGCACAGCCCATGTATTCAAGCACTTGATGGTCTAATTGGAGAATTAAAACATATGTGTGAAAATAAAACCAACAGTGCACGGTACCGGCTTGGATAAAACAACAACAATGCCTGTTGCTGTTGAGTTGATCCTGGCTCATTGAGGCCCTGTAAGACAGAGGAGAACTGCTCCATAGGGCTCCTAGGTTATAAGTCTTTACAGAAACTGATTGCCACCACATCTTTCTCCCATGAAGCAGCTGAATTCAAACCACCAACTTTCAACAGTAGTAGCCAAGTGCTTAACCATTGTGTCACCAATCCTTATGAGTGATTCTTTGAGTGAGTTTTTTTCTATATTGTTGTTGTTGTTAAGTGCTGTCGAGTCAGTTCTGACCCATAACAACCCTGCATAGGGTTTCCAAGGAGCAGCTGGTGAGCTTGAACTGCCGACCTTGCAATGCAAACGGCTTTGCAGTCTGGCGCATTAACCCACTACACCACACCAGGACTCTATACCGGTTGGTGGTTATATACCGTGCAGTCAGTTCTGACTCATAGCCTCCCTGTACAGGATTTCCAAGGCTTTAAATCTTTACGGGAGCAGAAAGCCTCATCTGTCTCCCACAGAACAGCTGGTAGTTTCGAACTGCTGACCTTGTGGTTCGCAGCCCAATTCGTAACCACTACATTATACTGGTCTGATAAGTAGAAAAGTAGGAATCCATTTGAAAGCAGAGATTTAAAGTCCTGGTATGGAACTGTGGGCTAATGCGCCAGACTGCAAAGCCATTTGAACTGCAGGTTGGTGGTTCAAACTCACCAGGTGATCCTAGGAAATCCTATACAGGGTCGCTATGAGTTGGAACCAACTCAATGGCACTTAACAACAACAACAATTTATATTTGGAGTCTTGGTGTAGCACTGTGGAGTAGTTGGTTCAAATCCTCCTTGAAAACACTTTACACAGTTGCTATGAGTTGAAACTGACTCTAAGGCACTTAAAAGCAACAAAAATAAAGTGTAATTGAATGTTGCTGAGTGGGCGTGTCATTGTAGGACAGAGTGGACAATAAAGTTGAAAAGGAGGGCTTCTCAAGCTATTTAATTTCTATCTCCTTTTCATTATTCTTTCTAAAGAATTCTAGTTCATGTTATTTGCCCCCTTTTATCCAACTGCCCATTTTCACCTCACATTTTTACCCTTGCTCACACAGCCCCCGTCCTTCATTCCTGTCTATAAAACACACACACACACACACACAGTATATGGGTCTTGTCACATATGAGCTCCCAAGGGCATATAATGTTGTCTGAAATGACTCTGTATTCCTATAGCATATAAGAACCTGATAGACATGCAGTACACGATCAATAAATACTTGTTGGATTGAATTGCAATGAAATAAATGGCGAATTTCTCACTTCTGTAAAGGAATCCTGGTGACGTAGTGGGTTATGCATCTAATTGCTAACCACAAGGTCAGCAGTTCATGTCTATCAGCCTCTCCTCAGGAGAAAGAGGAAGCTTTCTGTTCGTTCCCATAAAGATTTATAGCCTCAGAAACCCAACATGGGCTCACTTATGAGTCAGTATCAGTGTGAAGGCATTAGGTTTTAATTGTTTTCTGATGCTCCTTCATAGTATGCATTTTAAAAGGAAGCTACAAAATTATCTGAATTAAATATGAAATCTCAATTAAGGAGAATATGTAATCTGCTTCTTAAATTGTGTTGCTTTTTTATGTTTTGTTAAATTTCTAAATGCTGACATTTATAATGAAAACAAAGTATACTAATAAATTTCCACTAGTTCATGGTTTAATAAATCAGTGTATGTATTACTGGGGACATTGCTTCTCCTTCAACTGTCATCTTTTGAAAATTTCAGAATTATTGTTACATTTACCAGAAAGTAGATAGCTTATTGAAGAAAATACAAATTTGCACACGCTTCTCAGTATCGTTGGTTAACAAGGTTAAGTTTCTTACAAATAAATATTATAGGTGAAAGATGGCTTTAAATTAATTTATTAAATCAACAGTTTTTTTTTTTTAAGTACTTAGCACACAACCCCCTCCTAAGGGATAGGAATCTATTAGTGAAGTTTAATTATTTATGCTCTCATTTCCCATAATTGCAAATAATAGAAAATTAGCCAATTTAGATAGCATTTTATGATTCTTCATAAGATACATTTAATTCCGATGAGGTTTCATTTAATTTCAAGGCAATGTGATGATGATGTTTCATAGATTAAACAAACAAAACTCCTATATAATATCAATGAAATGTCTTTATTATCAGTAAGCTAAAATTTATTGATTGCATACTATATTTCAGATATGGATTTTTCCGTGTAATAACTCTTTTAATCCAAGCCTATGCCAGACTGCATATTTCATATTAGAGTATTAAGATTTTAGTACTCTTTCTAAAACTGACTTCAGAATGTTATAAAGATGTTTTATCTGTGATTTAAATCTTATATTTATTTGAGAGACTATGTTCATTTCTAATCTTGATTAAAAAGATAAAATACCAGTTTATTCTGAAGTTTGTCTAACTGACTTGTATAATTCCCTCTTACCAATTTTTATCACTACTTGCTTTTTCCTCTATAATACTTTGAGATACTATGACAAGCAGTTAAAGTTTCTGGTTAATTGCTTGCCTGCTTACTGTAAAGGTTGGCATTTCAAACCCACCCAGAGTCACCTTGGAAAAACAGTCTGGTAATCCACTTCTGAAAAGTCACAGCCTTCAGAATCCTGTAGAGTGCAGTTCCGCTCTGAAGTATATGGTTTGCCATGAGTTGGAATCTACTTGACAGCAACCTGTTTGGCTTTTAATAGTACTACTTCTGCAGGATAAAGGAGCTCTGGTAGCGTAGTGGTTACGAATAGGGCTGCGAACCACAAGGTCTGCAGTTCAAAACTATCAGCTCTTCCACTGGAGAAAGATGAGGCTTCTCCCGTGAAGATTTACAACCTCGGAAACCCTATACAGGGTCGCTATGAGTCGTAACCAACTCCACAGCACATAACTACCACCACCACCACTGCAGGATAATGAACTAGACTGCAAGGTCAGTTTGATCTGCAAGGTCGGTGGTTCAAACCCACCAGCCTCTCCTCAGAAACCCTACATAGGGTCACTGTGAGTTGGAATCTATTTGATGAGACTTACCAAAAACTACTACTGTACATGACCTCCTTGAAGTATTTAAGAACAAAGCTGTCTCAAGCCATGGTATTTTCAATCACCTCATATGCATGTGAAAATTGAACAATGAATAAGGAAGACTGTAGAAGAATTGATGCATTTGAATTATGGTGTTTGATACATTTGAATTATGGTGTTGGAGAAGAATATTAAAAGTACCGTGGACTGCCAGAAGAACAAACAAATCTGTATTGGAAGAAGTACAGCCAGAAAGTTCCTTATAAGTCTGAATGGTGTGGTGAGACTTTGTCTCTCATACTTCAGACATGTTATCAGGAGGGACCTTGCTTGGTAAAGTGGAGGTCAGTGAAAAAGAGGAAGACCCCCCCCTCCCCCAACTGGATATATTGACACAGTAGCCCCAGCAACGGGCTCAAATGTAGCAATTGTTGGGATGAAGCAGGACTCAGCAGTGTTTTGTTCTGTTGTACATAGGGTCGCTATGAGTCAAAACGGACTCGATGGCACCTAACAACTACTATATTTAGAGCCCTGGTGGCGCAGTGGTGTTAAGCACTCAACTTCTAACTAAAAAATTAGTGATTTAAACCCCAGCTATTCTACGGGATGGCAGATGTGGTGGTCTGCTTCCGTAAAGATTACAACCTTGGAAATACTATGGAGCAGTTCTGCCGTGACCCATAGGGTCACTGTGACTCCCAGCTGACTTGATGGCAGTGGACACTACTGTGTCAGTTTTAGCTGATGTCTTTAGAAGAATGTTATTGGTAGATTCATGTACTAATAAAGGCTTATAATTTACCTTTCAAATACCTCGGCTCTCTTCTGACAGCAGTGTGCCGGGAGGGTAGATGAACAGCATCATATTGTGGAGGGAGACGGGCATGAGGAAGGACAGCATCCTTGAGGTAATTTGTTTGAGACCCATATTAGACACAGAAATCATCAGGTTTTCAACAATAATCTTAACGAAATTAGGTCTCACATTCAGATATTATTTGTACATATTTTCTCAGTTACTGACTTCTTCATTTTCCTCCTCAGCATGTGATGGCAAATTCCTCAAAGTGTTTTTAAAATGTTTGTTGAATCTAAAGTAGAGAAGCAGATGTTAAACACCAGGGACTAATCAGAGTCCGTGTATCCTTCTACATCAACAAAATTTGCTCCCCCCACACTCCCTTCCTATCCACACAGACCAGATGAGGAGTAGACTTCCCTGTCACCATTTACTAGGCGATGCTCATGAGCCCACTGAACCTTTCCTTAGAGATGCGGGCTACTTTCTCATTTGTTGCACCTCTAACTGGATTCCATGAGGAAGTTTCATTATGAATACAGACGTCGTTTACTTGTCTATGACATATGGAAACGTTTTGTGAGAGTCTGTAGACACAAGTCACCTTGATATCTCTTCAGATTTCTACCTCAGTGGTTTTCAAGTCTTTGCTTATAGGATTCTGTTGCATGAAAAAATTTTGAAGATCCCAAAGACCCTTTTTCCTATGTAAGTTTATTTGTAGATATTTTTCACATTGTTGTTGTTGTTGTTATGTGCCATCTAGTCGGTTCCGACCCATAGCGACCCTGTATAGGGTTTCCGAGGGTGTAAATCTTTACGGGAGTAGAAAGCCTCATCTTTCTCCTGCGGAGCAGCTGGTAGTTTCGAACCGCTGACCTTAAGGTTCGCAGCCCGATTCGTAACCACTACGCTAAGGAAAATATTTAAAAAATTAATTTATTTTAAAATAACATTGAAATCGATGACATGTTAACATACTTGTCTATATAAATATAAGTAACTATGTTGTTGTTAAGTGCCTTCAAGTCAGTTCCAACTCATAGCAACCCTGTATGGGATTTCTGAGGAACAACTGGTGGGTTTGAACCACTGACCTGGTGGTTTGCAGTCCAGCGGTGATCCTACAGTGCCACACTAGGAGTAACAACATTTTTCAAAAATTAGAAGGATGACACTGTTTATATATATATTTTGTAATTTTCTTCAGTATGTGATTTAATAGACAACTGTATGTTCCTGCTATTTTTGTTGAGATATAGGAAGAAAACATGTCTTCATATAGATAAATAGTTGCAAGAGGAAAGGAATATTTTTGGAGCATTCTTAGATGATTTTGGATGCTTCATATAGCCTCTGGAAAGGGACAAAAAAATATTCTTTGTATAATTGTGAAAATAGTACTACTTGGGCCCCTAAAACAGCCCGGAAGACCCTAGACCATACTTCGAGAAACTGTATTTTTTATTTATCAACTGAAAGTTTAATTCAAATTGTAATGTTATAATACAAAGTTAAAAATGCTAGTTGGGGAGTTATATCTAGAATATATAAAGAACCCTGAAACTCAATAATAAGATGATAATTTTTTTTTTTTTTAAGGACAAAAAAGTTTGAACTGACATACACTAAAAGAGGTTTATATATATTTTTTAAAGGACAAAAAAGTTTGAAGTGACATACACCAAAGAAGATAAACAAATGGATAATAAAATCACAGGACAAGATGTTCAACAAACACAATTATCCATTAAGGAAATAAAAATGAAAATCATGAGCTATTACATAGTACATGTTGTGGTTGCTGTTGTGAGGTACCATGCATTCCTGGCTCATAGTGACCCTATACATGCCAGAATAAAATACTACCCAGCCCAGAGCTAGCCTCACAGCTGCTTCTATGCTTTGACCTTATTGTTTCAGCCACTGCGTAAGTCCATCTAATTGAGTGTCTTCCTCTTTTTTGTTGACTTTCTACTTTACCAAGCATGATGTCCTTCTCCCTTCAGATAACATGTCCAAAGTAACATGTTACTTCAGATAACATGTTCTATCTAATGAGCATTTTGGCAGTCTTGCACTGGTTTTAATTTTCTTCAGCGTCATCGTGAGGTCTTATATGAACAATTGATGGTCTGTTCCACAATTGGTACCTTACCTTGTTTTGATTAACTATGTTGAGCTTTTCCATTGTCTCTTTGCCCAGTTGTAATCAATTTGATTCCTGCATATTCAGTATGCTAAGGTTCATGTGTGTAGTTGATTGTATGCATAGACCTTATCAGATTGAATTCAAATACCTTGTTTAAGAAAAGGAATTTGCAATGAAGAAATCATTGGTCTTGTAGAATTATCTCATGTGATCTCTAGTATTACTTCTATCATGAAGGCCATGTGTTCCAACCACCAGTCCCTCCTCTTAGTTTCCAACCTTTTCATTCCAATCCCCATTAATGCCAGTGCTTCCTGGTTGCATGTTTGATCACATTCAGACTGAAGAAGTTGGTGGTTAGTTGTTAAGTGCTGTTGAGTTGATTTTGACTCCTGGTGTGGCTCTGTAGGATCAGCATTGGACTGTGAACTACAAGGTTGGCAGTTCAAACCCACAAGCTTCCCCTCAGGAAACTCTATGTAGGTTACATGCTGACTTGATGGCATGTAACAACAATAACGGCAGTCTTTGTGGGAGAAAAAAGCTTCATCTTTCTACCGCAGAGTGGCTGGTGGACTCAAACTGCCAACTTGTGGTGGTTCACAGTCCAGTAGTTATCCTCCGGAGACACTGTGTTCCCCAAAGAAGTTGGCAGAATTCTTCAATTTCTTCATTCCTTTGGTGGCTGGTCAGTAAATTTGAATAATAGTTGTATTATCAGGTCTTCCTTGTGGTGGTGGTGGTATGTCTTGGAGTCTGTTCCAACTCCTAGTGACTCGGTATGGGGTTTCCAAGGTCGTAAATCTTTATGGGAGCCAAAAACGTCATCTTTCTCCCAGAGCGACTGGTAAATTAGAACTACTGACTTATCGGTTAGCTTACCAACATGTAACCACTACTCTAACAAAATTGTTTATTCTTCCTTGTGGTGGTGATAGTGGTGGTGTGCTGTGGAGTGGGTTCCCACTCATAGCGATCCTGCATAGGGTTTCCGAGGTTGTAAATCTTTATGGAAGCAGGAAGCCTCATCTCTCTCCCATGGAACAGCTGGTAGTTTCGAGCTGCTGACTTTGTGGTTAGCAGCCCACCTCATAACCACTACGCCACTAGAGCTGTTTGTTCTTCCTTGTAGTCATATAGATATTATCCTATTGCATATGTCACAGACAGCATTGTATTTCAAGATAGATCTTGAATTGTTCTTTTTCACAGTGAATGTGACACCATTTCTCCTGAAGTTACACTCTTGGCATAAGAAACTGTACTATTATCTGATTCAGAATGACCAATACTTGTCCATTTTAGCATAAAAATTGGTCTTTATGCATCACATTTTCAGTTTTGATGACTTCCAATTTCCTAGATTCATTTACAGTATACTTTACGTTACAATTATTAATTCATGTTTGCAGCTGTTTTTTCTCATTTTGAATTGTGCCACATCAACAAATGTAGGTTCTGAAAGCTTTACTCCATCTACTTAATTAAGGTCAGCTCTACTTTGACTTCCTGATGTAGCATTGTAGGATAATGCACTAGACCACAAGGTTGGTTAGTGGTTCAAACCTTGAAAACTCTATACAGGAATGCTATGAGTCGGAACCATCTCGGAATGCTATGAGTCAGAACCATCTAGACGGCACTTAACAACAACCACTACTTGGAGGAGTTAGTTCTTCCCCAGTTGTACTTTCATCCTTTACAATCTGAGGGGCTCATCTTAGGGTACTATGAGGCAGCTTCAAAAAATTCATGGAAAACGGAAGATAATAAAGATAATGATACTTTTCCATGAATTTTTTGAAGCTCTTACATGGCACTGTAGGATAAGCACTGGATTCAAGGTCAGTTTGAACTGCAAGGTTGGCGGTTCAAATTCATTAGCTGCCCTTCAGAAACTCTATACAGGCTTGCAACAGACTTGACAGAAATTAACAGCAACATGTATTTAACAGTGTTACTTTGCTAGTCATAAGATTTTCATTGTCTAATATTTTTAGAAAAAAATTGCCAGGCCCTTCTTCCTTGCCTTGTCTGTCTTAGTCTGGAAGTTCCACTTAGCCTTGTTCACCATGTATGACTGCTCGTAATTAAAATGCTGATGATGTCGCTTCCAGCAATGCAGCAGTATACAAGCCATCACAGTATGATCAGCTGACAGGTGAGTGATGGATCATACATATTGTTGTTGTTGTTAAGTGCCGTTGAGTCAGTTCTGACTCACAGCGATCCTGTATAGGGTTTCTGAGGAGCTGCTGGTGAGTTTGAACTGTTAACTTTTGGGTTCAAACTGACCTTGCAGTCTAGTGCTTTATCCTACAGTGTCACACCAACATAGATGGCTAAGATTAAAAAACAAGACAAAAAAACTAGTAGGCAGGATGTGAAGAAACTAGAATTTTCATTCATTACTAGTGAGGATGTGAAATTGTGCTTTATACTGCTGTCAGTGTGGAAAAAAATTTTTTTTTTTTTTTTTTTTTAATGTTTAGTACTTCCTTTGAAAATTAAACCTAACTTTAGCATAAGAGAAAAATGCACTAAAAATCCAGTTGCCATACTATCACTTTTGACCTACATGACCTTAGGTATTACAGCATAGAACTGCTCCTTAGGATTCTCAGTGGCTGATCTTTTGGTGTGATTTGCAGGCCTTCTGAGGCACATATGAGTGGGTTCAAAATCCCAATATTTCAGTTAGTAACCCAGCACTTAGCCATTTGTGTCACTCAGGGATTTAACTGGTACAATAAGCAAAACAACTAGCAAGTTTCCAACAAGTTGATTTTGATGCGTGACGACCCATGTGGTTTTGACCTTAACCTGCAGTGGTTGCTATTGTGTGCCATTCAGACAATTCTCGTAGCAACCCTATATGGCAGAGTAGAACTGCCCCACTGGGTTTTTCTCTTAGGGAGAGGCTGGTGGGTTTAAACCACTGATCTTTTGGTTAACAGCTGAGTGCTTAACTGTTGAACCACCAGAACCCAGTAATTCTTTCTAAGGGAAATGAAACTACATGCCCACATTTGCAAATATTCATAGCAGTGTTGGTGATAGAAAAAGTATAAACTATTCCAAATTTCAATCAGTTGGCAAATAAATAATGTAGTGTTGTTGTTAAGTGCTGTGGAGTTGGTTCCAACTCATGGCAACCCTGCATAGTGTTTCCAAGGAAGTGAGTGGTGGGTTTGTACTGCTGATCTTTCAGTTAACAATCCAGTGCTCATCCTATGGTGCCACACCCAGACTGAATAATGTAATATATCCACATAATAGAATATGATTCAGTAGTGAAAGGGAATGAACTATTAATGAATCTTCAACATGGACAAACCTCAAAAAACATTATAAAGAGTGAAGGAAACCTGAAGCAAAAGACTTCTTATATGATTCCATTTATAGGATATATCTTTAAAAAAAAAAAAAGCAAAACTTCTAAAGAATAACAGTGCATCGACAGGAAACTACCAGAGGTTCAAGCTGAATTCAGACGAGTACATGGAATGAGCTCTATCATTGCTATTATGAGATGGAACTTGGCTGAAAGCAAAAAATACTAGAAAGATATTGATTTGTGCTTTATTGACTATTTAGAGACTTTTTCTGTGTGGATCATGGCAAACTGTGGATAACATCGCAAAGTTGGGTATTTCAGAAACACTTAACTGTACTAATGAGGAAACTGTATACAGACCAAGAAGAAGTCGTTTAAACAGAACAGGGAATCTTGAGTGTTTTAACATCAGGAAAGGTGTGTCAGGGTTGTGTTCTTTCACCATACTTATTCAATCTGTATACTGAGCAGATAATCTGAGAAGCTGGATTATATAAAGAAGAACATGGCATCAGGATTGGAGGAAGACTCATTGAGAACCCGTGATATGCACGTGTTACAATCTTGTTTGCTAAAAGTGAAGAAGACTTAAACAGTACCTACTGATGAAGGTCAAAGACCACAGACTTCAGCATGGGTTGCGCCTCAATATAAAGGAAGCAAAAGTCCTAACAATTGGAGCAGTAAATAACATTATGATAAATGGAAAAAAGGTTGAAGTTGACAAAGACTTTATGTTGGGTTTACTACTAACGCTCAAGGAAGCAGCAGTCAACCAACATACTGCTTTAGGCAAATCTGCTGCATAAAACCTCTTTAAAGTGTTTAAGAGCAAAGATGTCAGTTTGAGGACTATAGTGCTCCTGACCCAAGTCTTGGTATTTTTAATAGCCTCTTATGCCTGTGAAAATCGGACAGTGAATAAGAAAGACAGTAGAAGAATTGATCCATTTGAGTTATGGTGTTGGAGAAGAATGTTTAAAGTGCCATGGAGCATCAAAAGAACAAACAAATCTCTGTTGGAGGAATGCTCTAAAACAATTAGAGTACTCCTTAGATGGCTGAACTTCATCTTTAATATTTCAGACATACTTCAGTAGAGACGAGTTCCTGTAGAAGGACATCATGCTTGGTAAAGTGAAGGGCCATCGAAACAGAGTAAGACCCCCAGTGAGATGGATAGGCACAGTGACAGCAACAATGGACTGGAGCATAACAACCATTGTGAGGATGAAGCAAGACTGGGCATTGTTTCATTCTGTTGTGCAGTGTCTTTATGAGTTGGAACCTCCTCAGCAGCACCTAAAGCAACAAAGGGAAAACAGATTAGTGGTTGACTGGGCATTGGGAGTAGGGGTACTGTACATGTGCACGTGGGTTCTTTTTAGAATAATAGAAATGTTCTAAAACTGGATTGTGTTGATTGCACAACTCTATAAATGGACAAATAATAAATGAATGGTATTATGTAATACAAATGAAAGTAAAGCATGATTTCTAGTCCTTAAAAAACTGTATGCATGAAAAACAAGACAAAGGAAATACACCAGAATGTTAACCAAACTAGTAATACCACAGATGTGTATCAGATTTTGTTTCTTTTGGGAGAATATGGCTTATGTCTTACAATCATTTAGTTCCCTTAGATCAGTAGTATATTATGTGATTCTGGAAAATATATATGATTTGTATGATGGATTATTCAACTATGTTGTTTTGTTGTTAAGTATCGTCCAGTTGTTTTCAGCTTATAGTGACCCTGTATAGGGTTTCCAAGGAGCGACTTGTGGATTTGAACCACTGACCTTGTGGTTAGCAGTCTGGTGCTTAACCTACAGCATCACACTAGGACTCCTTTCAACAGAAATGCACTATTTTTTACTTTGATGATTCTCTTTGGATCACACTCCTAAAAGTGTCATTTTGTTTTTGCCACTCTGTTTTTTCTCATATTGCTAAGGGGGTGCTCATGCATGTTCATCACTAAAATCTTCCCTTATTTCCATTTCCTCTCATTAATGCAGCAACTATTAATTGTAGCTATTATATTTGCCCTTGTTTTTGTACTTGAGCATATAGCAAATTTACAGCTTTACCACACTCCAGATATTGGGCTCCTAGTGTTTTAAGAACTTAAGATCAAATGTTGTTAACATTTTCTGTTGTACCACTCTGCTGAAGTTACTTGGGAACCCCACAGAAAATTAAAACAAGACAACAAAGCTATTTATCTGATGGAGTTAACCTCCCAGCAAGTAAAGGCCTATAGCTGTAGTAGATTTGTCCTGGTTTTAAGAGGTTTGCGTTGTCCTTTATATTCAGAAGTACCATTGTTGAAGTTTCTGGCTGGTGGCTACAGATGTTCATTAAGAGAGGGCCTCCGTCCATTACACATAGATTCTGTCTGCTGTGTAGATATATAGTTATTTTCTATGTAGTCTTTCTCTTTCTTTAGCTCTAGGCTTTTGGAGTAATTAATTTGCAACAAACACTGAATCCTCCCCAAGAAGTAGAAAACTTTAGATTATTCTGATACACAGAGCTGTGGATCCACTTTATGCATCAAACACACGAATGTGGGTAAAAGGTGGGAGAACTTGGTTAGAGTCAGCAGATAGAGGCAAGCAGATAAGCATAGGTCATCAAAAGGCAAAAAAAGAAAAAGAAAGTAGGCAGGTCTCCTTTGGTAGGGTATGAAAGTTGTGGTGTAGATCTGGTCAGGGAAGCCTTAACTAGGGCAGACATAGGATTCTAGTGAACTCAAACAGTCTGTTGGTTGCACTAATGGACATCTTTATGGTTTGAGGCTTATTACTCATGATAGTTCAAAGAGATTTGAGTAGTCCTCAATTGGAAATCTGCGAGGCATGAAGTACCAGGCTGGGATCTGTGGGACTGGAGAGATTTTCCCATACATGCCCTAGTTGCAATGGGAGCCCATTGCCGGCATGCAAATAAACAAATTTATGTTGATTTATATATCTATACTCATTCTGTTCAAACTTCTGTCTTGATTTGTATTGCCTTATCTAGTTGGCTTGCAATTTTGTGCTGTTAATGTGGTTTAGTATCCAGTTTTAAATCAGTTTTGGCCCAACCCTGGTTCTACAGCAGGGTTTAGGTAATAGATAAGCCTTTAAGTAACAACACTCTGGTCATCATCTGGGACTTTGTTTCTTGCGGGCCTGACTATAATGTGATGCTTTTAAAGAAGTTGCCGATGGTGGTGAACATGAACCCAAGTAAGTATCAGATCCAAATAGTAGGGTGTACTACAGTCAAGATATATAGGGTCTTTATGCACTAGGACAATGTTCAGTACTGTTTCACACTATCAAGCAAACATCTAGTCATATGCCATCCAGTTGGTTCCGACGCATACCGACCCTGTATAGCAGCTGGTGAGTTTGAACTGCCCACTTTACGGTTCAAACTGACCTTGTGGTCCATTGATTACCCTACAGTGCCACACCAGGACTCCTTCTAGGCTTATGTTAGGTTCCAGTCATACTCTACCATACTCCAGAAACATTTGTGAGATTTTTGTTTTATTTTTTTATATAGAGATACTTGTGTCTCTTGCCCATTCATTTTGATTTAGTAAACTGAGGTTATTGTATCCATCCAGACCCTTTATTTTGATGTCTCCAGTTGTGTTCCAATGCCCAACCAGGGCTGGGAACTCCTGTGTGCACGTGTGACTCTCAGCATGGAACATGGAACACAGAGAGAGCTGGCTTGAGTGCAAATCTTGGCTCCCTCACTTTGGCTATTTGGTTAGTTAGTTGGTTTTGTGCCATGGAGTCAGTTCTGACTCATAGTGATCCTGTAGAGGATTCCTGAAGCTGTAAATCTTTATGGAAGCAGAAATCCTCATCTTTTTCCCATGGAACAGCTGATAGTTTTGAACTTGTGACCTTGAAGTTAGCAGCCCAACTATTTAGTTGACTACACCAAACCTCAGTGTTCTCGCATGTAAAATGGGAATAATAAGAATATCTTATAAATTTCTTGCCGTAATTAAATGACATAACCCAATAAAGTGCTTAGCACAGACTTGACTGTTCATAATTGACCAGGAAACACTGTTCTTGTTCAGCTGTTAGAGTAGAATAAGGACCAAATCTGACCTGCTTACTGTTTTTGTATTGCCTGTAAACTAAGAATGTTGGGACAAACAATCAAAAAGAAAAGTATTTTTGATCTGTCAAATATATATGAAACACAGATTTCAAGACCCATAAATTCCTACTGGAACACAGCCCTTTTCATTCATTTACATATCATCTGTGGAGGCATAGTTGAGTGCTTATAACCTAAACTGCATATTACATAAAGTCTAAGGTATTTACAATTTGGATCCTTGTGTTTTTAGGCAGAATGGCTGTCTGAAATGTAATGTCTTCTTAAACTATTTGGTTGATTTGACTTAAAGGTTGAGCACACATGAAAGGTCATATTATTCGGAATTGCCAAATAATAATGCTCAAAAGTGTGTTGGCTCTACTCTAGATCTTTCTGGTACTCAGAGTTTAATTATGTTCCAGCGCCTGTTTTGATGTCCAGTGTCACTAGCCTAAGTATGTGGAAGGAAGCTCCAGCTATTTTAATTCTGATGTTACCATTAAATCTTTGGTCGTGTGTGGCGCTGGTATGCTGCAGATTAGTAAATTACCTCCATCTTCCCCCTCATTCACCCACAGCACTTGTTCCTCACAAAGAAGGTCCGAATCAGCTTCTGTAAGCTTCCCCCAAACCAACTACCAGTGTACAGCAGTTTGTGGGAAAATGTCTCAAGGGCATTTAATAATATTTGCAGGCTAGTGAACTGGAATTGTTTTCCAGGGAACTAAGAGTCTATTTGAATGTTCCTTCCCCCTATACTGTGTGAAACCCCAGAGGCATATACCACTGAATCCCAAGGACATAAGTGTAACACCATTCAGAGACCTGTGTGTGTTTCACATACAGCCATCCATTTTCCCTTACGATAGCCTGAACTGGTCTTATATCATTTATACCAATGCCTAATGGTAAAAGGAGTCCTGGAGCAGCGCTGTGGGCTAATTAATGCATCAGACTACAAAGTTGTTTGAACCACAAGGTTCAAACTCATTAGTTCACCAGCTGCTCCTTGGAAACCCTATACAGGGTCGCTATTGGTCGGAATCAACTCCATGGCACTTGACAACAACAATGGCAAAAACAAACAAAATTACAACCCCAGCGAATTGTTTTAAATTCATACACATCAAAATAGAAATCTAAATATGAAGGAACTTCAAAAAGTTCATGGAAATAAGTGCATTAAAAGATCATGGAATTTTTCCAGGAACTTTTTGAAGCCCACCTTCTCTCCCCTTCATACACAAGTAAATAGAAGGTCCCCATGTCTGCCCAACCAGGGTTTCAGTGGAGAATGAACCGGCTCTTATTCCCAAACCCCCAAGTGGTTACTGAAAGTTCCATGGAGTTTCAGGCCCAGCCTTGGGATGCTCTTGCTCCGTGAGGGATCTTAGAACGAATTTCTCCAGATTCTGCTGAGTGTTTTCCCAGTCTGCTGAGGTGTTTGTTTGACCTGTACTTTTTTTTTTTTTTTTAAGCAATTGGTTACTAACACTTAAAAATCAGAAGATTTCACATAAAAGCTGGATGCCCAGCTCCGTCTAAGTAGTGAAAGATCTGGCAGCACCTTGCCTGCATTCCCGCAGGCCAACAGTTGGCAAGCCCGGAGAAGCAGCTGTAGCAGCTGCTCTCTTCTTGAGCCAGGGCGTGCAGTTTCCTGCTGCTGCCTCACTCATTTCATTATCTCCTGGCCCCTGCCATCGTGCAGACTCCTGGACCCTACCTCTCCTAGATGGGATTCAGGTAGCAACTCAGGACTAGAGTCTTCTCTTCTCCACTTTCGTAGTTAGTGACAGTTTTCTTGTCCATTTGAACTGCTAAACCATTACAGAGCCAAAAGCATTCATTTTGATCCAGGCTCTTTTTATGTGGTTTTCTTTTCATTTGTCTTGCTTTTAGGATTGAGGGGAGAAAAATACCAAAAAGGTTCCAAAGTATGGAAAGAGGATATGTGGTTTTTATATTAGTCTGTAATATTTTATACTTCTCAAAAACAGCAAAATGCAAACAGCCTGGATTATATGTGGACTGGCAACCAAGATCTTGCTTGGTTCAAAGCCCAACTTTTTAATTAATATTAATAGCTAAACTGTGTGGGTACGTATCCTTCTAGCCAGTAAAATTGGCACCTTAAATATGAGGTGGTTTGTTTTTTTTCTCTTCATAATTATTTAGCTAGGTAGATTATATTTTTAACAGCTGTAGAGATGAGGAAACTGATCCATAAAAAGCAAAGTAAGTAACTTGCTCCAAGTCACACAGCTAGTGAGTAGGTGAGTTTGGTTTTATACTCAGGTCTCCTGACTTTCACAGCATCTGACATTACAGCATATCTCTGGACCTTAGTATAAGCCCTAGGTTGGAATTGAATGTGTTCTTTCAATTCTAAAATGAAATAATTTAATGAAATTAGAAACAAAACAAGAAAATCCAAGCAACTAAGAAAACTCTGTTTTCTCCTGTTAATTAAAAAACAACAACAACAACCTTCTATTCAGATATTCAAGACAGAACTTAGTGTTCCAGCTTCAAGGAGAATCATTTGTATCATTTTTCCCCCCTACCTTTTTAAAGTTCAAGAACAAGGGAGCTATCACATTGAAAAAAATTCCCAAGACAGCCACAGTGACTGAAACTTCATGGTATATTCATTATAGGGCTTTACTGGATGAACCAGAATCAGATTACAAGGATCTCATTTGCAAAAGCTCTAAGAACCTTGCATGCCCTGTTGGAGAAGATTTTATTTTAACTTTAATCAGAATTCAATTTAAATAATTTAGTGTGTTTTTAGGCAGAATGGCTGTCTGAAATGTAATGTCGTCTTAAACTATTAGATTGTATTGACTTAAAGTTTGAGTACATGTGAAAGACCATATCCTTTGGAATTGCTGAATAATAATGCTTAGCTTTAATTTCATATGATAAATATATTCAATTCAGAATACTATAAATATTAAAGTGGAAAACTGATTCTTTAGTAAGTTATCATGTAACTCCAAACCCACATAAGCATTCCATCAGTACTGGAGGTCAGTTTCACATCTTTTATTTGATATTCCTTGGATTTTGGCACCATTTCTAACAGTTTCTACTTCTCCTGTAGTTCAACAATAGGATAGCTTTACTAGGATTTAAAAAAAATAATTTTATTATACCAATTTTTAAATTCCGTGGTTTCATTGAATTTTACTGTTCACTTACTTGACAAAGTTGTTTAAGTCCTTTATAGAAGGCATTATGAGTATGTGTGTGCATGTATACACACACTTGCATGCTCTGGGACCTTGTTGAGACAGCCATGACCCCACCCAGGAAAGGCTGCTCTTGGCTTGGGAGAAAGCATCCTCTTTGCTGTCTCAGGTTGGCAAAATCAGATTTGTCCCTCAATGTCCCGATGAAAGATGAGTTCTCTGTTAAGACCTCTCAGGTCACCACTCCCTGCCTTCCCTTCCTTTCCTCATTAATTTCTTCCTCCTCTGTGACCTTGTAGCATGTTTCAATACCTTTATTACAGCACTTAGGACAGTTTATAGCACCTAAGTAATTGTTTGTAGTTCTAGGAACTCCTTGAAAGCAGGTATCTTTTCTAATACACCTTTGTATATCCTTGATAAACACAATGCTTTTCACAGAGTAGGTATTTTTTAAAGAGAGAAAGTCTAAAAACATGCAATTGGAAAAGAAAAATGTTTGGTCTTTTCACTAATGTATCCTGAGACTAAGCTTTGATTAAATGAGAATCTTTGTTTCCCTCCTTTTTCTATCACAGACCACTAAAATTAGTTTCAAAATAATGTATTTCCTTTGCATTTTTATTTCATTTCATTCACTTTCAGGTATTTTTCTCCTCATTCATTTTAAGGTATTTTATTGGGACATCAATGTATGCTCTGCCTTACATGGTATATGATTAACGGTGTCTCTGAGGCATACTACTCCTCTTGTCTGGGCATTGAGAGGATTGGCCTGCAGCTCCCATTATGGGCTTGGTGGCATCATTGAGGCAGTATTCTGCCACAGGCACTGGCCTGTTGCTACACAAAAGACCAGCACTGTATTCTACAACAATTACTTCACCCCTGATGTCTGAGAATGAGGTTGCAACCAAACCAAGTTTATTGAGTGTTTACCATGTACTAGGAACTGATGCATAATATGACAAGGCTTCAAAAAGTTCATGGAAAAAAGGAGTAAAATGCTAATGGAATATTTCTACGAACTTTTTGAAACCTCCATACACATGGTCCTTTCTGCGAAGGTGTTCTGATATATATAAGAAGAGATGATGACATTCAAACACCCAGCCTTTTGCATAGGGGAGGCCAAAAAGGTGCTAATTGCCAGTGAGAACTTGCCAAGGCCATAAGAACAACATGAATGAGAATAATTATAGTATATGGTATTCTTGCAAAAATTACTAAAATAATGCTAATTCATAATAGTGCTCGGCCAGGGTTAGCTGGAGCCCTAAGGTTCAAATAAAGGTGTTTCAGGGGGAAAAAAAAAAAAAAAGGAATATTTCTGTTCAAGGTCAAGGAAGTTTTCATGGAAAATGAAGGTTTATTAAGGACATCAGACATGTACAGAAAGGATATTAAAGTATTCTGATTTTAATCTCCAGAAATTGCTCCAGATGAGTAGACCAAAGTTGACCAAAGTCATATATTATTACATAAATATTTATAAAAATGTCATTAATTGATCATTGATGATTGTTATATAGAAGCAAAGTCAACCAGAAGATGATTAAATCAGTCCTGCTGTATACACAGCACTGGTATCTGATGAATGCCATCCTCCTTATTTTGACAGATGGAATGCAGAGCTGGGGAAAACGAGGCTATTTTTGGCCTACAAGCTGTATTTTGTTTATCTTCATCCTGCTGCATAGAAGCACGTTATTTCACGTAACTTGATCTAAGGTGTTAATCTCAGAGTACCTCTTAATATTCTTCAGTTAAACCATAGCTTATCAAGTAAAATCATATAAATATTCTTTTCTTTGACTTGCTCAAACTATTACTTCTAGACTCTCGTCTCAGACATTTTATCAATTTTATAATTACAATGTAAGAAAATACTCTGAAAAATATTCTAGATAACTTAGAAATTTATAAGACTTTGGTAAACAGAGAAGAAGAGGTGAAGGAACCTCCTCTATCTGCATTTTATTATCTTAGTATTGGAAATATAATGAAAACAACTAGATTTTTATTTGTTCAGAGCATAGCTTCAAGGTTCTAGATTGATCACTGCTTCGCTTTCAGTGCTGTGGTAGCTATTTGAAATACGATTCTTCATGCATATCTATACACATAAATATGAGAGTAAGGCAGTAAATGTTGCTACTAGGGTTCCAGTTCATACATGCATGGGTTTATTCCAAAGAAAAGGTGTTTATCCATGTCTCTGTGATCACTGGATGGCTGTACACATGTTCTCTTGTTAATGTATTTTCTTAGTCTCACTAGGGCGACTTCAATATAGGTCCAGCCAGAACAGTGACTTCCAAAAGGTTTGCTGTCCCAGGTAACTTCAAGGCAGACAAGTCAACGCAGAAGGGTTATGGTGACTGTTTCTGGGATTCCAATCATGGATAGATTTTCTCAAAGGACATATGATAATCATAAAGGCTTATGATGTAGAATTTCAAAGAACATTGGAAACTGCTTTGAGACAAAGGCCAGGAAAGTTATACCAAGGAAGTTTTCCCCTATCACAAAAATATACCTGCTCATTAATTCTTTGAGGGTAGCAAGCACTATCCTATGAGAATGTTCATCCACCTCAGAGCCTTGATTTTCCCCCTCAGACTTACTTACCATTGTTTCAAAAACTCCAGGAACATTTGAAAGGAACATGATTTTGAGTAACCTCAGCATGCCAAAACTATCGTGTTAGCTGGACTGTATGGTCAGATTGAGCTGCAGGGTTGGTGGTTCAAGCTCACCCGCCACTCCTCAGCAATACTATGCAGGGGCGCTGTCGGTCGGAACTGACTCTGTGGCACTTAACAACAACAACAAATCAATGAGTGCTACATTCTTCAGGGAAGGGTTAGAGAGATGGAAACATTAAGAATATATCAAGAACAACAGCCTCACATTTTTATACTTAGGTTTAATACGGCTCTATAAATTTGTAGCAATGTTTTTGATTTGCCCTCATATATGCATTTTTTTTTTTATTCTTTAGAAAGTAGTTTTTTAAAGAAGTACTTTCAGAAGAGTAATTTTTCTTATCTTTGGCTTACCTTTTCAGCCAAGGCCATAGTGACCACTTACAAATTTCTTTTAACCTCATTTGCAATTCGACATATGTTGGCTAATGAGGACAGTGATTACAGACCCCTCACCTGTCTTTAGTAATTTGCACTTATTTGGTTCTTCAGCAGACTTCTTTTTTAGCTTTGCCAATATCTCATGTATTTATACAAGCCATAGTGTAAAGCTACAATGCCTTCTCAATTGGCTTTCATTCTAATGATGTCTTTAGATCTCTCCCTCAGCCTTTCCTCTCCTTCTAGCAAAGAGAGAGAGGGACAATTCTATCAGTTGAATTGATTTAAACTCATGGTGATCTTATGTGTGTCCATGTAAAGAACTGTGCTTCATAGCATTTATAGTGGCTGATGTTTCAGTGGATCACCAGCTCATTTGTCCTAGGTGCCTCTATTGGACTCAAACCCCCAACTTTTCTGTTAGTAACCAGTTGGTGCAGTAACTGTTTGCATCAACCAGGGAGTCGAGAAAGGCAACAGAGATCATCTAATCCCTCATGTACATTTTACAGATGAGAGAAGAGACTTAACCAGGATGATTCCACAAGCTAGTGATTTGCAAACATATATATATATAAATATATATACAGGGAAACTTATATATGAAAAAAAGTAACATATGTGAAAGTAGAAATTTATTGGCACTTGGGATGGAAAAGAATATAATGGTTGTTTTATACTTGTTATATTTCATGATTTGCTCATCCTTGTGGGTCATCTTGGTGTACTTATATCAAACCTTGGGGCAAATAGCAGTAAGGTCTAGCGTTGAAGGGTTCTAGCAGTCTGCAGTTGCTCTTCAGGCAAATAGTTGGTATGTACCTCCATAGATGATCTAGTAGGTAGAGAAGGCATATAAATAAAATAATTGGTTGGCGTATTGGAGTTTTACCCAAGGCTTGTGGAACTTGAACCACTCTGAAGTACAGGCGTAAGGAATGGGGGCTATTAAAGACAAACCAGTGGCATTTGACAAGTCCCTGGGAAAGAGATTTAGGATTGGAGACCAACATAAAGATCTGATCTACCTTGATGAATACTGAGATGATGTATCCATCAGGAGTACTGACAAAATGTGAAAGCTCACAACCTTGTCATAATTCACTGGACTTGGGACTAAACCCCACTTTTAAAGATATTAGGAATCCAGAACATGTTAGACTTCACACCAAAGTAGACCACTTTGTTCACATTCATTCTCCATTAGCTTTCAAAAGAATTGTCCTCTAGAATCTGACCTGTGCAGACACTCTTTCAAGGGATAGAAGAGCAGGCAACAGAAGGACCTTGTGGCTATGTAACCTGGAGGCCAGTGGGGGAACATAGGGTAGGAGAACATCACTCTGTAGCAGTAAGGGTATAGGCTGCAGGTTGGGTGAAATGCAGAGATGTTTAATTAGACATGTCAGATTAAGTGTCCTGGATTGGAGGCTGGGAGCAGGAAAGGACTGGAACATCCTAGGAACACCTAACCTTTGGCAGGATCAATTCAGAACCTAACTGGATGGGACCTAGAGCTGGCAGATCTGGAAGAGCAGGAGAAGGAAGATTCAGGTTAAGGCTTGGATGCACCATAATAATCCCAGCCCTATTTAGATTTTCCTGGTGTGGCCTGTAGGATAATCACTGGACTGCGAACCACAAGGTCAGCAGTTAAAATCTACCAGCTGCTCCCTGGAACTGGTATACAGGGTCATTAAGAGTCAGAACCAATTCAACGGCACTTAGCCGTGAGTCCTGGTGTAGCACCATAGGATAAGCCACTGGTAGCATACTGGATTATGAGCTGGGCTGCTAACTGCAAGGTCAGTAGTTCAAATCTACCAGTTGCTCCACGGGAGGAGAAAGTTGAGGCTTTCTGTTCCCATAAAGATTTACAGCCTTGGAAACTCTTGCAGGGACCCTATGAGTTAGAACCGACTCAGTGGCACACAACCACCAGGATCACTACCACCAATGTATCTTGGTGTGGCGCCATAGGGTAAGCACTTGACTGCTAATCATAGGTTGGCTGTTCCTTGGAAAGCCTGTACAGGATGGCTGTGAGCCGGAACTGACTCAACAGCACTTAACAACACTGAGCTGAATAAGGAGCCCTGATGTCACACACAGTGGGTTGAATAAGAGTTAGGTTAACAACCACAAGGTTGGCAGCTTTGGTGGAGCTTCTAGACTGTGACAGTTACGGAAGAAGGTCCTGGTGATCTAATGCTGAAATCAGCCAACAAAAACCCTTCTGATCACAGTGATCTGACCTACAACTAGCTGATCTTAGGGATGCCGTAAACCTGGGCAGCGCTTCATTCTGTTACACGGGTTCACTGTGAGTCAGAGGTGGACTCAGGGTCAGCTAACTACAGCTGTGAGCTTAAAATCAGCAGGCAGTTTCCATTTACATAAACCATTAGTATGAATGAGTCTCTCATTTGGAAGTGACTGCAGTGAAAGTTGAGCCATCAGTTTCTAACTGTAGAGTTTAATGAACAAAAAAAGCAATTTTTGTATGTTCTTCATAACAAGCTCTCTTTTTGACAGAAAGTACTAGTATAATTGCAAAGAAACTAAATGTTATTACCTATTTGTTTTCTCTATGTGTCTCATCTCCTTTGTTTAGGAGAAATGGTAAGAGGAATTTAGAGAAAAGGGAAGATCACTTTGGGAATTAATGAAGGTATGAGGCTAACTGGAAAGGCTTGAAATATAAAACCAGAACTGCTCACCGAGGTGAGCACAAGCACCACAGGTAGACAGAGTCCAGAGCAGAGCAGAGCAGAGCAGCCCGGGTGGTCTGGGGAGGGCAATGTGAGAGTCTTTGGGTATTGGTAGAGATTGTATTTAGAAGTTTCAGCAGACAGGCTCTCAAGTAGGGCAGCTGTCAGAACCCCAGTCATAGGGCTGGGCGCCAAGAGAGCCAAAAACCCCAGACCAAACTCACTGCCCTCGAGTCTGTTTTGACTCGTAGTGACCCTCTAGGACAGACAGAGTAGAACTGCTATTCCTCAGGGTTTACAAAGCTGAAAATCTGTATGAAAGCAGACCACTGCACCACTAGAGCGCCAGAGTGTTTGCTTTTTATTTATTTTTTAAATTCAGATACTTATACAGACTCTAATTCAGAGACTGTGGCACAGAGAAATGTGATAGAAGCCCCCCTCCCCCCCCCACATACAATTAACAGGATCTGAACACAAGGCACAATGTAATTATAGCAGGACAGTAGCTGACTGCAGAGATCCCAGGGTGGTGGGACTAGAGGAACTAGTCAGGATTTGTGGGGCAGGTCTGAGAGGCACTGTAACTGTCCCTGTCTTATGGTTGGAAATGCTTAAGCTTCATGAGGCTGACTAATCAATCTCAGGTCTCCTAGTCAGTGAGTGAGTGGAGGAGTCTGGTGGGAGCAAGGCAGTCTGCTACAGGGACACTCAAAGCCACTGTGCTTAACATGCTTCATGATTGCGAGGGGTGGATATAACCTGGGGAAGGGATGGTTGAGCACCTGCTATGCTATGCAAGGTGCTAGGCATTTAAAACATTGAATTTGTGTAACTCTCCTATGGATCAAGTTTTGTTGCACTACCTTGATGGATGAGAGCTTATCAGGATTTTGCTCAGTATTGCACAGCTAATAAGTAAGACAGTTCAAGTGTTATACATCTGACTCCTTTGCTACATTATGCACTACATTGTTATTGTTAAGTGCCAGCCCCCACCCCACCCCCAGTTGGTCCCTACTCATAGCAACCCTGCATAGGGTTTCCGAGGAGCGGCTGGTGGGTTTGAATTGCTGACCTTGTTGTTGTTAGTCCAGTGGTCCAGTGCTGATCCTACAGCACCACACCAGGATTGTTGTTGTTGTTCTGTGCCGTCAAGTCGATTCTGACCCATAGTGACCCTGTTGAGGGTTTCCAAGGAGTGGCTGGTGAGCTTGAATCACCAACCTTGCAGTTTAAATGATTTTGCAGTCTGACGCATTAGCCCACAGTGCCATACCAGGATTAGGAACCTCTTTTGTCATGAGTTTCAGCTGTAATGTAAAAGGAGGAACTAGCCTATTTTGTAGATAGGAAAGTCTCGATTTTGAAACAGTTTAGTCAAATTAAGATTAAATGTGCAAAGTTAAATGCACAAGTCCAAAGTCTTCTTAGAAAGGAAGATCCAACCATTTCTGTTCATGTAAACATTTTGATATGTCATTTAAGTAACTTTGCCAGGTGAACTTTTGGGGTAAGCACAGGTTTTTGTCAGACCTAGATTTAGATCCTGCCATCGCCATTGGCCATCGAAGGAATCTTGGAAAGCTACTTAGCCCAGTTCCATGTCCTGGACATGAAGATGATGTCACCTGTCAAAAGATTTTTTGTAAACAATAGGCATGCTGAGACTATAACTTCCCAAGAGGGGTCCTGGATTCCTGGTGTGGCACTACTGAATAATGTGCTGGACAGCAAGGTCAGTGGATCAAAAACCCACCAGCTGCTCCACGGAAACCCTATACAGGGTCGCTAGGGGTTAGAACTGACTCACACTTAACAACAACAAGAAGTAGAGGTCCTGGTGTGGCGCTTCTCCTTGGAAACCCTCTTCAGGATTGCTATGAGTTGGAACTACTTGATGGCACTTAACAGGAAGTTTGAAGGCCCCCTGGTAGTGCTGTAGGATAAGCACTGGACTGCTAACCACAAGGTTGCCAGTTGAAGTCCATGGGAGAAAGATGAGACTCTGCTCCTGTAAAAATGTACAGTCTCAGAAACCCTATGAGTCAGGTTGCTGTGAGTCAGGACCCACTGGATGCCAGTGGATTTGGTTTATTCTAGCAGCTTGGAACATAGTAGGTACTCAACAAATGTTAGCCCTCCCAATGTCCGCTCCTGCTTCAAATTCCCAAGTCCCATGGCTGCTTCACGTATTGGTCCCGCATCTACTCCCACCTTTATCACACCTCAACCACATCTACCGCCATTGAGTCAATTCTATAGGACAGAGTCGAACTGCTCCCGAGAGTTTGGGAAACTGTAAATCTTAAAAGGAGCAAGTGTTTCAGTGCCTAACCCGCTGTGCCACCAGAGTGCCTACCCTGGTCAGATAGCTCTCATTTCACAGAGCAAAGATCAGCAGGCACACTTTCTTACCACCCTGTCTTACCTGTATATAGTTGTCAACTCCTTGTGAAAAATAATCTCATACAAAGTTCTCGTGTATGCAGATTTACCTCATGTACCACATTTTCTTCATAAGCCCAGAGCTCCTAGTTCAAATATACTTTGGCTGTGTATCATTTCTACTGGGAATAATCTGATAAAAGGGGAAGTTGGAAAGAGAAAAAAAGAAAATATCTACTCTGCTTTAGCAAGCTAAAGTAGGGAAGACTGCCTTTTTTATTTTAAGCATACACATTAACGCTTCTTTAAGACAATGATGGGCCCAGGAGGCAGAAGTCAACAACATTGAGTTATAAAATCAGAAAGGTGTAGAATATTTGCAAGGAGCACCAGAAAGAAATAATTAGGGGTGGCTTCAGCTTTTCACACTTGGATAATGAGTGGGTTGTTGAGACAGGGAATAGCAAGTCTGGGGTTAGAGAGTAGCAGAGAGAATGATGATTAATGTAACGGAAAATTGTACCTTCTAACTATCCTCTAATCAGAGAGCCATCTCGCATATGGGCTTAGCCAATCTCTCTGCCATTTCTCCAGTACATCTTCCACTGAGTCACTGATTGGACTTCATAAAACACAAATCACACCTGGACGGTCTTCCCCATTGCCTAAAGATCCATGCTGGGCCCTATATAACCTAGCCTCACCTAGCAAGTCCTCACAGTCTTATTTCTTAGCACCCCTGTGCTCACACCTGCACCCATGCTGCAGTCACACCAGGCTCACCCATCCCTAAATAGATCTGACCTTGACAACATTAATTTATCAGAAAGGTGTTTCTCTGGTTAGAAAGCTCTCCTCACGCTCCCCTTCCCATGCGGCAAACATTCTCAAGTCGTAGGTCTAATGTTATTTCTTCTATGAAGCTTTTCTGACTTCTGAGGCAAAGTTAGTATTTCCTCTTTTGTGTTCCTGTCTGTTCATAGCTGTTCATGCGCTGGGGTTTAATTTGCATAAGACATTGAGGGAGAAGGATCTTGTTTTCATCTCTTTGCCCCAGTGCAGATCACTATAGCAAGCATGCAGTATCTACCAAAGCATTATTTATTTTTTTAGAATTAATTAATAAAACAGCAAGTGGACATACTGAAATAATAATGCCTAGTTTAACACACTGGACTGCAAGGTTGGTTTGAACCACAAAATCGGAGGTTCAAACTCACCAGCCACTTTTTGGACACCATGCACAGGGTCGCTTTCAGTTGGAACCGACTTGACAGCACTTAACAACGATAACAACAGTTTAACAAGGAACATATCATGAGGCACCATTAAATTCTCTGCTGCTAACCAAAAAGCCAGTGATTAAAAAACAGCTGTCCTAGAAAAATCTCTGGAAGAACAGAGAAGAAATTGACAGATTTGCCTCTGGCAAAGAGAGCCGAGAGGTTGAAGGATAGAAGAGGGGGACAGATAGTTTTTACCATATGTCCCTCTTGAATTTTATACCATGTGGATAAATTTTATCAGTATATATAACTAATTTGATGTGTGTATATGAAACAATCTAATATTAAAGGGCTTGACAGGTTGTTTTTTCCTAAAAATGTAGGTCATTGGTAGACATTTATGGTACAGTTTTATAATATACTGTTACCAACATCAGCTTTGATCTGGTTTTCATTTGGGTCTAGAACTTTGTGGGTATTTGGAAACCAGGTTATGACTGAGATGGCAACTCAGGATTCACTGAGCTAGGTTGAGCCCTTCAACTCTGAACAAAGAGTTTGAGGTCAGAATGACTGGACAACATTCTCTCTGTCTCTGCCCAGCCTGGGTGTCTACTTTTGAGATTTTAGGAATTAGCTGGTTGGGCAGGAAAGAATGAAATCTGACCATTAAGAACGTAGCACCATGATGTTCCTGTTTCAGCAGAGCTGTGTACGTATCAGGCGCAAGGTCTAGAGTTTAGAGGTTTGTATAGGACAGTAGGGGATTAGGTAGTGTATAAATATGATACCCTATGCATATTTGGACTCCTGTGTGGCTCTGTAGGATCAGCACTGGACTGCAAACTGTAAGATCCAGCTGTTCAAACCCAAGGAAACCCTATACAGGGTTAGTGATGAGTCCGAAGTTAACAGCACTTAACTTGACAAAAAAATGAGTATTTAAATTGAGATTTAAGAGTTGTTGTTATTAGGTGCCATCCGTTCATAGGGTCCCCATGTGACAGAATACAACTGTCCCATGGGTTTTCTAGGCTGTAATCTTTTATAGGGGATCCAGATGGTTGGTTCAAACCCACCAGTTGCTACTTGGAAACCCTACACAAGGTCACTATGAGTTGGAACTGACATGACAGCTCTTAACAGCAACAGATCACCAGGTGGTTCTTCCATAGAGCCTGTGGTTGGGTTCAAACCTCCATCCTTACAGTTAGCAGCCAAGCGCTTGATCATTGTGTCACCAGTATGCCTGCATTCAGGCAGTTTTCCTTTCTTCATGTCTGAGTGGTTAGCCATGGCTTAGGCTCCGAGTTACCTTCGTGCTCCCACACTTACACACCCCTGTGATTTATAGCACCAGGCTCACCTTACCCTAGTTACTCAGATAGGGTACTTTTAGACAACATTTATTTTTTAATATGTTGTTTTTTCTGGTTTAAAAAACAATACTCCTGTAATTTATTATTCCTCTCAATTAACATTTCTCTAGAAACAGATCTCATGTCATTTCTTCTGTAAAGCCTGAGGACAGGTAACTTCAGTCTAATTTTCACTTCACAGATTCTGTTTCTGCTCTGTTTTGTCATCTAGGGCTGCATTTTCTTCAGCATACTTTTATTAAGTATCCTAAGTCTGGAGCCATAGAAAGAGTAAATGCTGTAATCAGAGCTTCATATACTCAGATGAATCCCAGCTAAACTAGCCACACGATTTAACCTGAGTGTGTTCTGGCTGCTAACAGGGGAATAATATTACCAGTCTTAATGGGTTTCCCCCATAGGCTTTTATACAAGGGTCAAAGTATATGATTAGGTAAAGCACCTGTTAGAATAATTGGAATTCAACAAATGTTAGTTCCCTGCCCACTGCCCTGAATAACTTATTAGCTTATCTAGATAACAAGTGTTTTTGCATAGTGAAGTGCAACTGTGTTAAATTTCTACTATTGATTGTAAAACAGAAGTCACTCCTCCTGAAAAACTGTTCCTTGTTCATTGTGGATGACTTACTTGTTCTTTATTGCACAGCATAATGTCTCTCAGGGTTCAAAGCTTAATGTACTGGTTTTTGTCATAGAATGTTTTCTTTCATGATCTTTTACAAAAACATGCAGAGTGCTTAAAATGCAAGTCATGATAATTAGAAGTTTTATTTTTAAAAAATGAAAAGCTAACACCTTTCATGCTGAGAAGAATGTTTATTTGGGAATTTTGTGCTTACCCACATGGGAAGAACTCTTGAAGCCCTGCAAGGGAAAAATAAGTTCAATCTGACTTCTAAATTAAAATCTTAGAATCTGTAAAAACATAACTTCAAAAAAGATTTGTGTTTAAAGGTTGCAAAGGCAACCTACGCTTACTGTAAGCTTACTGCTCCAGTGAGGAGGATTTTCCTGCCCCCACCCCATGGCATTTGAAAGCATGTTAATCCAGGCTCACTCATAAAACTCAGCAGCAGGGGTCATTGTTCATTGGTTTCTTATGGGCAGACTGGACTGGTTTCAACTGAGCAGAGGAAGTTAATTATCAAATGTTTTAGTTGGCTCCAACAATGAATAACCAGTTCTTGTCGGACACTGTCTTACTCACTATACAGCATCATAAGAGTTAGGGTGGCAGGGGGATGGGAGATCGCCCATCAGAATCTGCAATGCGGGAATTTGCTGGGACTGCCCTAATCTGTTTCCCAGGTTGTTAGAACCAGTTCAAGAGCAGTTAAACAAGGTTATGTAAGTGCCATGTGATGTAGCCCAAAATAGTGACTGCAAACACAGGCTGCTGTTGCTGGGCTGTTGTCAACTGTGTTTTTTAAAAAAATCCTCCAGCAGGACAACAAATGGACCTTTAAAAATGAAAAGATTTCAGCAAAAAATGGTCCTTCTAAAGGAGATTTGGTAAATTGTCTTTCTGCTACTGAAAATGGAATGATTATTTGGGATGGTGAGACAAACAAACATTTGTATGTGAAGTCTGGTTATTCTAGCATATTATCAGTGTGGTGAAGTTGAAGAGGTACTTTGAAAAAGTTTGGTTCCCTGCTGAAGAGCATAGTTTTCTTGTTTTAATGAAGAGCAACAACAAAATTGTCAGCTTTACTAATGGCATTGGGTGTAACACATTATTAAGCAAAATACTATTCAAATTGTGATAAATATTAAACTAATTTTTAAAGTTACTGTCCCTTTTATTTAAACTCTCTTGTACCTTCAAAGTGTGAAAAATAAAATGACATTTCACATAACACGGTAAGCATGAAAGTAAGATTTGAAAGGAAAACAAGATTCAGTGGTAAAAAATTTTTGACAAGATTGTTTTTCACAAGGAAAACAAAAGCAATAGAAGAAGCTTAAAAACATGCCTTACCTGTCATCAAGAGGTCTGCACTCCAACATTTGCCTTCCCGTATTTTTTTTTTACCACATTCTTTAGGGGGTGGGCGGTTCCTCACCTAATACTGAAATGTAGAACTGGGTAAGGAGGAAATGGAAAACAAGATGGGGAAGAGGATTGATTGTGAGGAACCATAGGATCCTAGTTTCAGGATTCAAGCTCAGGAACTCACTTTGTGTTGCATCCCTGGTGTTGAAATCTGACTCCTAAGGATTCGATCTCTTTTCCTCACTGTGGAGTTGATTCCAACTTATGATAACCCCGTGCATGTCAGAGTAGAAGTGTACCCATATTATTTCCAGAGGCTGATTTTTTCAGAAATACATTGCCAGTCCTTTCTTCCAAGGCCCCTCTCAAGTGGATTCAAACCTCCAACTTCTGGGTACATTAACTATTTGTACCATACTGGGCGACTCCTCTTCATCTCTATTGTTGTCTTTGTCCTTAAGTGCCACTGAGTAGGTTCTGACTCATAATAACCCTGTATAGAGTTTCCAAGGAGAGTGGCTCAAGGGTTTGAGTCACCAACCTTGTAGTTAGCAGTCCAGTGCTTATTCTATAGCGCCACACTAGGACTCCATCTTTCTGGAACCTGTTAAATGGCATTACTGCATTTCTCCACCAGGATTTTTAAGGAAGATAAAAATCCATCAGTGTATTGCATTGGTTAAGTAAGTTGAAAATTAGAACTTAGTGATGAAAGCCAAAAGGACCTGCTGCCTGGCACAAAATTAGGCACAAAATTAGGTCCAAAACTCAGAAGCTCTGGAAGCGTAGTGGTTACGAATCTGGCTTCAAGGTCAGCAGTTGGAAACTACCAACAGTTCTGTGGAAGAAAGATGAGGCTTTCTGCTCCCGTAAAGATTTACAGCCTCGGAAACCTTATATACAGGGTCACTATGAGTCGGAACTGACTCCACGGCACACTACCTCCACACAAGGAATGCTAAATGAGGGTCGGCCTCCCTCAAGACTGGAGTTAGGGGATGCCTGTTCCCTATAGAAGTGTCCCCCTAGAGAAGGAGGCTGGTACCCAGGCATATAAACTCAATTCTCTCAAACTTCACCAATCCGGGCAGAGTAAGAAAGAGATAGAGGGGCCATAGGTGTGGAGCTGCAAGAAGCAGTCCCCTCTGATGGGTGTGGTTTGAAGCCCTGCCATGCCTCCTCTGAAAAGACAGAAAAGAAGAACAAAGCAGGGAACTAGGGTAGGAATAAATGTCAGCGTTCACTGAACTCTCTTGTTTTCTGCAAATAGTATCGCCTGTTTGCAAAAGGGTCGTGCTCCCAAAGTTTGATGATATGTCATTTTTTATTTAAAAAAAACAACCCACAAACTCAGAACTTGAGGCATTCTCTGCTGACTTCTTGTTGCGTGCTGTCAAGTCAGTTCAGACTCACAGCGACCCTACTTAGTGGTTCCGAGGCTTTGCATCTTCACGGGAACCTCATCCTTCTCTGCTGACTTGATGTTAAATACCATACAGTTGGTTCCAAATTATAGTGATTCTGCATAGGGTTTCCTAGGAGCAACTGGTGAATTTGAACTGCTGAACTTGCAGTTCAAACTGACTTTGTGGTTCAATACTTATACTACAGCACCACAACAGGACTCCATTCTCTTCTGATTGCTGTTGTTGTTGTTATGTGCTGTGGAGTCAGTGCTGATTAGAACCACTTTAATACCCTTCCTTGTAAGCAAAATGCCTGCTTATAAGGTCTAGATTAAAGTGCCTTCTTTTGTGTGAATCTGTCTTTGAAGATTCTAAGGGGTATTTTGTAGGGCCTTTTTGGAGACCTGACTTTTCCTGAAAATGTTAGTGTTTCATTTGATAAAGTGGTAGGTATTGCTCTGCTTCTGAACCATGACTATTGCTTAGTTGCGAGCTGGGCTAAAACAGGATTGTCTGTTTCCAGATACAGTTAAAGAGGAGCAGAGAGAGAACATTGATGGGGAGCTGAAGCAGACGTGTCCTTATAGATGTCACTGCATAGGAAATTTGCTGAGCCGTAGTAAATCAAGAATAGGGCTCCTTCCTGAGGTTAAAACAGGAGATAACAGGGAAGATATACCACAGCCGAGAGCTGAACACTAGTCAAAATCAGTCTGGCCGGATGTCGTTTTAACTGTCTCTTAGTGGTGTATTCATGATTCAGGATGATCATATCAAGTGACCAGTCTTCTAAGATTTTCCATTTTTCTAAAGTAACATATATTGTCCTCCACATCCATAAAAACAATACCAGGTGTCATCAAGTCAATTCTAGTTCCTGGAGACCCCATGTGTTACAGAGGGAAACTGGACACTGTGGGTGCTTCAAGGCTGCGATCCTTCAGAAGAAACTCTAGGCCTACCATTTGAAATGCCTCTTGTTATGTTTGAACCTCTAACCTTTGGTTTAGTCGTCAAGTGTTTAACCATTTAAACTACTTAGGACTCTTGAATGATAACAGTATAACACCATTAATAAAAACAACGAAAAAAACTATGACCTGTTGTTATTGGATCACGTGCCTCTGATCCAAGTTTTGATTTATTTTTTTTAAGAAATGACATTAAATTGTGCTGAGTGCATGGTTGAGCTCTGACAAGACCACCTCTTCTCCTTGTGTCCCAGTAGCTCAACAGAACTTTGAATATAGTATTTAAGAGCTTCCACCTGAAGCTTTACATAGAGAAAGTCCCTGCTGTGAGTTGCCATAGTTGTTGTCAGGTGCCATCGAGTCGGAACCGACTCATAGCGACCCCATGCACAGCAGAACGAAACAATGTCCGATCCTGGGCCAACCTCACTACCGCAGCCACACTTGACGTCATCAGTGATGTCACCTGGCTGATCCATCTCGTTGGGGGTCTTCCTCTTTTTCTCTGACCCTCTACCTTACCCAGCATGACATCCTTCTCCAGCGACTGCTCTCTCCGGACAATGTGTCCAAAGTATGAGAGACGAAGCCTAGCCATCCTGGCCTCCAAGGAGCACTCTGGTTGCACTTCTTCCAAAACAGATCTATTGGTTCTTTTGGCAGTCCATGGCATTTACAGTATTCTCCTCCAACACCACAACTCAAAGGCATCAATTCTTCTACGATCTTCCTTATTCACTGTCCAGCTTTCACATCCATATGAGGTTATTGAAAATACCATGGCTTGGGTCAGGCACACCTTAGTTCCCAAGATGACATCTCTGCTCTTCAATACTTTAAAATGTTCCTGTGCAGCAGATTTGTCCAATGCAGTATGTCATCTGATCTCTTGACTGCTGCTTCCGCGAGTGTTGATAGTTGATCCAAGAAGAATGAAGTCCTTGACAACCTCAATCTCTTCTCCATTGATAAGAATGCTGTTTATTGGTCCAGTGGTGAGGATTTTTGTTTCCTTTACATTGAGTTGTAATCCATACGTAAGGCTGTGCTCTTTGATCTTCATCAATAAATATTTTAAGTCCTCTTCACTTTCAGCAAGCAAAGTTGTATCATCTGCATATCTCAGGTTGTTAATAAGTCTTCCTCCAATCCTGACGCCACGTTTTCCTTCATAGAACCCAGCGTCTTGTATTATTTGCTCAGCATACATATTGAACAAGAATGGTGAAAGAACACAACCCTTGTCGCACACCTAGAGTTGCCATAGAGACAGTTCCAACTCATGGAGAATCCTTGAATAACAGAAAGAAGTGCTGCCCAGTCTTACGTCATTTTCATGATCATTGGTCTCTTTTGGTCCATGGTTATGGCTACTGTTTCAGTCCACATCATTGAGGTTTTTCTCCATTTCACTGACTCTCTACTTTACCTCACATCATGTTTTTTTCTCGCAATTGCTCTTTCCTGATGACAAGCAAGAGTCAAATTCTTCCCATTCTTATTTCTTAGGAGCATTATTGTTTTATTTCCACTAGGACTAATGTGTCCATTCTTTTGGCGGAAGGTGGTGTACTCAGTATCCTTCACCACCACCATAGTTCAAAATGGATCTATAATTCTTCTGTTTTCCCTTTTTACTCTCAACTTTCACATGCATACAAAGTGATTGAAAAGACCATGACTTGAGTCAGATGCCCTTTAGACATAAAAGTAGTAACTACTTTGCTCTTTAAAACTTTTGTGGTTTGAGGGCAGATTTGCCCATTGCACTACACTGTTTGATTTGTTGGTGACTGTGTTCGTGGTTGTTGATTATTGGTCCACATAGAATGAAATCCTTGACAACTTCAGTTTCCTTTGATTTACATGATGCTGTTTGTCAGTTCAGTTGTGAGGTTTTATTATTTCTTAAAGTTCCGGTGCCATCCAAACTGGAGGCTATAATGCCAGGGTTTTGTAATCTTTGCCCTTTATCAGATCTGTGATTCAGAACGATTGCTGTAAAGCCTTAATGGAAGACTGATAACATTCTAGGGAGCCTTGGGGAAGCCCCTGGTTCAGAGTGTATGCTGTACTCTAAGGAGCCCTAGGTTTCCAATGGAATGCATCCAACACCACTGAGAGTTGCAAAAATGGGGGTCAATCAGGCAGCCCCAAGAAAGTTCCCTACATTCATTTCAACTAGAATACTTCTATTTTTTTTTTTTTTTCTTTTTCAGTATTTTGAGGTCTGTGTAAAAGTTGTAAGGAGCCTGGTGGCATAGTGAGTTACGTGCTGGGCTGCTAATTGCAAGGTCTGCAGTTCAAATCTATCAGGTACTCCATAGGAGAAAGATTAGACTTTCTGCTCCCATAAATATTTACAGCCTTGGAAATCCTATACAGGATTTCTATGAATCAGACCCAACTCGACAGCACACAGCTAGCCATGTACAAGTTAAGGAGTTCTGGTGACACAATGGCTTAAGCATTTGGGCTATTAACTAGGAGATCAGCGTTTCAAACCTACCAGCCACTCTGTGGCAGAAAGATGAGACTGTCTACTCCTGTAAATATTTATAGACTCAGAAACCCTAAGGAACAGTTCTTCTCTGTGCTATAGGATATCCTGATTTGGTATCTACTCTATGGCAGTGGGTTTGGTTTTTATGTAAAAGTTAAAAACACTTTTAAAATATAAGACTCACTTGACTTAGTAGAGCCCTGGTGGCCTAGTGCCTTACACGTTGGGCTGTTAACCACAAGATCAGCAGTTGAATCCACCAGCCACTCTCGTAAAGATTTACAGCCTTGGAACCACTACATAGGGTGGATATGAGTCAGCAGTAGGTTTGGTTTCTTTCTTTTTTTTTGATAATAGAGACAAGCAGACTAGTTACAAGTAGTCCATTTAAATAATGAAATGATAGCAGTAACACAAAGATAACAACTAGCATTCATTGAACCCTTACTATGTACTATGTACAGTTCTGAATAATATATATATGTTTTCTTTAAATTCTTTAAATTATGAGATAAGTAATTTTATAATTTCCATTAACAAGTGAGGAAATTAATGTACAAAAGGATTATCAATAGGCTATGCTTTTGTATATCTGTATAAAGTTACACAGATATTAATCAAGGATTCAAACTAAGAAATTCAGAAATTTAACAAAGAGGGCCTGAGAAGGGAGGAAACAATGGACAGTGCTCAGGAAAGAGAATGGTCAAGAGTTTGTGGCCAATTGATTTCAGAGGATGGAGAAGAGAATGAGTCAAGTATTATTTAAGCTTCTAGAGTTCTGATTTGGCGCTGTGAGTTAATGCACTGGACTGCATTAAAATTGGTGGTTCAAGCTCACCAGCCACTCCTTGGAAACCCTACACAGGGTGCTATGGATTGGAACCAATTTAGTGGCACTTAACAACAACAACAGAGTTCTAATGTGACTCAACAAGGTAAGCACTGGACTACAAGGTCATTTGATTCTCAAGGTCAGCAGTTCAAACTCACAAGCCACTGCTCAAAAACCCTATACAGGGTTGTTATGAGTCGGAAACAATTTTTGGATAGCTGTTTGTAGCTTTTAAGATACATTCAGTGGAAGGATGGAAGGGGGCTATCAGTGGTGTGGGGAGACATGAGTTTGATTTGCCTAGAAGTTGGCCAGTATATTTGTAGCTTTTGGTGTCAGAGGCTACAAATTTCTCTGCTGTTCTACTTTTGTCTATCATGTTGTCTTTGGGGTTCCCTAGAGCTTCTTTGGATTCCTAGTGTGGCATTGTGGGCTAATGCATCAGACTGCAAAGTCGTTTGAACTGCAAGGTCGGTGGTTCAAGCTCACCAGCTGCTCCTTGGAAACCCTATATGGGGTCACTGTGGGTCAGAATTGACTCGGCGGCACTTACCAACAACAACAACAGAGATTCTTTAGTGTAGAGTCTGAGCCTTACAGTTCTCTTCTCCTGCAATCCTGTGTTGTTATACAGAAATACAGCCAGATGTGATGGTAAGATGTGAAGAGAAAGTATTCTGTGTGCTCATGACTGTTGTTGTTAAGTCCCGTTGAGTTGGTTCCAACTCATAGTGACCCTGCATAGGGTTTCCAAGGAGCGGCTGGTGAGCTTGAACTGCCGACCTTGTCGTTCAAACCAACTTTTCAATCTAGCACATTAGCCTACGTGGCTAGATCTGCCTTTATAGTGAGCCTGTGCTGCTGGGCTTCTCTACTTTTTCCGTTTCTTTCTTTTTACTTTTCAACCTCTAGGTGGATTGTAAGGCACTCTTCCCTGGTGGTGTATCAGGTTAAGCATTGGGCTGTTAACCACAAGGTTGGCAATTCAAACCCAGCAGCCTCTACATGAGAGAAAGATGAAGCTTTCTGCTGCTATAAATATTTGCAACCTCAGAAACCCTGTGGGCACAGTTCTATTCTATCCTGTAGAGGTGTTAGGAGTTGGAATCAAGTTGAAGGCAGTGGGTTGGGTGGGAGGTGGAAATTCCCCTCTTTTGGAATTCCAGAAACCAAAAACCAAACCTACTAAGCAATTGGTCAACTATGCAATTCCTTAAATTGGCCAAGTTAGAAATGGAGTCCAAGCTGTGCCCTTCCCACCCTTGTACTCTCTTTACGGCCCTCAGTTTCTACCTTTTTTGCACTGGTATATTGATGCTCAAGCCCACCAGTCACCTCATTTTGTATGTTCTCATCTGAGCTCACCTCAAGTGCATCAGGAAAAAGAAGTTGGTTCTTCATTTTAAAAATAACGAGACCAGTTTTATTGAATTTGTTGTTGTTGGGTGCCTTCAAGTCAGTTTTCAACTCCTAGCAACCCCATATGATAAAGTACGACTGCCTCATAGGATTTCCTAATCTTGTCATCTTCACTGCAGCAAATCCTATGGAGCCACTGCTGGGTGGGTTTAAATGTCTATCTGCCAGCTCACAGCCCAGAGAGTTTAACTATTTTTCTACCAGGACTCCTTTTATTGAGTTTATTGATTTTAAAAGAATTAATGCTTAAACATTTATACAATTAGTTCGATAGTTTAAAACCAAGGTGTAATTTAAAACAATAAAAGGTGATAACTTTAATTTACCTTTTTAACATTCATTTTTCGTTTTGAACTCAACTCTCTTTTTTTTTTTTGAAGTTCAGTGGGCAGTTCCCTTTGATTACAGCATCTCTGATTTTCTCAGTGACTAACTTCCCTGAGCCTCACTGAACAGATTTTCATTTTTAAAGCAAGGTGCTTTAAGACTGATGTTGTTGTTGTTGTTAAGTGCCGTCGAGTCGGTTCCGA
>NW_006408673.1:1506807-1527821 GCF_000296735.1 Chrysochloris asiatica | reverse complement strand
CTACTGACCTTAAGGTTCACAGCCCGATTCGTAACCACTACACTACCAGAGCTCCTTAATCCAGTACTTGTTGTTGTTGTTGTTGTTAAGTGCCATCGACCCTGTACAGGGTTTCCGAGGGTGTAAATCCTTACGGGAGTAGAAAGCCTCATCTTTCTCCCGTGGAGCAGCTGGTAGTTTCGAACCGCTGACCTTCAGGTTCGCAGACCGATTCGTAACCACTACGCTACCAGTAATTGTTACGATTTGAGGCAAGATACCCGACTTTGCTGAGAAATAATGTGTGGGCTGTATAAGAAGTATTTAAGACATTGTTGATGTTGTTAAATGCTGTTGACTCCGTTCCCTTTAAGAGCGACTCTGTTCAGGGTTTCTGAGTAGCAGCTGGTTGCACTTCGGACCTTGTGGTGAGCAGTCCAGGATTTATCCTCCAGTGCCACACCAGAACTCCAGTTAAGTAGGAGGCCACATAGGCAAACTCACCCTGCCTGGGATTCTAACCCTGTTTCTGCCTTTCATGGAATCCTCTGCTCCTTTCTTGTAAATTCTTAGAACTCTTAGAGGCAAAGAGGTGGGGGAAGCATTGAAAAGTAGGATGCTGCGTATGTATGACTATGTTTGAGTCCTTTGTAAGCTAGGTAGTTACTTAGGAGCCAGTAAGCCTGTGAAGCCAGTAAAGCTGTGTCATTATACCATGTACCATATGGACATGTATATTCTGTATGCTGTACATATGTTTCAGTGTGTCAGTATCCATACATTCATTAATTCTTTAAATACGTATTTTATACAAGCTATGTACCAGGGACATTGTGAAGAATGGGTATTCCAGAACACTTAATTATGCTCCAAAGGAACCTGCATATAGTCCAAGATGCAGTGGTTTAAACAGAGCAAGGAGATCCTGAGTGGTTTAAAATCAGCACATTCTGTCTGCTGAACAAATAATCCAAGAGACTGAATTATATGAACAACAATGTGGCATCAAGGTAGGAGGAAGACTCATTAATTGCTTGTGGTATATGGTTGATACAGCCTTGCTTGCTGAAAGTGAAAAAGACTTAAAATCCTTACTGATGAAGATCAAAGACTCTGACTATGAATTGCACTTCAATGAAAACAAAATGCCTTATGCCTCAGCAGTAAATAACATCAAGTTAAATGGAGAAAAGATTGACGTTGTCAAAGACTTAATTTTGCTTGGATCCACTGTCAATACCCATGGAAGCATTAGTCAAGTAATCAAACGACTTACTGCACTAGGGACATTTGTTGCACAAGAACTCTTTAAAGTATTCAAGAACAGAGATGTCAGTTAGAGGGTTAAGGTGCACCTGACCCAAGCTGTGGTATTTTAGATAGCCTCATATGCTTGTGAAGGTTTGACAATGAGTAAGGAAGACCTTAGAAGAATTGATGCAGTTGAGTTATGATGTTGGAGAAGAATATTAAAAATACAATGGTCTGCCAAAAGAACAAACACGTCTTTGTTGGGGGAGTAAAGCCAGAATACTCCTTAGGAACCAGGAAAGCCAGATTTTGTCTCTCATACTTTGTACATGTTTTCAGTGGGGACCAGTCCCTGGAGAAGGCCATGCTTGGTAAAGTGAAGGGTCAGCAAAAAAAGTCAACAAAAAAGAGTGAGATGAATTGGCACAGTGGCAACAGCAGTGGGCTCAGGCATACCAACAATTATGAGGCTGATTCAGGACAGGGCAGTGTTTCGTTCTGTTGTGCATAGGGTCACTATGAGTTGAAGCCAACCTGATGGCATCTAACAGTATTTACCAGGGAGTATGCTGTTTGTACAGTATCTGGACTTTCTCCATCAGCTTACAGACTAGAAGAGTGCCATAAGAGTTGTGGATGCGCAGGGGTTTTTTTGCTCAAACATTTAATTTTAATGAGCATTTTCAAATCTTCAGTTGCATTCTATTTGCTGTAAGCTGTTATTCTCCTACAAGTTGTAGAGGTTCATTCTGTTTTCTTAGAATTATCCATTATAGCTACACAAAACTATCTCTGTAGTTTTCTGAGAAAGAGAATCAGTCTGTTTAAAAATTATTAGACTTTGTGTATTTTAATTTTCTTTATAAGCTTTTCATTTATTTAGCTTAAAAATTTTGTTTGTAATTTCTTAGGTACATATGCATTAGGATACTGACATTGATAAAATAGGTTGTGAGTTTTTTTAATTTGGAGGTAAGTAGTCATTGGAAATGAAGACAAACAGCTGTAAACATCCATTAATAATCGGAACATGAAATGTACAAAGTATGAATCTAGGAAAATTGGAAGTTGTCAAAAATTAATGGGACACATAAATACCGATATCCTAGGCATTAGTGAGCTGAAATGAACTGGCATTGGCCATTTTGAATCTGATGAATTATATGGTTTACGATGCTGGGAATGACAAATTGACAAGGAATGGCATCTCATTCATTGTCAGAAAGAACATATCAAGATCTGTCTTGAAGTACAATACTGTCTGTGATAGTATAATATCCATACGGCTATAAGGAAGACCAGTTAATAACCACTATTACCAAATTTATGCACCGACCACTAAAGCCAATGATGATAAGATTGGTGAATTCTACCAACTTCTTCAGTCTGAAATTGATCAAACATGGAATCAAGATGTATTGGTAATTACTGGTGTTTGGAATGCAAAGGTTGGAAACAAAGAGGAAGGATCAGTAGTTGGAAAATATGGCCTTGATGATAAAAAACAATACTGGCGATTGCATGATAGAATTTTCTAAGACCAATGAATTGTTCATTGCAAATATCTTTTTTAAACAACATAAAAGATGACTATACACATGGACCTCACCAGATGGAATACAGAGGAATCAAAATGACTATATCTGTGGAAAGAGATGGTGGAAAAGCTTCATATTACTGGCCAAAATAAGGCCAAGAGCAGACTGTGGAACAGACCATCAATTGTTTGTATGCAAGTTCAGGCTGATGCTGAAGAAAATTCAAACAAGTCCACAAGCCAAAATATGACCTTATACATATCACACCTGAATTTAAAGATCATCTCAAGAACAGATTTGATGCATTAGTCACTATAGACCGAAAACCAGAAGGATGACGTCAAGAGCATCATATAGGAAGAAAGTAAAAGGTCATTAAGAAGACATGAAAGAAGGAAAGGACCAAAATGGATGTCAGAAGAAACTCTGAAACTTGCTCTCCAGCATAGAAATGCTACAGCAAATGGAAGAAATGAGGAGGTAAAAGTGCTGAACCAGAGAGTTTCAAAGGACAAAGTCAAACATTACATATGAAATGTTCAAAGACCTGGAGTTAGAAAATCAAAAGGGAAGAACACGTTCAGTATTCCTCAAACTGAGGAAACTGAAGAAGAAAATCAAATCTCAACTTGGAATATTGAAGGATTCTGTGGGAAAAATATTGAATGATGCAGAAAATATCAAAAGAAGGTAGAAGAAATATACAGAGACACTGTAGCAGAAAGAGATGGTTGATGTTCAACCAGTTGAAGAGGTAGCATGTGAATAATAGCCAATGATACTGAAGGAAGAAGTCCAAGGTACATTGATGGCATTAGCAAAGAACAAGGCTCTGGGAACTGATGGTATATAAATTGAAAATTTTCAAACAAACTGATGGCGCACTGGAGGCACTCAATCATTTATACCAGGAAATTTGGAAGGATAACTACCTGGCCAACTCACTGTAAGAGATCCTTATATGTGTCCATTCCAACATGAGGCGACCCAACAGAATGCAGAAACCATCAGACAATATCATCAATATCCCATGCAAGCAAAATTTTGCTAAAGATAATTAAAAACAGCAGCAACCATTCATTGGCAGAGAACTTCCAGAGGTTCAAGCTGGATTTAGAAGAGGATGTAGAACAAGGGATATCATTGTTGATGTCAGCTGGGTCTTGGTCGAAAGCAGAGAATACCGGAAAGATTTTTGCCTGTGCTTTATTGACTATGTAAAGGCTTCCGATTATGTGGGTCATGGCAAGCTATGGGCAGCATTGTGGAGAATGAGTATTCCAGAACACTTCATTGTGCTCATGAGGAATCTATACATTGACCAAGAGGCAGTTGTTGATCCTAGTGTGCTACACCAGGAGTCACCATATAGATTATAACTTTGAAGATATAATTGGACTGTTTTACTTTGTTCAGTAGGGGCTCTATGTGTCAGGATTAACTCAACAACAATGGTTTTGGTTTTGGGTTTTTGTTTTGTTTGATTTTGGGGGGTCTGTTGCTTGTTGTTGTAGTGTGCCGTCAGTCGTTTCCAACTCAGAGCTACACTGTATAGAATTTCTAAGACTTTACTTACAGGAGCAGAAAGCCTCATCTTTTTTACCACGGGACTATTGGTGGATTTGAACTGCTGACCTTGTAGTTGTTAACGGTCCAATGCATAAGTCATTATGCCATGAGTTCTGTTATTTTGGGTTTAAGTTTAATAAGAACCTGTGATATCCAGATGATATTACCTGGCCTGCTGGAAGTAAAGAGGCCTTAAAATACTTAATGAAGATCCAAAGACTACTACAGCCTTTAGTATGTAAAGAAAATAAAAATCCTCACAACTGGACCAATAAATAGTATCATGATAAATGCAGAAAAGATTGAAGTTGTCCGATTCAATTTGTTTGGATACACAGTTAATGTTCATGGAGGCAGCAGTCACGAAATTAAACAATGTATTGCATTATGCAAGTCTGCTCTATAAGACTTCTTTAAAATGTTCAAGAGCAAAAAATATCAGTTTGAGGACAAAGGTGTGCTTACAAAAGCCATGGTACTCTCAATATGCCTCATATGCATTTGAAAGTTAGACAGTGAATAAGGAAGACTGTCGAAGAATCAATGCATTTGAGTTATGGTGTTGGTGAAGAATATTGAAAGTACCATGGACAGCCAGAAGAATAAACAAATCTGTCTTGGAAGAAATACAGCAGAATGCTCCTTAAAAGTGAGGTTGGCAAGACTTTATCAGGAGGCACCAGTCCTTGGAGATGGATATGCTAGAAAATAGTGACGATTAGAGAAAAAGAGGAGGGCTCCCAACAAGATGGATTGATACAGTGGCAACAGTAATGGGCTGAAATGTAACAATAGTTGTGAGAAATGGCACAGGACTAGTTTCTTTCTCTTGTGCATAGGATTTCTATTAGTCTGAACTGACTCAGCAGTGCCTAAGGTACAATCTTAAGTCATCACTATTAACTGTTCTTTCTAGTACAAGAATATGAACCTGAAAGTTTTTCTGTAGGGACTAGTCCAGCCCACAAATTTTCATGTTTAATTGTGCATAAGATCACTATTAGTTGGAACTGACTCAACAGCACCTAAAAATCAGCAAGCAACAGCAACAAGGTACAATTGCAAGTCATCAATAGTAACCCTTTCTTCCTTCTAATATAAGAAATATAAGTCTGAAAGTTTTTCTGAAGGGACTAGTTCAGATACATTCCACAAATTTTGATGTTTTGATTACCATTTACTTTTAAATGTTCTGTAATTTCCCTGTGATTTATTTGACCCATAAATTATTTAGAAGTGTGTGTTTAATTTTCAAATATGTGGAGGTTTTCTACACTTTTTTTTTGTTGTTGTTGTTACTGGCTTTTAGTTTTATTCCTTTGTGGTCAGAAAGCATATTTTGTATGATTTTAATCTTTATAATATTTAAGACTTGTTTTATAGCTTGAGATATGATCTATCGCAGTGAGTGTTCCATGTGTACCTGAAAAGAATGTGTGTATTATGCAGTTGTGTGACCTAAATGTTCATTAGACCAACATGGTTGATAATATTGTTCAAATCTTCTATATACATACTGGCTTTATATATAGTAGTTTTTATATATATCAGTTGCTAAGAGATAGAGTGGCTTATAAATTCTTAACTATGATTTTGAATTTATTTTCCATTTTTGTTGCTTTTTTGTATTTTGAAGCTGTACTATTAAGTACATACACATTATAGATTGTTAGATCTAAAAAGATCATTATAATATGTCTAACTTTTCTTTTGGTGTTACTCTTTGTCTTAAAGTCTACTTTGTCAGATTTTCATGTAGCCACATCAGCTTTCTACTGTTTGTGTGGGATCTTTTTTCATTCTTTAACCTGTGTCATTTGCCTTTATTTTAAAAATAGATATCACTATACACTTTGTTGTTGTTGTTGTTAAGTGCTGTCGAGTGGGTTCTGATCCATAGCGACCCCGTATAGGGTTTCCAAGGAGCGGCTGCTGAGCTTGAACTGCTGACCTTGGAGTCCATCTTTTTTACATCCAGTCTACCACATTGCCTTAGAAGCCAGGATGGCGAGACTTCATCTGCCTACTTTGCATATAGTATCAGGAGGAACCAGTCCCTAGAAAAGAACATGGTTGGTAAAGTGGAGGGTCAGTGAAAAATAGGAAGACTCCCAAGGAGATGGATTGGCACAGTGGCAGCTGTACTGGGCTCAAGCTTAGCAACAATTGTGAGGATGGCACAGGATCAGGCAGTGTTTAGTTCTGTTGTGCATAAGGTCACTTTGAGTCAGAGCTGACTCAATGACACCTAACAATAACAACAAAAACAACAACAGTCAGTGTCTGTTTAGCTTGTCTTTGTTCCACAGCATCTTAATTCCATGGCATCCTGGCAGGGCACTGTAGGTTCATGTGCAAAGTCGGCGGTTTAAGCTCACCAGTCTCTCCTCCGAAACCCTATACAGGGTTGCTCCAGGTCGTAACCCACTCAAAGGCATTCAACAGCAACAACAAAGTTCCATTATTCTAGCGGTTGTTCTAACCCTCTCGCCCACCGCCATTGAGCCAATTCTGATCTGACTCAGTGACACTATAAGACAGGGTAGGAACGCTCCACAGGGTTTCTGAGGCTATGAATCTCTATGGAAGCAGACTCATCTTTGTGCAGCTGAATGTTTGAACCGCTGACATCTCAGTTATGAGTCCAGCATTTACTGCACCACTAGGGCTCCTTTGCTCTAAGGCCGTGTTCCTCAGACATTCCTCAAAGCGTTAGAATCACCTGAAGGTTTATATAAAGCACAAATTGTCTGAGTTAGTAAGTCTTGAATGGAGCATGTAGTTTAACATCGTGGCATGTTCCTAGATGATGTTAATTCTACTACTGGCTGAGGGAGCTTACCTTGGCAACTACTACTCTAGTGAGTATAGTATATACTCTTGTTGTTCCTGTCGAGTGCTGTCGAGTCTGTTCTGACCCATAGTGACCCTGTAATAGGGTTTATAAGGAGCAGCTGGTGAGCTTGAACCACCAATCTTGTGGTTCGAACTGACTTTGTGGTCCAATGTATTAACCCACAGTGCCATACAAGTCATTTCTGACTCAGTGACTATATACACAACAAAAGGAAACACTACCCAGCCTGCACCATCCTCACAATTGTTATGTGTGAACCCATTGTTGCTGCTACTGTGTCTGTCCATCTTGTTGAGAATCTTGCTCTTTTTTCCCTGACCCTGCACTTCTCTAAGCCTGATGTCCTTATCTAGGGACTGGTTCTTCATGACAATATGTCCTCAGTAAGAAAGACTAAATCTCACGGTCCTGGCTTCTAATGTGCTTTTCTTTCTAGTCAGATTTGTTTGTTCTTCTGGCTGTCCATGGTACTTTGAATATTCTTCTCCAGCTTCATAATTCAAATGCACTGATTCTTCTAGAGTCTTCCTTATTCATTCTCCAATTTTTATATACATATGAAACCATTGAAAATACCATGGCTTGGGTGCACTTTAGTCCTTACACTGTGATATCATTGCTCTTAAATACTGTCAAAAGGTCTTTTGCAGCAGGTTTGCCTTATGTAATCTGTCGTTTGATTTCTTGACTGCTGCTTCTATGGACAGTGACTATGCATCCAAGCAAAATGAAATCTTTGACAACTTCAGTCTTTTCTCCATTTATCATGAGGTTATTTATTCATCTGGTGGTGAGGATTTTCATTTTCTCTACATTGAAGAAAGTGTTTTTTCTTTACTGAAGGCTATAGTCTTTGATCTTCATCAGCAAGTAATTCAAATCCTCATCACTTTTTTGTGAGCAAGGTTGTATCATCTGCGTATAGCAGGTTGTTAATGAGTCTACCTCCAATCCTGGTGCTATGTTCTTCTTTATATAATCCAAACCCACTGCCATCGAGTAGATTCCAACTAATAGCTACATAGGGGCTGCTTCTCACCTTTTGTCTGCGTTTGTACAGTTGGTCCATAATGTAACCTTCTTTCTCTTTGCTGATCCTACTTTATATGATCTCTTCCACTCTCCTGACTTAGAACAATATCCATAACCTGATTACGTCTCTAGCCCAGACCTCTCACTTCCTCCAGAGCTGTGCATTTAACTGCCAAGGTATACCTCCACTTTTATGCCTACCCAACAGCTCTTAGCATGTCTGAGACTGAGGTGGGGTTTTCTTGTTGTTGCTGTGTGCCATAATTTTCCATAAACCACATGTTCCCACAATCTTCTTTGTCTTAATTACAGTCAGTTCTATTGTTATAGTTATTCAGCCAAAGAATCTGTCTCTCTAGTGTCCCACACCTTGTTAGTCAGAAAATCCTGGCAGTGCAACGTTCAGAATACATCTAGGATCTAATTACTCTTGTGGTCTTCCCTGCTACCACATTGACCCAACCCACCATCGTCTCTCTACTAAATGACACTATTTGCCTCTGACCCCTGGTCTCCCTGCTTCTGTCTTCGATCCACTGTGGTCAGTTTTCAGCACAGCAGCCAGTGTGATCCTGTTAAATGTAAACCTGATCATGTCACTTCTCTGCTCAAAGCTCTCTGGTTTGGTGGCTTCTCATTTCACTTGGAGCAAAAGCCAGCATCTTGAGTGTGACCTTGGTGGCCCTACATGATCCTATGAGCTGTTTCTCTTCATCTTCTCTTACTCTACTCAGTCTCTCTGCTCACCTACTCCAGTGTTCTTGCTGTTCCTAGAATATGCCAGGCATTCCCCATCCTACCTGTACCTCATTGTTTTTTCCTTTGCTCTCTGCAAGGTACGTTTTCTCTCACAGTTAGCTCCCTCATTTCCCTTTAGAATCATATTTTTAAATCCCCTTTGCAGTGAGACCTTGCCTATACAATCTAAGCTTTCGACACCCTCTCCTGCCTCTGACAAACTATGTGCCCTTTCTCTTCTTTATTTTCCTCCCTAGCACTTATTAATGTCTAGCATTATATATGGTCCCTGGTGTGGTGCTGTAGGATAAGCACTGGACTGCTAACCACACTAACTGGCAGTGTCAGCAGTTTAAGCCCACCAGCCACTCGCAGAAATCCTATACAGGGCTGCTCGGAGTCAGAACCGACTTGACAGCAAATAAGAAGCAGCATTTTATACATTTGACCTATTTGCCTTATGTGTTGGTATCTGCCCCCCTCCTCCACACCCACAAACACTACAATGAAAGTTAACAGGAGCAGAGACGTTGCTGTGTGTCTTGCTTATTGTTGGATCCCCAGTGCTTTAATGGCACCTGGTACCAAGTCATTATTCAGTAAATATTTTTGAATAAGTAAATGAATAGGAGAACTAGGGCACAAGTTTTCATTTCACCAGCAGCTTTACTCTCTAAGCATATGCTTTGCCCAGATCTAAATTCTTTTAGGTCAAGTTCGTCTGCAAAATGTGAGATAGTTAAGCATTTCCAGTTGTACAATTTGAAAGTCTTGCCAGTGAAATCATATATGTAAATGGTAGGCAGGCATATAGTAGCTATAACAGGTGCAGCAGGCCCTTTGTTTAGATTGGTGCTGTTGGAATATCTGAATGAAATTTGTATCATCACCTGAAAGAGCTCCTACAGTTATCAAAAACTTCTAACAATAGGGGAGATAAGGTATGATTTGCGTAAGAACCTGTTTGAAAGTAAATGGTAATGTTAGTCTTCTCAACTGTAATCTAAAGTCTCAGCTGTGCTGTTCAGCTGATCATCCTATTGTTTAAATTATCCCATAAATGTTTCCCTTCTGTTTTTTTGAAGAAGACATTTAAGTCCAGAAAGGGGAAATTTCATTCCCCTTGGCACTTTGTAATAGTCTTAATTTTAACAATTGTCTCTATTATTTTTAATCAGGGCAACACAACTATTTATGTGCTGGAAGAAATGATTGCATCATTGATAAGATTCGACGGAAGAACTGTCCTGCCTGCAGACTTCAGAAATGTCTTCAAGCTGGAATGAATTTAGGAGGTAAGTTTTGTGCTTAATTTAATGTAGCTTGTTAATAATGTCATACAACAGTACCGGGATCTATGTGGAGTCTTGGTGTGGTGCACTGTAGGATAAGCACTGCACTGATAACCTCAAAGTCAGCATTTCGAACCCACCAGCCACTTCTTGGAAGCCCTGTACAGACAGGGTCACTATGAGTCGAAGCGATTCGATGACACTTAACAACAACAAGATCTGTATACTCTCTAAATTTAAAGTAAAGTTAAGGTTTCTATAAATCCAATTAGTTCTGTTTTTCAGGCTAAAATAGTTTAGGAGAAAAATATTTCTTAGCTGGAGTTTAAAAAGAGCTGTGTTATGTGGCTCTGGTCCTCGTGAAGGCTTCAAACCCGAGTTTACTAAAGCTTCAAGAATTGGGCACTTGACCAAAACAAAAATAAATGACTTTTTATATGAAACTCTAGTTAACAGTTTTTAGTTTCATGTCTGTCTATAAATAGTACTATATTATGTAACATTGTCCAGATAAAAAGGCATTGTTAACCCTAAAATTAAATGTAATAAGAGTAAAAGAAAATGTATAAGAAACAAAAAAAAATACTGGAAGACATTGGGATATGGAAAGGGGAGAAAGACTTGAACCAAATGCAGAAGTCGGCAACGCTCATGAATGGGAAGATTTAATAGCCTGAAATACGAGTGTTTCCTAAGTTAGTTTAAAAATATACCACAGTCCTAATAAATATACCAGTTGAGTATAAGTTCTTAAAAAAAAAAAAAAAATACAGCCAGGAAACTTCTGAAGAAGATTAGCCATACCAGATACCAAAATATATTGTTATTTTTGGTTGCTACACAGCTACAGTAATTAAAATAGCCTGTGATATTGGTTATATTGATGATCACATTATGGAACAGTTTGGAAAATCAAGAATAGATCCAAATAATACTGTTAAGTTTGTGTATGATAGAGCTGACATTTCAGATCAGTGGATAAAGGATAGATTATTCAGTAGACAATATTGTGATAGGTGAGTATCCATCTGGAATCCAAGAAATTAAATCCAAGCTCTAAGTATACACCAAAATAAATTCTGGTGTTTCAAAGATTTCTACTGAAAAATAACCACAGAAGTACTATTAAAAAAAAAACAAAAAAAACACAGAAAAACACTCATTTATACTATTGGAGTACAAAGACATGAGCATGAAATAAACCTAAAAGTTATTAATTCATTTGTTAGAAAATCCACACTAATTACAAATCAAATATTACTGAAAAGGCAAGGATAGAAAGGAAACTAGGGGGAAGTATTTGCAAATTACAGATAAAAGGTTTATTTTTCACAAAGATAAAGAGCTACTACTTTATTCATAAGAAAAAGGAGCCAACTAACTGGAAAAATGGTAAAACATGTAGAAAGACCATTTACAGAAAGAAGTTCTTGAGACAATACAATTGGTTCTTGAAACATGACAGTATTTCGTGGACTGTCAGAAGAGCAAGATATAATCTGTCTTAGAAGAAGTACAGTCAGAATGCTCTTCAGAATCAAGGATGGTGAGACTTTATCTTAAATACTTGGGACATGCTATCAGGAAGGTACTCTTTCCTGGAGAAGAACATCATTCTTGGTGAAGTGGAGGGTTGGTACAAAAAAGGAAGACAGTCAATGAGATGGACTAACATGATGGTTACAAAGAAATAGGCTCAAACAGTTCCCATTATGAGAATTGTTTAGTTCAATCATTGTTTAGTTCTGATACATAGATCACTATGAGTCATAACCTACTTGACACAACCTAACAACAGTATGTACTAATGGAGTTCCAGAGTGGTGTAAATGGTTAGAAAACTAGATTACTAACCAAAAAGTTGAAGGTTTGAGTCTGCTGATTGACACTTGGGAAGAAAGGCCTGGCAATATACTTCTGAAAGTTGTCTATTGAACACTCCATGGGGAACAGTTCTATTCTTCATACTCGTGAGTAGTCTTAAATCAGAATTGACTCATTGACAGCTGGCAGTAAATACTATTAAGGACCAATCTCCCAGATATTTCTCAGTGAAAAAATAAGGTTATAAAGTAGTAGGTTTTGTATGCTATGAAGTATATATTTATTTTAAAGAAAAATATGTATTTTATAGAATATTCTAGACTAATGATACAAGAATCTAGCAATGTGGATTATGTCAGTAAAAATGTCTGGTAGTCTGGAGACAAGAGCAGGAATAAGACGCAATTGTCACTGTATATCCTATTGTGCCTTTGAATTGTACATTATACAGAGCATGTGCTTATTTTAAAAGAAAGTAATTTGAAAAATAAATAAAATGGGACTTCATCCTTTCCTTTGATGCATGAATCAAGTGGCTGGAATTCAAGACTTAGTAGAAATAACTGTTTGCAGAGCAGGGGAACTCTTAGAACTGAAGGGGAGAGGGTAAGCCATGACCTGCTGAGACAAGCTAGTAATGAAGGTGTGTCTTTAGTGGCTTAAACAGTAGCTCAGAGCTGGGAGCCTGAATTGGTTAGGAGAGCTGGCTCTGCCCTGCCGATTACTCACCTTGTCATCTTAGGTAGGTTTACCACTTTCCTGTGTCCAGTTTCTTTATCTTCAACTCAGGTAGACTGGTGTACCTGCCACATAGGCTACAGTGAGGATTATGTGAATAAATGTACAGCAGAACAAGAAGTGACGACTCACTATATGTAAGCTAACATTGTGGCAATAGTAACACTCACTGCACATTCACACATGATCTCATTTTAAAAAATGTATTTTGTTGTTATTGAAAATATTCCCAACACTACATATATCAACTAAACAATTTTTATAGTGCAGTTCAGTGATACTTGATAATATTCGATAGGTTGTATAACCATTCTCATCTTGTTTTCTGAACCGTTCCTCCTCCATTACTGTGAACTCATTTTATTCTATCAACATCCCTCTGAAACCTCAGAAAAGACGTTCTTTGGTGAGGGTGAGCTGCTGATGCTCAGATAATGAGATGACTTGTCCACAAATGTCAGAGCCAGTGAGAGAAAGAATCCAGCTAACCTTAGATCTTTGAACTCTTGGCCTGGTGGTGTTTCCAGTATAACACACTGGTCTTTTTACCTAATGTTTGAATCTCATACGTGACACAGAAGATCAGCTTTGTGCCGTGTGAGTGAGGATCAGGCTAAATTGGTAATCATTTAAAATCTAAATGACCCAACTATATGGCCAAAAGCTGCTTTGTAAAATCCATCATCTGGATTCAGAAAAACAAAAACAAAAATACTAGAAGTTAATGTTTTTAAAGTATTCAGATGCTATGTAATATATATTGATGTTTCATATGTATAACATCTGTACAGATAAAGATGAGGGGGGTTTCAAAAAGTTAATGGAAAAATTCCATCGTTTTGTAATTTATATGTTCCATGAACCTTTGAAGCCCCCTTGTATGTAATGTTGTTGTTAAGTGCAGTCGAGTCGGTTCCGACCCGTAGCGACCCTGTACAGGGTTTCCGAGGGTGTAAATCTTTACGGGAGTAGAAAGCCTCATCTTTCTCCCGCAGAGTGGCTGGTAGTTTCGAACCACTGACCTTAAGGTTCGCAGCCCGATTCATAACCACTACACTATGTAATATTAATATTGTTGCAAAATAATGGAGTCCTGGTGTGCCACTACAGGATAAGCATGGACTGGTAACTGCAAAATCTGCAGTTCAAACTGACTAATCGCTCCTTATAACCCCTATACAGAGTTACTTCCGGTTAAAACTGACTCAGCGGCACTTAACAGTAACAACAACATACAGTAATAGACCTGTTACTATTTGTTATTGGCCACACTAACAATTCTTAATCTCATAGGGTTATTTTAAAGATAACCTGAATTAACTGACTTAATTTGTAAAATACTTAGAATAGGGTTTCTCAGTCTTGGTACTATTGACATTTTGGGCCACATAATTTTTTGTTATGCCGGACTTTCCTATGCATTGTAGACTCTTTAGGAGCTCTGCTGGTCTCCGCCCATAGTTGACAGTAGCAACATTGTCTGTATCCACTGAGAGGGGAAGAAATCACTCCCCATTGAGAACCACCAGTTTAGCAACACTAATAAATAATGTTATTGTGTTAAGTACCATTCAGTCAGTTCCAACACACAGCGACCTTGTATAGGGTTTACGAGGAGTAGCTGGTAGGTTTGAACTGCCAGCCTTGTGGTTAGCAGTCCAGTGCTTATCATACAGTGCCACAGCAGGATTGCCTACATATAACATATTAAGCACTATTTAAGTGTTAGGAGTCCTGGTGTGGCGCTGTGTGTTAATGTGCCAGACTACAAAGCCGTTGGAACGGCAAGGTCGGTGGTTCAAACTCAACAGCTGCTCCTTAGAAACCCTCTATAGGGTCGCTGTGGGTCAGAATCTACTCAACAGCGCTTAACAACAACAATTTTAGTGTTAGAGAATAGTAACACTATTTTAGAATACACATTTCATCAGGGAGGAGTATCCGTCTGGGCTTTTTTCTCAGTGACTAGAATAGTACCTGACACAAAATATGTATTAAATATTGATACACATTAGTTGAATAAATGAATGTCTCATTGTTGTTTCTGAAGACCTGCTCCGTTTTAAGCACTCTCATAAAACCCTTTGTATGTGTCATTTTATCTGAGTGTCACAACCTCTGTTTGATACAGATATTACTTTCATGTCTATTTTACAAGAGAGGTCAGAACTTTAATGCCACAATGCCAGGAAGTGGAAGACCCAGAATTTAAATCTGTCTTCCTGGAACCAAAGCCATGTTCACATCACAAGTCTGCTTTTTCTGGACATTTTTGAAATGCTGTTGTTGTTGTTAAGCACAGTCTGGTTGGTTCCGACTCATAGCAACCCTGGGTAGCTTTTCAAGGAACAGCTGGTGAGTTTGAAACACCAACCGTAAGGTTCAAACTGACCTTGTCTTCGATTCCTTATCCTACCGTGCCTATGTTATCTCAGTACCATATGATCTAGAGTCAGTGGTACTGAAGGATGAAGTCTAAGTGGCATTGAAGGCAATGGTGAATAGCAAAGCAGTATCTCAAAGGATGGAATATCATTTGAGATGTTTCAACAAACAGATACAATGCTGGAAGCACTCATTTATGCTTAGAAATTTGGAAGCCAGTTTGTTAGCTACCTTTGCTGACAGACTGGAAGAAAGGTGATCATGGATGGAAATTACTTAACAGTATCATTTATACAACATACAAGTAAGCTTTTGCTGAAGGTAATTCCAAGTTGACTGCAGCAGAATACCAGCAGGGAACTGCCAGAAGTTCAAGCCAGATTTAGTGGAATGAGGGATATCATTACTGATATCAAATGAATCTTAGTTGAAAGCAGAGGTTACCAGAAAGATGGTTACCTGTTTTTTTTTTTTTTTTTATTGACTATGCAAAAAGCATTCAATTTATTGACTATTGACAAAGCATTCAATTATGTGGATCAAAACACATTCTGGATAGCACCAGGGTACTTTCCTATGCTCATGTGGAATCTGTACCTAGAACAAAAGGCAGTGATTTGGAAAAAACAAGGGGATAAACTGTGTTTTAAAATTAGGAAAGTTGTCTGTCAAAGTTGTATCCTTTACCATACTTATTTAATCTGTATGCCAAACAAATAATCCTAGAAGCTGGACTGTATGAAGATTCCATTGTCAGGTTTGAAAGAAGACTGTTTAGCAACCTGACATTTGTTCAGGTATACAATATTAAGCACTTACTGATGATCAAAGACTAAAAGCCTTCAGTATGGATTACACCTCAGTGTGAAGAAAAAAAATTCTCACGACTGAACCCATAAGTACCATAATAATCAACAGAGAAAAGATTGAAATTGTCAAGGATTTCGTTTTACATGGAGCCACAGTCAACATCTATAGAAGCAACACTCAGAAATCAAATGGTGCATTGCATTGGGCAGATTTGCTGCAAAAGACCTCTTTAAAGTATTCAAAAATAAAGAAGGTCACCTTGAGGACTAAGGTGCACCTGATCCAAGCATGGTACTTGCAGTCTTCTTGTATAATTGCAGAAGCTGGACGATTAATAAGAAAGACTGAAGAAGAATTGATGCCTTCAAACTGTAGTGTTCATGAAAATATTTAATATATCATGAACTTCTAGAAGAATGAACAAATCTGTCTGGAAAGAAATACAGCCACAAGGCTTCTTAGAAACTTGTTTGGTGAGACTTTGTCTCATGTACTTTGCTATCAGGAGGGACCAATCCCTAGAGAAGGCCATCGTGCTTAGTGAAGATGCGGGTCAGCGAAAAAGAGGAAGACCCTCAAAGAGATTGATTGACACAGGTTCTCAAAAAGTGGGCTCCTCAAACATAGCATTTATGGTGACATGATAGCAGATTGGATAGTGTTTCATTCTGTCTGCTTAAGGTCACTGTGAGTTGAAATCAACTGGACAACACTAAGCAACAACCATCATCGTGGCAACTGTGGCACACAATTTTTTACTTGTGTCTATAACTGGCTTTAAATGACGTTGACATAGTGCTTGATACTGAATTCACATCATGTGTTGTTGGTTTCTGTATATACAGGAAAGGTTTTGTGGTTTGTGGTGAAAAGTTTACTAGTGAGAAAGCTTCCTTTAGATAGCGATGTTGAAAGCTATGGGTCAAAATGAGCAGAGTGGAAATTAGTATTCATAAAAGTAACATTTTGTTTTGGTTCAAGTTACAGTTTAATCATTTCTGGTTCATTGATGAACTCATTTATTTTGGTTAACTCTCCAGTTGTGATAATACACACTGTAATTTTTTTTTTTTTTTTTTGTAGTCTCTTTTGAAACTTCACTTTTTGTTTCAATCTGAGCAAAAAGAAATCTAAGTAATTATGTTTAAAAATACATGATGTGAAGTGTAACTTTCTAAGGGGAAGCAGTTTTTAACTTGAAAATGTAAATGAAATGAAAACCTGTTTATATACATATTCCAAAACTGCCTGTTTTTTCTTGGAAAAGCAGTGATTTTAAGTCCCTTTTTACCCACCTTTCTTCCCATCTACCTCTCGTGGGAAATACGGAGATGGCAAGTTCGTATAATATTTGGAAGGATTTTCCCATTAGTGATCCTGGCTGTGGGAACAAAGTCAGAAGTCCTCTTTTAAAATTGTCAGGGATCCAAAATCATTTAAGGTGAACTTTTTTTCTATGGGACAGTTAAGGAGCCTTGGTGTTGCAATTGTTAAGTACTCTTTTGCTAACCAAAAGATCTGCAGTTAGAACCCACCAGGTGCTCCATGTGAGAGAAGACCTGTCAGTCTCCTGCGCCCTTCCGGTTTACTGCCTAGGAGCACTGCAGTGCAGTTCTGCTGTCAGATAGGGTTACTGTGGCTCTCCATGGACTCTGTGGCACACAGCAACAGCATGGGCTGGTTAGTATGCAGACATAAGCATGTCCCCCACACTCCACTTTGGAAAATAGAAGGAGGGTGGGAGGAAAGGATGGAGGTGGATTTGTGTTTCTCTGAAATGAGAGCTATCAAATGTGTGTCTTCCTTTTTCTCTTGACCCACTCCCTCCCTCCTGCCAGTTCCTTTTGTTACAAATACTGCTGAGTTTTAGGCTGCACGCAAAAGAAAAATAGAGCAAAAGATGTGAGAATGTCAACAGAGAAATTTAAAGGGAAACAGCTACTTTTCTGGCCCCAAACTTGGCCTGCCACCCTTGCTGTAGCTCCTACTAGTGGCTCTAAAACGCATGACTTGGTCTACATGAGTGTTTTATACTGTTTTGTGTGGTCTACTCCAGAGGCCTTTTTTAGGTGCCCATGTTCTGAAGAGGGGTGTCTTTGCATGTCTTTTAGGGCTTCTTCAAAAATGTATAAAGCCAGCCAGCCAGCCAGCCCTCAGACCATGCTTTGTGGCCACACAATATAGAGGAGAGGATCTTAGAAGCTTTCTATTTCAATCCTTCTATTTTCCAGATGAGGGCCTTGGAGGCCAGGAGCATATTGGAGACAACAAAGAGAATCCTACTTTACTCGTTTTTTCTTTCTTTTACATCAGCTAACTTATTTCACTATTCTGTTAGATATGCTAAGAAGTCCAGTTTTGTTTTTCTTTTGTGAAAGATTCTGAAATACTAAAATCTTATTTTGCAAACCACAGGACATTCCTAATTCTGGTTCCAATTTACTTCTAATGCAAACCTGCAGCTTTCCTCAATCCCGGGAACCACTTTTACTCAGTCTCAACAGGATGCTCTCAAGGTGGTTCCATTGAGGCCATCCTTTCCTCTTGGAATGGGATATGTTATGTGAAAGGAAAGAAGGATCCCAGACCTGGGGAGCACAGAGTGAAGGTGGCTAGGAGAAAAGGAATGGAAGCAATGCTAATGCTGGGACTAGTTCAAAGAAACATACTCTTGCACATTACTGATAAGAATGAAAACCATTTTGGCAGCATGTATCTGTTATTGTTGTCAGTTTCTCTCAAGTAGATTCGGACTCATGACGACCCCAAGTGTACACAGTAGAATGTGCTCCAGGGGATTCTTAAGGCTGTGATCTTTTGGAAGCAGACTGCCAGACCTGTCTCCTGACATGCCCCTAGTTGGTAGGCAAGAACCACCAATCCAACATTAAATGTCAAGCACATAACTAGTGACACCACCTATTGATATAAAGTTGTTCTTTCACTCAGTAAGTACGTCTTGTTCTAGAAATACATGTAGAGAAATAGCTTATAACATAGAAGTAGCTAAACTTAACAGGAACTCTTGGTGTGGTGCTGTAGAACCAGCATGGGCCGCCAACCATGTGGTTGGTAGTTCAAACCCACCTTCTGCTCCTTGGAAATTCTATACAGGGTCGCTATGAGTCAGAACTGACTCGAAGGCACTTAATAACAACAAACTTAAGAGTATTCATAGTAATGATTTTGTTCATTGACTTCCAGAAGCATTATGTTGGATTACCTCTCTGGATTGGGAACAAATGTGGATCTCTTCCAATCAGTTGACAAAGTAGCTGTCTTCCAAATTTCTTTGCATAGACGAGTGAGTGTTTTCCAGTGCTGCATCAGTTTGTTGAAAGTTACAATTGAATTCCATCAATTCCTGGAACCTAGTTTTTCATCATAGCCAGAAATTCAAGCCCGAGTCAGAAGAGGACACTGAATGAGGAATATCATTGCTGACATCAGATGGATCTTGGCTAAAAGTAGAGAATATCAGAAAGATGTTTACTTGTGCTTTATTGATTATGCAAAAGCTTTCAACTGTGTGGCTCATGACACTATGGACAACATTGTGAAGAATGGATATTCCAGAACACTTAATTGTGCTCATGAGGAACCTGTACATAGACCAAGAAGCAATTGTTCGAAAAGAACAAGAGGACACTAAATCGTTTAGAATTGAGAAAATGCATTCAACAGGGTCATATTCTTTCACCAATCTATATGCTGAGCACATAATCCAAGAGTTGAATTTTATGAAGAAGGATGTGACATCAGGATTGGAGAAGATCAATTAACAACCTGTGATCTTCAGATGATACAACCTTGCTTGCTGAAAGCGGGAAGGACATAATCAAGTACTTACTGATGAAAATCAAAGACTCTGGCCTTCAATATGGCTTGCACTTCAGCGTGAAGAAAACAAAGATCCTTGCCATTACACCAATAAATAACATGAAAAATGGAGAAAAGATTGAAGTCGTTAGAGAGAACTTCGCTATACTTGGATTTACTATCAACACTCATGGAAGCAGCAGTCAAGAAATGTGCATTAAGCAAATCTGCACAGGTCCTCTTTAAAGTGTTGAAGAGCAAAGATGTCAGTTTGAGGACTGAGGTGCGCCTGACCCAAGCCATGGTATTTTCAGTAGCCTCATATGTATGCGAAAGTTGTACAGTGAATAAGGAAGACTATAGAAAATTTGATACATTTGCATTATGGTGTTGGAGAAAAATATTTAAAATATCATGGACTGCCAGAAGAACAAACCAATCTGTGTTGAAAGAAATACAGCCAGAATTGTCCTTGGAAGCCAGGATGGTAAGACTTGATCTCTCAGACTTTGGACATATTATCAGGAGGAAGTCCCTTGAGAAGGACTTCATACTTGATAAAGTAGAGGATCATAAAAGAAGAGGAAGGCGACCCCCAAGGAGGTGGGTTGACAATGTGGCAGCAGCAAAGGGCACAATTGTGACAATTGTGAGGATAGTTCAGGGCCCTATATATTGTACATAGGTCATTATGAGTCAGAACCAATGTGAAGGCACCTAACAAAAACAACAAACTTAACAAAGATATTCAGCACACCATTACATATAACAGCCAAAAAGATGTTTTGAAGCATTGTCCAAGGCAAGAAAATATTTACATTTGAATACATGCACATGATACAGCAAGAAAAATGATTATTAGTAAATTTGCATAACACAAAATGCTTTCTTGGAAAAGTAAGTAATGAAAAAGTGTATACAAATTTATTTAAGCCACATATTCTATGATTAAGATCCTGGTTGCAGTGCAGTTAAAATGCTCAGCTGCTAGCCCAAAGGTCAGTGGTTCAAACTCACCAATCGCTCCACAGGAGAAAGATGCACAGTTTGCTTCCATAAAGATGTTTTGTTGTTGTTAAATACCACTGAATTGGTTCCAACTCATAAGAGACCCTATATACAGTTTCTAAGGCTGTAAATCTTTGTGGGATAAAAAAAAAAAAAAAAACCCTCATCAAAGAA
>NW_006408673.1:1499263-1506707 GCF_000296735.1 Chrysochloris asiatica | reverse complement strand
TACATAAAAAAAAAAAAAAAAAAAACCCTCATTTTTCTTCCATAGAGGTGTTGGTGAATTCAAACGACTGACTTTTTGGTTCACAGTCCAGTGCTTAGCCTATAAAGCCACCCTGCTCCCTCCCTGATGATTATAGCCTCCGAAGTGCTGAGGCATTTTTTCTCTGCTCTGTAAGGGCACTGTGAGTCAGAATCAACTGGAAGGCAATGGCTTTGGTTTGGTTTGGATTTCTTCTATGATTACAACAGTACAGGAAAAGATTTTAATAAGTCAGAAACTAGGAGGAAATGTTGGAGTATTGTAAATGGTTGTTAGTTTCTCAAAATAGTGGATCATTTTTTTTCTTCTGTCTTTTCTTTTTTATTAACAATTTCTACATGTTTCATAATAAAATGTAAAGGAAATTCATGGTTTTGAGCTAAAAAGGAAGGAAACTTCAGACTAATGATCAGGGCTCCTGAAACAGTAGAGGTGAAGAATTAGACACATAGAGAACTGAAGGAGGAGGGATGATGAACATCAAGGAGGAACCATCCGCAAGTTGCCTCTTGTGAAGTACTTTAAAAACTGAAAAGGAGAAGTGTGAGGAAAACAAAACACCCAGAGACCAAAGAATGACAGAATCATAACTGACACGGCAAACCCAGAGAAAGAGCTTTTTACTTGAGGAAATCTGGCATGACCTGCTAGGAACTTGCTGCAACTGGTTGGCATGGTCAGCTGCAAAACGTGCAGGCAGTGTAGGTCTGGTGAGAGAAATTCCAGAGTTCAACACCAGTGAAAAAGGCGGCTTAATAACTGAAACCCAATAAGAAAAGCACTTTTTATAACTTTAAGGGTCTCCTGAGACAAGATAAGCAGTAGTCTGTAAAAGACTAGAAAACCCAAAGGGGAGCAAGTTTTATGAAGATACCATCCTTAGATTGTTTTGTTTTCCTTCTATTCCCTTTTTCTTATTTGACAATAAGCATTTCAATGGGACTTTTAAACCACAAAGTGGAGGGGAAAAAAACATATTATTTATAAATCAATGAAAGTATATGTTTTGAGTTTTCATAGGCAACGTAAGCCATACTAATTGTCTTAGTAATAAAAGAACTGCTGATTTAACAAACGATATTTTTTACCATGCAAAATTTCATGGAGAAGAGTTCGAGATTGTCCCAGAGCAGATAGAATTCATAAAATGTACTGTATTTCTTCATTTCTAAGATACTTTTTCCTATAATGTTTTAACTATTGTAAAATGCTAGATTTTAATTCATATACTTACTTATTCTATTAGTTTCCTTCAAGGCACTAATGAATTTAGTGTTTTCTGTTATGACAAAGCAGCCCTGGTAGCATAGTAAATTACAAATCAGGCTGCTAACCACAAGGTCAGTAGTTCGAGTCTACCCGTCGCTCTGCTCCTAGAAAGAGTTACAGCCTTGGAAATACTGTACAGGGTCAATATGAGTTGGAGCCAACTTGGTGGCACGCGACCACCACTGCCACTATGTTATGACTACAAACATACAAAACAGAATAAAAAAATTTTCATAACACCTATTTCTATCAAGAAGGAAGAGCTTGAGTGGAGCATGAGATTCTACCTAGAAAAGTAGCAAGTCCAGAAATGGTGGCAGAGGTGGTGGCATGCAGATACAGAGCAGGTACGGGATCTAGGCCCATGGACTGAGTAAGACCGTGTGCCTGGCTTGCTGAATATGCCCTTTAGAACATTTAAATAAATACATATTTTTGTTTTGTATGTGTATGTACATCAAAAGTTTTGCGGTAAGGAGGAAATAGCATAACTGCTGTTGCAGGGAGGGGATAATAATCACTGTGTATTCCAAGTGTGTAATTTGTTGAATGTAAAGCTGATGATCTGGTCTGTTAACCTTCACTCAATTCACAGTAAAAATTAAAAAAACAAAAACAAAAACAAAAAAACCTCTTACTTCAGTTGAGTCTATTCTGACTCATATAAGACAAAGTAGAAGTGCCCTATAGGATTTTTAAGGCTGTAAAACTTGACGGAAGCTGACTGCCACATCTTTCTCCACAGAACAGCTGGTAGGTTCAAATGCCAACCTTTTGGTTAGCAACTGAACACTTCACCATTGTGCCACCAGGGCTTCTTAAACAGAAGAAATAGTCTCTAAATTCAAAACTCTGTCCTTCCTCAGATAGATATACCTTTACATGTACTCACTTACGGCTTGGTGAGCGTAATCAAGTAGGTTGCAATTCTTAGGTCTTTTTAAATTAATGGAAAAAAACAAACAAAACCAAAACATTAAAAACAGGGATGTTGGAAAACTTCTCCTTGGGTATATACAGATGCCCTTTGTTGCTTTTTATTTTTTCCTTTTCCTTCTCATTTGCATTCTGTCCTGGTAAGTTGTCATCTTATATAGAGGGTCTGAGAGCTTAGCATTTCATAGCTTTTGGGTCCAGGATATCCTGTCATTTTACCTCGGTATCTTAAGAGATCTCAAGTAAAAGCCTTTCTGAATAGCATCCTTAGAGACAGTTTTCTTTCAATAGTCCTCCAACAGCCTTCTAGTCTCCCACACTCCCTGTTGTTTTCTGTAATATAAAACTGTTTGCTAACTTTCTGGCAAGAGGATGTTTTTTGTAATTGTTATTTGTTCATGGCACTTCATGCTATTACTGTATTTGAAAGCATCATTAATAACATGCTGCTACACTTTCAGGTTACCTGAAATGTGGCAGTTTTATTGTAAAGAATATTACTAATTTTACTGTTAATCTCTATGAAGAACTGGAATGTCATTTAGGGTATAACAGGCTTATGGTTTCTGAGCCTTTTCTTCTTCTTCTTTTACCTGCCCAGCTCCCCCTCCCTACCTTGTTGCTTCTGCTTGCTCATGGATTTCGTTACACCTCATTCCACTTACTCTCTGTATATTATCAGTTCATTGTCATTCTGTTGGGTGCCCAGCATTCAGACTTCCCAAGAAAGGGTTCCATTTGATTAATTACTCACTATCCAGAATAGAGCTTCTCATTGGCTTATGTCCACCAGCAAGACCCTTTCTGAGGATATAGACAGTCAGCTGCCCCTATCAGATAGGCTGGTATGACCAGGTTGTAGGACCCTGTGATGCAAAACATGGAGACCTATATCAGGAATTTTTTAAAAATCCATTTTGAATGCTAGAGTGGAGGGTTTTTGTTTTGTTTTGTTTTTTAATTGTAAAAAATATATATGTAACAAAACATAGGGCAGTTCAACAGTTTTTAAACATATAATTCAGCGACATTGATTAACATTTATTATGTTGTGCAACCATCACCACTAATCTTGTCCAAATTATTCTGTCACTGGAAACTCAGTGGTCCCTAAGCATTGACAGCTCCCTCTTCCTGTTCTTCAGGCCTGGTAACCACCACCAATCTTTGGTTTGTGCATATTTTCCTATTTTATGCAAGTGGGATCATACAGTATTTTGTCTTCTGTGACTGACTTATTTCACTCAGCATGTTTCAAGACTTAATTTGACAAGAAACATTCTTACTTCATTTTCCAAAAAGAAACTGAGTTTAACAGTGTATTATGTGCATCTTTAACACAAACTCATAACAGTTGTGTTGTTGTTAAGTGTCACTGAGTTGATTCTGACTCCTCGTGACCCTGTATAGGATTTCCAAGGAGTGGCTGGTGGATTTGAACTGCCAACCTCATCGTTAGCAGTCTAGTGCATATCCTTCAGTGCAATACTAGAAATACCATAACAGTTATGCTGTTGTTGTTAAGTTCCATAGAGTCGGTTCTGACCCATAGCGACCCTGTATAGGGTTTCCAAGGAGCAGCTGGTGAGCTTGAACCACTGACCTTGAGGTTCAAATGACTTTGCAGTCTGGCGCATTAGCCCACAGTGCCACACCTATAATGTCTCCTAATTGTGGACTATCTCTTCAGTCACAGCCATTCTTCAACACCGTGACTGTTATATTACAAGTAATCCATGCACTTAAAAGTGAAAGTGTGTCAGTTTTCAGTAAACAGAATGGTATAACATTAATACTTCATGCATTGTGGAATTTGTTGTTGTTGTTGTTAAGTGCCGTTGAGTCGGTTCCAACCCATAGCGACCCTGTATGGGGTTTCCAAGGAGCAACTGGTGAGCTTGAAGCACCGACCTTGTGGTGCAAACTGACTTTGCAGTGTAGCACATTAACCCACAGTGCCACACCGGGACTCCCATTGTGGAGTGGAACTTCGATTTTGAAGTTCAAGATTTTTTGATATGGCTACTTGGACATCACATGAACCAAAACAAAACACAAAAAGCAGAAAAATCTTAAGCTTTTTTAAATGACAACAACAAAAAAACATGAATTAATGTATAAGATAGATATTCTTTTTATTTTTTAATGATTGTCTCAGAACAATAGTTTCAGGGACATTTCCACCCTCCATGACTCCAGAAAGTCTAGAGTCCATGAGAATTTGAAATACTGTTTGTTCATTTCTAGGATTTGATCTGGAGTCATCTGTAGAATCTTTTATCACAATGTTCAATAATAGTAAGCAGGCACCATTCAGTTCTTCTGGTCTTATGAAAAAGGAGGCAGTTATTCTTGGAGGCAGTTGGCCACACATTCCATGTCCTTAACCTGTTCTTTTCCGTCCTTCTTCCTGTGTTGCTCCAGATGAATAGAGACCAGTTGTACCTTGCATGACTACTTACAGGCTTTTAAGACCCTGGCACTATTCAATGAACTAAGACGTAGAAAAGAAGCACACAGCATGCTATAGGTTCAGTTAACAAGGATGTCCTCCCAAATCATGACCCCAAACCTGCAAAGCAAGGAACCAAATCGCTTGAGATGCCTGCTTGTACATAAGCAACTTTGTTGTTGTTGTTAAGTGCTGCCGAGTCAGTTCCAACCCATAACGACCCTGTATAGGGTTTCCAAGGAGCAGCTGGCGAGCTTGAACTACCGACCTTGCAGTTCAAATGGCTTTGTAAGAGATTCTTTCCCCAAACCTTTCTACATACCTGAGCTATTTTTTGTCTCTAAATGCCTACACTGGCCCCAGGACCTAATATTGGGATTTGTTGTTGTTACGTGCTGGGGAGTCAGTTCCGACTCATAGTGACCCTGCACAGGGTTTCGGAGGCTGTAAATCTTTATGGGAGCAGAAAGCCTCATCTTTCTCCTGCAGAACAGCTGGTGGTTTTGAGCTGCTGACCCTGAGGTTAGCAGCCTGATTCGCAACCACTATGCTACCAGAGCTCCTAATATTGAGATAAGCTTTAGGTTTAAGTGATATAGAGGGGATAATGAATATGGGGTAGTAGGAAAGAGAGGAAGGAGCTCTGGCAGCATAGTGGATTATGCTTTGGACTGCTCACCTCAAAGTCAGCAGTTCAAATCTGCCAGCTGCTCTTCTGGATGAAGATTAGACTTTCTGCTCCCATTAAGATTTACAGCTTCACAAACCTTTTACAGGATCACTATGAGTTGGAACTGGCTAGACGGCACACAACTACCCCCACAGGACAACCTCCTGTGACCTAGTATCATAGGTTTACTACACTGTTACTTTAAAAGAGCTGTGTCTCATTCTCAGTAAAGTGCCTACCTCTCTGAGGAGTCACTTGTATCATCTCTCTCCGACTCTGATTTCTCAAAGTTATAGTCATTGATCTCATTTGCTTCAATTAATAAATATGCCCACTGAGGAATGTAATTTAATCTTTTTCCATTTCTTGTGGTGGTGGTGGTTATGTGCTGGGGAGTCGGTTCCGACTCATAATGACCCTGTACAGGGTTTCCAAGGCTGTAAATCTTTATGGGAGCAGAAAGCCTCATCTTTCTCACATGGAACAGTTGGTAGTTTCCAACTGCTGACCTTGCGGTTCACAGCCCATTTTGTAACCACTACGCTACCAGAGCTCCTTGCTTCTTGTAGGTGTCCTGAATAAATAAACTCCTCTCTCAATCTTTTAGTAAAACACTGTGTTTGTGAAATGAAGAGAGGAAGCTATTCATGTTCTAATAACATCTCCTGTCTTCACCTCTAGAATATTAAAAAAAAAAAAAAAATCATTCATTTATTTCCTTATAGTCCATCAATCTTCAGTAGTAACTGCTCACACTATTTAATGTCCTTAGTTTCTTTTAAGGTGGCAATTGAGACTAGCCCAATTCTAAGAAAGGTCAAAGTCTTTTTTATCAGTTTTTCAAATTATAAAGTGCATATTCCTTACAGTTGATTAGTAAAGGAGAGCAAAACTTCTTGAATGAATTGAGGGCATGAAGATAAAAGAAATCAAGATGTTTGTTGAGCACTTGTTTTCTGATTAAAAAATAATGATTTACATTTTGATGGAGAAGTCCTTAAAGAAAGGAACTATCAGAGCTAATAAAAATGGTTCATCAGAATGTGCTGCTTCCTTAGTTTGAAAAGAAGATCTGTCAGTAACAATATAAAGATAGTTGCTGCTATAGGTTATTTTTTAAAAACTGCCTGAAATTCCACTGTTCCACATTTCCTTTCAGTGTTTTGTATGGTATTTGTTTTGAGAGGGTAATAGATCTACTCCTTACTTATCAAGATTACCAAAGACCTGGCCATTATGCAACATAGATGTTACACAAAATTGGGCATGACCATATCAAATCACACAATGGAGAATGGCTACACCATTCCATAACCACTAAGCTGCATTGTTGCATAAATGAGGAACTGGACCACAAGGGCATTTGAACTACAAGGTCAATGGTTCAAACTCACTAGCCACTCCTTGGAAACCCTGTTGAGGGTCACTGTGAGTCGGAACTGACTTGATAGTACTTAACAACAACGTAAGTGCCAAACCACTGAGAATCAGTGAATCAGTGCCTACTCACATTGACACATAAGGGTCACCATCGCATCCAATGTTATTCTTGGCTTACACCTTGGCTTGTGTTATTGCCAGAAACACCTTGTTAATGAGCAAAACAGTCCGATAGGGTATTTGTTTTTTTTACTGTTGTCACAAATGTAAAACGTCAGATGAAAAGATGGTTAATAAATAGGAGACAGTGAAATGTGAAATAGTTTTAAATAATGAAAATAAGCAGTTATTCTGTTACTGTGTGGTTCCTTTTTTATAAGATTAATTTGACTAGGATTTGAATGCCTCTGATATGCCAGGTATTCCACTCCATAATACAAGCATAGCAGTAAACCGACAGCCTCTGGCTTTGCTTTCAAAGAGCTTAAGAAGTTCATGATGTTGTCAGTTGCTGGTGGTGGCTCTGCCTAATGGTGACCTTAGGTATTACAGACAACACTACCAGGACTCCCAACTATTACATAGGAGATTTGGTAAAGTATTCTGGAGTTAAAAACTGATTCCAGCAAGTGGTGGTGGTGGTGGTGGTGGTGGTTATGTGCCATGGAGTCAGTTCCGACTCATAGCGAACCCTGTAC
>NW_006408673.1:1489655-1499163 GCF_000296735.1 Chrysochloris asiatica | reverse complement strand
GCCTCATTTTCCTTCTATGGAACTAACTGCTGGTAGTTGATTCCAACAGGAGGAAAAACTTAAAAGGGCTTTTATCCTTATTTATTTATTCAGAGACTTACTATCCCTTCCCCTAACAGTTTTTCAAGTCCAGGGGGCTAGTTTTTCTCAAAATTCTTGACTTATAATCGGAAGTCTCTTTTTAGGGTATTAGAAATTGAAACCAAATAGGATGTTATGACTGACCATAAAGCAGTAGCCTCACTACCAGTTTGTTTTCAAACTACACACACAGGCGCGTGCACACACACACACACACACACACACACACACACCTTTACTCTCTCTGCCCCTTACTGGTTCCTGGAAGGTTCTGGACCACACCTAGGAATTTCCCTGTGTAACTGGTTTCCTTACCACTTGCTTTATTGCACCTTCTGTACAATCCACGACTTCTCCCTCCCACAGCTCCACCTGGGACAGGACTGTAGGCCTCTGCTAAATCAACTTTGCTGGTTCGAATGGAACAGTCCTCATTTGTAACCACAATAGTGGCCTCTGCTTGCACCAGAGGAAATTGGAAGGCTAGAAGAAGGCACCTGTGTTCTTGTGTGTATTAGTTTCCTATGGCCTCTCTAACAAATTCTCCCAAGCTTAAGAACTTCAAAGATGCACATTTATCATTATATATGTTCCCAGAGGTCAGCACTCTGAAACGTGTTTCAGTAAGCTAAAACCAGTTTCGGGAGGCCTGTGTTCCTTTATGGAGGCACTCAGAAAGCATCCATTCCCTTGATTTTGCCTGCTTCTAGAGATCACCTGCATCCCCTGGCTCCCAGTACCCTTCCATATTCTCAGCCGGCAGTCCCATCACTCCAGTGTCTGCTTCCCTTGTTACATGTCCTTCTTTGACCGATGCCCCTTTCTCCATCTACTGCTCATAAGGATCCTTGTGATTATGTTGAGCCCACCCAGATAATCCCAAAATTTCATATCCTTCATTGAATCTGCAGAATCCCCTTTAAAAAAAAACAACAAAAATCTTTTTATTATGTATGAAGGCCTACAAGGCAGATCATCATTTTACATTCAGCAAATCATTGTAATGATTACAATCCCCTCCATGTACCCTTAGCCAACAGTGTTTACCTCTATTACCTCTCTATTACTGTTTTTTTCTGATGTACACATACCACATTGCAAATATATATTTGTTTAAATGTACAAAGGGCACATTGTGCAAGTCAGCCCCCTGCTCTCAGGCACACAGCCTTTCTCAGTCCATGGGTCTGTAGTCCTCTGCTGCTCCATCTCACCACATCATCACCTCCACCACCTTCTCTGTTGTCACTGATTTTCTGGTAAGGATCCCTCACCCCTCTCATGTTCTTCCCTCTTGATGGTCCTAGGATCCTCTGTTCCTGAGATGACAGATCAACTGCTCCCCCATTTTAGTTGTACCTCTTCTACATACACAGTTGTGATCATCGCTATTAGACCTGAAAACAATTACTTGTATTTGAATCATAAAATCCTCTTCCCCTCCTCACCAGACCCATTTGGACGAGAGAAAAAGTATTCAGTAGGGTTTCTGTCTTACCTCCGCCCTCTCGTTTTGACACTAAGCACTTACATAAAAACTTATGTCAGCCCCTTCATGTCTTTATAGCCCCTCAGTTTGGGTAGCTGAAGTCTTAGTTGCCCATCCCTATCAACCCATTGTACTGAGACATGCTTTGTCCTTGATATGGAGAATACTTCCCTATTCGGTTAGAATTTGGACAGCTTCATCCATAAGCAAGGGTCCAGTTGATTAGGTTGTAGCAATTTACGCTTGCTCCCTGTGTCATACTTCTTTATCTTCACCTGGTCAAATTCTGGTTGGCACGCGGTCCATGGTAGGTCTAATGGGTGCTGTTTGCACTTTCCCAGATTGTAAGGATTAGGAGAAGGGCATTTTGGGGAGGACATTAGTCTGCTACTACACTATGTCATAATATTTGTCCACTAAAATGGGTGGTCTCTCTGATTCCTGGTTGCTGCCCTTTATGGAGCCCAGTTCTCCTCTACACATGTCTGAGGTTCCCATGAGTGGAAATTGACTTGCCAACAATGAACAAGAATGTGCTCACTCCATATTCCCTGGCACAACCTTCCTTTTCATGAAACCACTATGGTTTCTTGTTTACAGTCTTCAGGTTGAGCTTTTCATGATACAATTCTTAAAATGCCCTCCAGTTTCCTTCCTGATGCTAATAACTGATCACCTCTGGAATAATGCACCCCTCACACTTGGGTCTTTATACCCTTTTAGACACTTTTTCAAATATTTCATGTATAGATAGCTTAGTAAAGCTTTGCTGCTTTTCTTAGATGGACTACTTAGCCAGTACCTCTTCTGGTTTCCAAAGCCTCTGTTATAGCTTTTATCATCTTATAATTATTTATATATGGTGTGGCACTGTGGGATAAAGCACTGGACCACAAGGCTGGTTTGAAACACAAGGTTGGTGGTTCAAACTTACCAGCCACTCCTTGGAAATCCGAGACAGGGTCACTATGAGTCAGAACCAACTGGATGGCACTTAACAACAACAACTTTGAACTCCTTGTTGTTGTTATTGTTAAGGTTACCTCGCACAAACAAACCAAAACCAAACCCACTGCTGTCAAATTGCTTCTGACTCATAGCAACCCTATAAGACACAGTAGAACTTTCCCATAGGACTTCCAAAGCTAGAAATCTTTATGGAAGTAGACATCTTTCTGCCACGGAGTACCTGGTGGGTTCAGGCATTTGAGTACTTTCACAACTGTGCCTCTGGGACTCCTGATCTAGCACTAGTAGATGATTTATAAATCCATGTTTATTGAATGAAGGAATGGTTAAATGAATGAATGTGCAATTAAATCTTCTTAGAACACTACTAAGCTGAGTACCATGGACTACCAGAAGAACAAACACATTTATATTGTAAGAAGTACAGCTAGAATGTTCCTTAGAATCAAAGATGGAAGACTTTGTCTTGCATACTTGGGTCATGTTGTCAGGAGGGAGGGAGCAGTCCCTGGAGAAGGACATAATGCTTGGTAAAGTGGAGGCTCATGGAAAAGAGAAAGACATCCCCGCCCCCGCCCCCCCAGGAGATGGACTGACAGAATGGTAGCAACAAGGGACTGAAACGTAACAGTGGTGAGGAGGTGCAGGACTTCATTCTGTTGAGGATAGGCACCTAACAACAGGAAACTGAATTTGCAAAAAACACAAAAATTCAGTTAACCTATTCAGTCCTGGTGTGGCGCTGTGGGTTAATGTGCTGGACTGCAAAGTCGTTTTGAACCTCAAGGTCAGCAGTTCACACTCACCAGTTGCTCCTTAGAAACCCTACAGGGTCACTATGGGTTGGAATGCACTCAATGGCACTTAGCAACAACAATTCAGTAATTGAAGAAACAAAAATACTTTGTTTAAAAATTAGGCCAGAAATATGGATTGTTGTTAAGTGCCTTAGATTTGTTTCCGACTTGTCGGGACACAATATAGTAGGGTTTCCAAGGAGCAGTTGGTGAGCTTGAACCGCTGGTCTTGAGGTTCAAACCAACCTTGTAGTCCAGTACACTAACCCACAGAGCCACACCAGTATTTTAAGTAAGTTCTGATGTTGTTGTTGTTGTTAGGTGCTAACGAGTCAGCTCTGACTTACACCAACTCTCTGCACAACAGAATGAAACGCTGCCTGGTCCCGTGGCCACCCTCACTATTGTCATGTTTGAACCCATTGTTGCAGCCACCGTGTCAATTCCACCTAATGGGGGATCTTCCTCTCTATTGCTGACCCTCTACTATGTATGCTGTCCTTTTCCAGGGACTGGTCCCTTTTGAAAACATGTCCAAAGTACAGAAGATGAAGTCTTGCCATCCTTTCTTCTGAGGGGCATTCTGGCTGCTGTTCTTTCAAGGCAGAGTTGTTTTTCTTAGCAGTTCATGGTGCTGTCTATATTCTTCTCTAGTACTATGTAATTCAAATGCATCAGTTCTTCTGTCTTCCATATTTTGGTTCAGCTTTCACATGCAAATGAAGCATGTCTTCAAAGTGACATCTTTGCTCTTTAACACTTTAAAGAAAGTCTTTTTATAGCAGATTGACCCAATGCAATACTGCATTTGATTTACTGATTGCTACTTCCATTAACATTGATTGTGGATCCAAGTAAAATGAAATCCTTGACAACTTTTCTCCATTTATCATAATAATGTTTATTGGTTCAGTAGTGAGGATTTTTGTTTTCTTTACATTGAGTTGAAATCCATACTGAAGGCTGTAGTAGTTGATTTTCATCAGAAGTAAGTGCCTCAAGACCTCTTTGTTGTCAGCAAGCAAGGTTGGGTCAGCTGCAGATGTCAGGCTGTTAATGAGCCGCTTTCCAATCCTGATTCTCTGCTCTTCAGTTCAGCTTCTCACATTATTTGCTCGGCATAGCGATTGAATAAGTATGGTAAAAGAATGCACACCTTTCCTGATTTAAACCACACTGCTGTAGTGATCAGGATAATGGGCTGGACCACAGGGTTAGGTAGAATCACAAGGGCAGTGGCTCAAACCCACCAGCCGCTCTTCAGAAACCTTTTACAGGGTTGCCATGGTTCAGAACCGACTCAGTGGCACTTAACAACGACAAGTATATAATATTTTCCATTCCTACAGAAAGGTACAGTTTCCACAAAACATGATTAATCTTGATGCTTATATTGACTCAAAAACTAAAAACCAAATCCACAGTCGTTAAGTCGATTCCTCTCCATAGTGACCCTAATAGGGATCCCAAGGCTGTAAATCTTTACTGGAGCAGACAACCTCATCTTTTTCCCATGGAGTCGCTGATGGGCTTGAACTACCAACCTTGCTTTTAACAGCCCAATGTTTATTCCACTGTGCCAGCAGGGCTACTTAATATTGACTCACATGGTATAATGTGGCAACTTCATAAATGTTAACATGTGCAGAGAAAATTTTACCTGTCTCCTTATTTCTTGATGAGGAATTATAAGCTTCTTGATTACGCTATTTAACTACAAGTTTTGTCACCAGCATGGGAGAATGGGCTGTTGGAATAGCTAAGGTAGGATATCCTGCATTGATCTGATGGTTTGTAGTTATAAGAAAAATGGCAGCAACCATTAGTCCCACAACACTTTCCTCAGCTGAGTTCTGTAATTCACTGAAATGACCACATAGAACTCAGACACTGTATTCACAATTTATGTTCATTGAATCCGTTCCAACTTATAGTGACTCTATGGGTTTCCAAGGAGTGGCTGGTGGGCTTGAACTTCTAACTTGTGGGTAGTATTCCAGCGCTTATTCTTTAGTGCCATACCAGGACTCTTCCGGGAAGTATTTCAGGACACAGTTTTTCCAATCAGGACAGCGTTTCCTCAGCCGTGCCCACAGGCAGGTCTCTCTATGCCCCTCAGCCCCTTGACCTGGCTTCTGCAGTGATATAAAGCTTTTTTAGGGCTGGTGATAAATGCCCACAGAACACACTGTTGTACCATATGCCTCAGCCTGAAGACATTTGGCTCTAGCTTGATGGGTCAGCAAATGTAGCTCCCCTAATTAGATGCCTGGAGCCACCCCACTCTGCAGGCAGGCGGCCTGCCCAAAGTCACTGAGCTTGATTTGCTTTGTGAGCTGGGAAAGCCCACATCACTCTGCCTCCTGCTCTGGCTCTTGTTTCTGCTGCTGCTCCGCTGCCGTTGTGGTTCAACCTAACCCTGTGTCACAGAAGAGTCCTGTGTCACACACAGCTTTCTCTCCCTGGGCCAAGGAGGTTCACTGTGCAGCGATCTCAGGGGCCAAAGGACACATTCCACTCCTAGCTCTTCTACTTAGATGGTAGTGAGATCCCCCTTCCTGCCTCTGAGATGGTTCATTTAAAACCCACGTTAGAGTTCCAGATTTTTACAATCAAAATTAACTTTGTTAACAATCACAACTGAATCATATAACCCTATCAGTATCTTCTCCCCCTTTCTCTTACCAGACTCAGCAGGGCAAAAACGTTGTTTGGTGGGAGTTTATGCAAAGACTGAGTATGTCTCAAAGTGGCATTGAATAATTCACTACACCACAGTGGTGATGGTGGTTATGTGCCATGGAGTCAGTTCTGACTCTTAGTGACCCTGTATAGGATTTCTGAGGCTGTAAATCTTCATGGGAGCAGAAAGCCTCATCTTTCTCCTGCGAAACAGCTGGTTGTTTTGAACTGCTGACCTTGAGGTTAGCAGCCCAGCTAGTAACCACTACACTACCAGAGTTCCTTACACCACATTTGTGAAACCTTAAATTCAAGGTCATGGGAAATTACGATGCTTACCAGGAGAAAAGGGGGTGGAAGGATGAACCTCCCCAAATAAGTGGAGGGATAAAAGCAAGGATAGTGGTGGTGGTTGTGATGGTGGTAGTGGGTTGTGTGCCATGGAGTTGGTTTCAACTCATAGCCACCCTGTATAGGGGTTCCGAGGCTGTTAATTAATCTTTATGGGAGTAGAGAGCCTCAGCTTTCTGTAGTAAAGCGGCTGCTAGTTTCAAACTGCTGACCTTGAGGTTAGCAACCCAACTCATAACCACTACACGTAAGAGATAATAAAAAGAAATGAGAAAAACCACTAAAGCAAAACCAAGCTGAGTGTAGGCCAAGATAAGATTGAGTGGAGTTTAAGGGAGTGAACCCCAGGGGTTATTAACTAGATCAGTGGAATCTGTGGTTTCCTTTACGTTGTGACCTCAGATCAAAGTGGGGGATATATTTCAGGCAGAGAAGAATCTTCCCAGGTATTCACCAGAATTAGCAGAAATGCTCAGCCCATGTCTGCAGGACAAGTTGAAGAGAACAGAAGTGAGCAGGGCTGTGTCCCTGGCCACACACAGAAGGGGACAGTATTCCATTCCCACTTCTAGGAAACAGAGAAGCGTGTCTGCTTAGAGTGGAGAATGTTATCAGGGAGGACCTATGGAACCTTCATCCGTGAGAAAACTACGTGCCGAGCTCACTCACTGAACAGTGTGAAACTCCACTTGTGACTGAAGTAACTCTGTACATGTTGTACCTGGAAATTCTTGTACAGTGTAGTCATGCTTAATGGTATACGTGAATGGGCCTGGTGCCGACTTACCAGTTCATGGGATAGGGAAAGAGGTGGAACTTTGTAGGTGAGAAGTAGCCTGTAAACCTATGGGTGTGGCACAGCAGGTGGTGTCGGCAGGAAGTTAACCATGCTGAACAGTGCCAGTGACACAGCTGAAGGAAGAATATGTTTTGGGAAGGATGTATTTCATCACAGGAACAAATATTCTTTTTAATAATATGGTTAGTAATGAACTCCATTGTATAAAGTCTACCTTGAATTTTAATGTGAGAATGAATGTTGAAATCCATCCATCATTACTCTTTTTTTCTTCTTCTTCTTTATGAGTGTAATAAAGTATAGGATATGCACTTGTCAGTTCAGTAAATACACCCTTTGGGTGTGGTGGGACCATGCCTTATGAATTGTACGATTATGTTGAGCTGAGGGTGTTTCTCTAGTGTGCTGTATGTTGCATGTAAATTCTGTTTGTAGTTGAGAAATGTGGCATTGGTTATAAGATTTGGGTTTCTAGGAAGCTCAGTGTAAGTTTTCAGTAGATGAATTGATTCTTGTTAGTGGTCTCACACAATCTGTGCTATCAAGACAATCGATGCAGCTGTTGTATATCTTGACTGCCTTCAACCTAAGGGACACCTATCCCAACACCATTTTGAGTAGTATTCTGTTGTGATTCATAGGGTTTTCATTGGCTAGTTTTCAGAATCAGACTGCTAGACATTTCTTCTTCGTCTGTCTTAAACTCGATGCTTCGTTGAAACGTGTCCACAATGGATAACCCTACTGGTATTTGAAATACCGGTGCCTTAGCTTCTAGTCTCAAAGCGACACAGAAACTACCACAGTGGGACAAACTGACAGGTAGGTAGTGAAATACTCGAACAGGATCTACTTTTTTACAACACTAGGGCATTTTGCATAGAATTCACTTACTTATTAAAGCATGAGGGGACGCTTAAATAGTATATCTAAAGAGAGTAGCCAGCCCTCCGCTCCAGCCACTTGTTGCTATGAGTGAATGTGGGCAGCTATTGCAAGATTTTACATTTTTATGTTTTGTTTTGTTAGAGATATCACAAATACAATATTGTTTTGTGGGAGATAGTTTGAAAAATGCAATACTTTACATTTTTGCTTAGCTCAGGTTTATGACTTCTACCATGAAAGAAAGAAACCCTTGTGGCTGGCACAGAGGTAACCACTTGACCATAACTCAAGACCACGGGAAAAAGATGGGGCAGTCTTGGAAACTATATAGGGCCGATAACAAATCAGAACTGATTCAACAGCAAGGTGTTTGGTTTGGGGTTTGAGGCTGTGAATTAAACTAACCTCTCAAAGCTTAATTAATTAGTATGTTTCTTATTTTGGCAAACTAAATTTTCATTTCATTTTTTTTTTTTTTTTAAATACGGTCAAAGGATTTAGTTTTTTTTTCCCCCTATCTATGATGGTTCCTTTTTCAGCAATTTTCTTATTGGATACCAATCATCCTTAACCAGGTGTAATCCCCCCAAGTGCATTTGACAAGTTCTGAAGACAACTTTTCATTGTCACAAGTTGGGGAGAAAATGGTATTAACTGGTATCTCATGAGTAAAGGTCAGTTCAGCCCTTTAGCACACAAAAAAATCATCTGACCCAAACTATGAGTAGTGCTGAGGTCAACCCTATTTTTATATTTGCCAATCTTGCTCCCCTTCTTTCATCCATCTTCTTTTTTCCCTCTTTCACCTTCATTTTCTTCCTAGCTTTCTTGTTACCTCTCACTCATTCTTTTTAAGAATTGTTTTTTTCCCAGGTTCTCTCTATTTCTCCCGCTTTCTCTAATCGTATCCATTTTCTTTAGGTTGGTAATTATCAATTTCAAGGTGCATAAAAGTCTTAATAGAAAGTTTGTTTAAAAATGAAGTCTCCAAGGCTTCTCTGACATATATATAAATATACATATATATAAATATATATGTATATATTGAATGGCCCAGGATTCTGCATTTTAAAGAAGCCGCCTTCTAAGAGATTATCCATGGGCCACATTTGTGAAGAAGTATGATTATCTGGTCTCTCTAGCCTTTTGCTTTTCTTGTTTTTTAGCTCTTTCATTAGTTAAAACTCAAATTATATATATGTTGTTGGTGTTTTCAGGTGCCATCGAGTCGGAACTGACTCATAGTGACCCCATGCACAGCAGAACGAAACAATATCCGATCCTGGGCCAACCTCACATACCGCTGCCACACTTGAGTCCATCAATGATGCCACCTGGCCAATCCATATCATTGCGGGTCTTCCTCTTTTTCTCTGACCCTCCACCTTACCCAGCATGACATCCTTCCCCAGTGACTATTCTCTCTAGACAATATGTCCAGAGTATGAGAGA
>NW_006408673.1:1482007-1486274 GCF_000296735.1 Chrysochloris asiatica | reverse complement strand
AATGTACTACATGTCTGCCTCATAAGAAACTGGTTGGTTGATATTGGCTTCTTGCCAATATAAATTATATATTTTTTAGGGATTATGAACCACATCTTTAGAAAGTATGAATTTATAATATTACTGATATGGTTTAGAAGGAGCCATGCATGTGATTCCGTAACCAAAAGTAATGCATATGAAGTGTTAGGAAAGACATAATCCTCAGATAGGTTCATTATGCCCTCTGCTTGTAGGCAATGAGGTAAAGATAGTGGTAGTTGCATGAGATTTGTTCCTCCAAATGTTGCCTGGCACATAGAAAAGGTACATGTTCATTCTAAAATGGATACTGCTTTAAAAATGTAAATTAAAAAACACTTCAATCAAGTCAATTTCAACTCATAGTACCTTGTTGAGTAGAGTGGAGTTACTTCCTAGGGTTTCCGAGGCTGTAAGTCTTCATAGGAGCAGAAATCCCTGTTTCTCCCCTTGAGTGTCTGGTGGGTTTGAACTGCTGAACTTGTGATTAGTAGTCTGATGCTTAACCTACTATGCCACCAGGGCTCAAGATACTGCCTTGGGCAGCTTCAATTCATGTTCCAACATTCCATTTGTTATAAAGTGTTGAATTTAATCTACAGGGCTTTGGTAGGTCCACAGCAATTACTCAGTGTATTCTTGAAATTTGCAAATCAAATGATGCTTAGTAACTATAGTGTCTCTTAGTAAGGCGTAAGTTACCTTTAGTTTGTCCTTGCCAAAACAGACATCCTTCTACACAGATGAGACAACTCACAATTGTACAAACAGTGTTACTCTGCTAAACCGGTTTAACACCAAAAGTGAGCGATACCTTCAACAGGAATTGCTTTTCGTAATAACCCTGGAGAATTTTATTTTTTTAATGCTGCAATTCTATTTGTACAGTTCTGAGTTTGTACCAAATTAAATATTAAGCTGATTGTCAGATGGCTTAGGAAGAGGTCTTTAGCCTTCCTCTCATAATTTTCATCAAATATTGTTTTTAAGTGTCGTCGAGTCAGTTCCGACTCAATAGCAACTCTATCTAGAATTTCCAAGGAGCAGCTGGTGTATGTGAACCATTGAACTTGCAGTTGAAATCATCCTTGCAGTGCAGTTTTTATCCTACAGCACCACACCTTCCAATAAATGAAATAACCATAAATAAATGTTTTGTCCACATGTGTTTACAATTATTCCCCTTAGCCCTTCCTATATAGAAATTCAGGTAGTGACCCAGTTAACAGCACTGAACTTGAAGTGCCATAGTTGATTGCATGTACCATTTCAACCAGCTGAAATCTTGACCAAGCCACCTCATCCTACTGGAACTTTAGACTGGCTCTGGCTGTTCTGTGCATTCTCTTCTGATTCCAGAATGGTATAATTTCCTCTCAGGGTGCTAGCTCTATTGGTGGGTATGAAAACCTTGAGTTGATTACAGTAACTTTGGGCAGGAGATGATCACAGCTTTTTTCCACATCCCTGCCCCTTCCACAAGTTTGGATCAGGGTCAAGGGCAAAGACATTTCCTGTCCTTCAACCCACAAACAGGAAGCTCAGCTGCTAGGTCTTCAAGAGCCCTAATGTTAGGGATGCAGACTGCCTCATTCCTGGATTTTGTCTCTGCAGTGTGATTCTTATGTGAAGTGAAGAAGGTAAATGCCACTTTGGTTTGGGCTTCTCCCTTTTCTTCTCTCATTGATGCTTACCAGCTTAGAAGTGTCAGGCCTGCCTGCTTGGTTGCTGCTTCCATCAGAGAAGCCACCAGCAGACCATCGTGGTGGCAGGTGATCAGACTCTCATGCTTACTCCCATTTGTTGCTGCTCAGAGGATACTTGACCTGCCTTGTTATCAGACCGAGGTTGGGTTGAGCGTTGGCTAAAATTGTTTTCTAAGTAGGCGAACCTAGCTCACTGAGGTTGTAGATGGAGATTTGGAGGGAAACCTGATGTCCTTTTAGTGTGATGCACTATGGTGTCTTGTGTGTTGCTGTGATACCGGAATCCATGGATAACTCTTATTCAACTTTGATCGCTTCTCATGGTAGTCCTGAAGAAACAACTTTTGAAACAGCTTGATTCACTTTTGAATTTGAGTTGAGTTGATACCAAATTGAGTTGATACCAAATGAGTGACTACAGGGTCACCCATGGTGGACAGATTTTAACAGAGCTCCCAAACCAGGAAAGACTAGGAAGAAAGGCCTGACACTTTACTTCTGAAAATTAGCCAGAGTTTTCCGAAGATGAGCCCCCTAGGTTGCACTGTGCTCAAAAGCCACAGTGATCACAACAGTGGACTCCAGCAGACCAAAGATTGTGAAGGTGGTACAATACTGGCAGTGTTTTCTTCTGTCATACATGGGGTCACAATGCATCAGAGCCAACTGGACAGTAACTAACAGCAGTGTATTTCCTTTTATGCCCTGTTAGGGAATGGTGGCTGTACTCAGCACAGTAAGAAATCTAACCAGTTACAGAGGGGTCAGCAAAGCATTCATTCATTTTATTCTTTCCCTTGGTTTATTAAGCATGTATTTAATGCTTGCTGTGCGCTAGTCTACAAGATTAGTATAGTCGGAATCTACTCAACGGCAGTGTTTGGTTTGGTGGTGTGCAATGCAGTAAAATGCTTTGATAGGCTCTAGCATGATAATCCAGAAACTAAAGAAATGAATATAGATTACATCATTATATTGGCCATGGTTACATATGCTTTCTTCTGTGTGTGTGTTGTTGTTGTTGTTCTTTTCTTGTCTTCTCTATGTTTTTTATCTGTGCAGGGAGAATACAGCCAGCCCCCAGCTTACAAGTTCTATTCTAAATCTGTCTTTAAGACAAATTTATACATAAGTCAAAAGAGTGTTAAGTGCAGTTTATCAAATATTTCTCTTAGTATAACATGTATAGTGGAACTTTCTATGCATAAAGACATTAAAGAAGCACTCTCAGATACTGTAAAATATTTTTAACTTAAAAGTGTTTTGATGCATGTCTCTTAAAGTGTAGTACCTGCTTATTGTTTACAAACTATTATACATGTACCTTGAATTTTCAATATAATGGGTTTTGGGGGGGGGTTGATCTACTACAGAGTGTACAAAACTAGGGGACTTTCTGTATTTGAGTATTCTAACTGTAAATACAATTTTAAAATTATGAAAATGTAGGAATTATTCAAAGAGAAAGTTACAGACATGTGTCTTCTCTATTCAGTTCATGTTGTTGATGTTAAGTGTTCTGACTCATAGAGAACCCTGTATAGATCTTTGCAGGAACAGTAAGCCTCAACTTTCTCCTGTGTAGCAGCTGGTGGGCTCATATCACTGACCTTGTGGTTCTCACAGTCCAGTGCTTATCCTACAGCACCACACCAGGAATTGTATTTTACATGGCATGTCTGTCTGAAAGCCATAGCATGAAGTTGGCCTTGAGCCAAGGAAATAGTAAAGAACAGGTTCCTAGTCAGTAGTTCCACTCTGGGGCCACAGCCAAGAGCTCCAACCGTAGTCAAGCCATCAGTGAAATCCACCCATCAAAGGTTCCATTCATTCTTCAGAGCTACAGATACGGGCGTTAAATCATAACATGCAAAAAAAGCTGACTTCGTTTTAAATAGAGGGTTACCTACTTTTGAAACATAAGTAGAATTCTTACTCATTGGAAAGCAGCAAGTCATTGCGAAGAAAAAAAAAAAAATGTTGAATCTCCCCAATACAAAGGTAATCGTTATGTTTTCAAGTACTACCATAGTGATTTAAATGTAAATTCTAGCCCCAAAGAAACATTTTGAGTAATGGTACAGTTGTCCTTTCTAAAGGACTGAAGTAAACATTTCCAGAAGGGCAGTTGACCCCCATGGCTTAGCCTGACTTGCTTCTATGTAAGTCTATGATTTGATCTGATGTGAGAGAGAAAAGTAAGGAGTATAACAAAAAACTTTAAAAAGTTTAAAACTACTATAAATCTCTCTAAAAGGTGTGGTATACATTTTCTTTTTTCTTTTTAATAAGTTCCAGAAATCCCAATGCCATGAAGTTGATCCCAACTCATCCAGCCCTATACAGGGTTTCCAAAGGCTGTGAATTTATACTGGAGCAGAAAACTTCATCAATGTCCCATGGAGCAGCTGGTGGGTTTGAACTGCTGACCTTTTGCTTAGCAGTCCAGTACTTATCCTTCAGCTACTCCAGAGTTCTTTTTTCAATAAGTTGGCATCTTACGGATTAGAACTTTCTTAATTCTCTTTTTTTTTTTTTTT
>NW_006408673.1:1453596-1480847 GCF_000296735.1 Chrysochloris asiatica | reverse complement strand
CAGAGCTCCTTAAGTAAACCCTATGTTGTTGATGTTAAGTGCCTTCGAGTCGGTTCCGACCCATAGCGACCCTGTACAGGGTTTCCGAGGGTATAAATCCTTACGGGAGTAGATAGCCTCATCTTTCTCCCGCGGAGTGGCTGGTAGTTTTGAACCGCTGACCTTAAGGTTCGCAGGCCAATTCGTAACCACTATAGGAAAGAGTAAATCTGCCCCATGGGGTTTGCAAGGCCATGTATCTTTACAGAAGCAGCCTGCCGCCTCTTTCTCCCAGAGTGCCTTGTAAATTTGAACTGCCAATCTTTTGGTTACCATCTGAGCACTTTGACACACCACACTACTAGGGCTAAGTTTGTTCTAACATGTTTCTCCCATTTTTCATGGACCATTGATTTTGGCTTTGGTCAGAATGGTCTGCAAACAACTTTATTATATTGTAAATGTGCTTTGAGAGCTTTATTTAATACATATTCTACTAAATGTTTGGTTTCAGTTTTTTTTTTAAAACCTATTTTCTGGAGATAATGACTCCTTAATGTATCTGTTGTATAAACTGCTATTTTCATATGTCATATTTGCTGAAGGTAGATCCTGCTTGGGTCGACCTGTCTGTGTGAGGAGTTACCTACAGGGCCTTTCCTGAGTTTTTTCCTAGCCATTGTGCATTCTCACATCCGCCTAAGCTCTTGAGAGTCCTGCTAGAACTCAGGAAGGCACAATAAATTAAGTTGAGGGCTGAAGTCCATTTCCAGGTCACTGCCTTTTGCCTCTTTCTTGTACCTTGTTCACCCCTGCGACCTTGTTTGGAACAGTGTTATTTCTTCGTAAAACATTCTTAATGAGTCTATTTACCTTGCATGCCCAATGAGATTGTGTTTCATGTAATAAATTCACTGCTCAAACATAGTCCTTGCAGCTGTTGAAGAATTAGCTTTTCAACTGAGGGAGGTGTCTGTTTGCTGGGTGACCTCAGTTATCTACTTTTCTTACTTTAACAGTATTGTAAAACTAGGTGGAGGTTTTCCTTTTTGCTTGTTTGTGGGTTTTTTTCCTCTTACATATACACCCATGTCAGTCTTGAGCATAGTTATGCCCAAAGAATAAGAATTTTCAAAGCAAGGAAAAAGGAAAATTTCTTTTGTAAGGATTGCTAATTTGGTTTCTCAAATATATTTGTCCGAAGAACTTAATTATCAGTTGCCATGGAGCTTAGGGACTGTTTTTAATCAGAAATAACAACTTCATCCCTCAATTAATTGTTACTAGTAAAGACACAGACTGTGACTGGTTTGATGTTGCCTCCTTACATTTCTCCTCCCATCAGCATTAAGGAGTTATTGTTGCTTAGTGCATAGGTTCCAACCCATACCAACCCTGTATAGGGTTTCCAAGGAGCAGCTGGTGAGCTTGAACCACCGACCTTGCAGTTCAAATGGCTTTGCAGTCTGGCGCATTAACCCACAGCACCACACCAGGACTCCATTAAGGATGTAGAAGCAGCAAAAAGCTTGGGCTATCTGTAACAGCAAAAACAACATGAAAATAGTTGTCATGGAGTTGGTCTGACTCATGTCAAGCCCATGTTTTGCAGAGTAGAACTGTGCTGCATAGAATTTTCAAGCTGTGGTATTTTGGAAGCAGATCCCCGGGCCTTTCTTCCACAACACCTTAGGATAGGTTTGAACCACCAACTTTTTGTTTAGTAGTCGAGCACCACCCAAGAATGACCAATTGCTGTCAAATCATTTTTAACTCATGGTGATCCCTGTTGTGTGTCAGAGTAGAACTGTGCTCTGTTGCTGTTGTTGTTAAGTGCCATTGAGTTGGTTCTGATCCATAGCGACCCTGCATAGGGTTTTCCAGGAGCAGCTGGTGAACTTGAACCGTCAACCTTGCCATTCCAACCGAATTTGTAGTCCAGCATGTTAACTCACAGCGCCACGCCAGGACTCCAGAACTGTGCTCTATAGGGTCTTTAATGGCTGATGTTTCAGAAGTGGATAACCAGGACTTTCTTTCAAGGTCTCTTTGGATAGACTTGCACCTTTAGCCTATAGGTTAGCAGCCAAACAAATTAACCTTGTAGTAACCAAGGACTCCACCTGAAAAATAAACCAAAATCCACTACCACCGAGTAACTGATGGGTTTGAACCATCAACCTTGCAGTTTGTAGCCCAGTTCCTACCTCACAGCACCAGCAGGATTTCTTTCCTGATACAGACATTCTCAGAAATAGCAATCTACTATGACTAGATTCCCAGCTAACCCAATTATGTAATCTCAGCATTAGAAATCAAAGAGCCCCTGCTAACAGAAGAAACTAATCTAGGTGTGCACTAGACATTCTCCAAGCATACCTTCTGATATCACAGTATTTGCCCTGTGAGTATATTCTGGAAGAGTATCTGTTATCATACTTATACGTGTAAAAGATTTATTTTTGTTTTCCAGACAAATATGAAATGGAGATATTCCTTTCAAACAAATTGTAAGCCTGGAATGTATGTTGGAAGGTTTTATTTACTTCCATTGTAGTGCCACCTGACCTCAGTAGCTCATTTAATCATATTATTTCACCTTAGGGCAGAATTGCACACAGGCTAGCAGGATATCTGCCTACCTATTACTTTAAAGTTTTTAGAAAAGAATATTGCATGTTCTAGCTAGTAAGGCATTCTAGGCTCTTTTCCATAACACATTCCAGAATGCTTGGAGGAGATTCTCCTCATGTCTGATCTAAATCCTTTCTGCCTTTTAAGACTTCTGTATCTCATCTTGACCTCAGTAGAAGTAGATGCTGTGTGCCATGGAGTTGGTTCTGACCCATAGCGACCCTGTACAGGGTTTCCGAGGCTGTAAATCTTTACGGGAGCAGAACACCTCATCTTTCTCCCGCGGAACAGCTGGTAGTTTCAAACTGCTGACCTTGCGGTTCGCAGCCCGATTCATAACCACTCGCTGCCAGAGCTCCTTCAGCAGAAGTACATGCTCACCATTATTTGATGTTTAGGATTTTGAAACCTGCTATTGTGTGCAGTCCTGGTGCGGCACTGTTCAGTAAGCACCGGATCACAGGATTGGTTTGGACTGCAAGGTTGGTAGTTCAAACTCACTAGCTGCTTCTTGGAAACCCTATACAGGATCACTGTGAGTCAGAACCAACTCAATGGAACTTAACAATAATTGTATTCCTAACAGACCTGGTATGGCGCTATAGGATAAGCACTGGACTGTTAACCACAAGGTTGGTGGTTCAAACCCTCAAGCTGCTCCCTGGAAACCCCATACAGGGTCACTATAAGTCAGCACCAACTTGACGGCACTAAATAACAACATTTGCAATCCTGGTGTGGCGCTGTAAGATAAAGTGTTGGACTGCTAGCCACAAGGTCAACAGTTCAAATCCAGCACCTGCTTGTTGAAAACCCTATATAGGGTTGCTTTGAGTCTGAACTTAACTTGACAGCACTTAACAACAACTGTATTTCCTAAGAAGCCCTGGTGGCCCAGTGGTGAAAACACTCAGCTGCTAACCCATAGGTCAGTCGAACCCACCAGCTGCTCAATCTGCAGGAAAAAGGTGGCAGTCAGCAAACGTAAAGAGTCACAGCCTTGGGAACCCTATGAGGCATTTCTTTCCTGTCCTAAAGCATTACAGTGAGTCAGAATCAACTTGAAGGTAATGAGTTTTATTGGCTTCCTATATTCTTACCTTTGTTCTCCACAAACATATCCCACACAAGACTTTGTTGCTGTTGGATTTGTCATCTTGTTGTTCCCTTCTGATACTTCCCCAGAGTATATATCAGCAGATCCTCAGTGTCAAATAGGAGTTTGTCTATATAGAATAAGTCAGCAGGACCCTGGCTGCGAGGAGCTGCCTACCGACCTTGTCATTTCACCACTTCATTTCTTTATAACAGGTATCAAGGGGAGCTTTAGAACTAATTACAGCACAGGCTCAGCCCCCTGAAACTTAGGCCAGTAGGTGTTCTTTCTTGTTTGAATATAAAACCAAGCAAGGTTTCAGCAGAAAAAAAGCTCTGGAAATTTTCTCCATCACCCCTAAAAGAGAGTCTAATCAAGAGACCATTTCTCTAATGGTCTTCCTCTGACATTCTTGCTTGTCCCTAACGTGGCTGACCTTTAATGCTCTGTCCCAAGATGGAACCCCGTAACACACACCTCCCATCTTTCCCACATACTGGTATTCATATGTATACATAGTCCTGAATTTGAATGGCCTTAAAAAAATTTTTTTTTAATTAAGTATTAAAAACAAATCACTGCCATCAAATGAATTCTGACTCATAGAGACCTTATGGTATGGAATAGGACTGCTCCATAGGGTTTCCAAGGCATTTATTTATTCATTTATTTATTGGTTAATTGGGTGAAGGTTTAAAGAGCAAATCATTTTTATATTCAACACATTTATACTCATATACATTTTGCTTCATCTAATTGATTACAGTCACCTCAGTGTAGCCTCACTTACCCTACTCTTTGCTGTTTCCATTCCTCCTCCTTTCTTAACCCTGACAAACATTGTCCTTGCCTAAATGCTGCCCTTTTGTTCTCACATTCTTACATGCTTGAGTATTCTAAGGCGTGTACACCTCACTAGTGTTATTGTTCCCCTTATTAACATGCCTATCTTTAGGCTGAAAATTGAGCCATGGGGATGAGTTCAGTTCCAAAGCAGAAAGGTGACTGAGGGTTCCACCAGACTTTATCTGACAAGTAAGCCTGGTGTCTTTTATAATTTTGAGTTCTGTTCTCCATTTCTGCTACTTAACTCAGTACCATCTCTGAATGTGATCAGTTTTAGAGCAGTTGGAAGTCGTAGCCGTATACCATCTAGTTCTTCTGGTCTCATGGTCATGGAGACTGATGTTCATATTGTCCATTAGGCTAGTGAACTAATTGTTTCCCTGCCTCTTCAATTTCCTTCACTCTTCTTAACTTCTGAAAGGAAGAGACCAATAGTTGCACCTTTGATAATCACTCATGAGCTTTTAGGATCCCAGTTGCCATTCACCGAAATAGTATGTAGAACCTTGACTTTGTGGACTATATTATGCCAGTGGACCTTGGTGTGCCCCTGAGACTATGATCCTGAGTCTCCACACCCAGCGACTCAGTCCCTCAAAGTGTTTGGTTATGTCTAAGTTTTCATAACGTTGTCCTCTGTATGGTCCTCCACATTCATGGACATATTTACAGCAAAAGTAAATACACATGTACAAATATCCTATGTCAGACCTATATATATTTATTAGTGGATATGCTTATACTGCCCCTCCCACACCTGTTCAGCTTGCATGTCTGTTCAATTGTATATTGGCTTCCCCTTCACCTAAATAGAATATGTATTAATTTCTCTCCAAGTTTAGAACCGTCTGTTCTATCTTGAAATCTGCTTGACTTCCACTCCATTTATAAGTTCTGTAGCTACACTTTTCCCTGTTTTGACTTTTGTCTTTGTTACAAATTGATCTCTCTGATTCGCTATTGTAAGTCCTGTAGGTTTGTTTTACTTTGAAGACTTCTCTATGTGGGTTGATGTGTGGGTGATGTTGTCATGTATATTAATCTCAGGTTGTCTACTGTTACTGGTTCTCTGTCCAAATAACTCTCCTTTGTATTTCTTGTAAGTTTGGTCTGGTTTTCATAAATTACTTTACTTTTTGCTTATCTAGAAATTCCTCATTTCGCCATCATATTTAGAGGACTGTTTTGCTGGGTATATGATTATTGGTTATCAGCTTTTTTCTTTGAGGGTTTTATATATGTTATTCCATTGCCTTCTTTCTTGCATGGTTTCTGCTGACAAATCAGAGATTAGTCTTATTGATTATTTTTTGTAGGTAACTTTTCCTTTTTTTCCCAAGTTGCTCTCAAGATTCTTTCCTTATCTTTAGTTTTGGAAAGTTTGATTATGATATGTCTTAGTGATTTTCGTTTGAGGTTTACCCTGTTTCAAGTTTTTCAGCTTCTTGAATGTGTATCTTCTTATCTTCTATGTTAGAGAAGTTTTCTTTCAAGACGATTTGACCATTTTCTCTGTGCTTTTTTGGTGTTTTCCTATTCTGGAATTTCAGTCACTTCATAAATTATTCCTCTTGATTATGTCCCACATAATTCTTGGATTTTCTTTGGACTTTTCCTTCCTTTTTTCTGATTGTTCCACTAGCTGATTAGTGTTGAGAGATATGTCTTCAAGCTCACTCGTTTGGCCTCTCAGTATTTCATTTCTACTTTACCCTTTCAGTGTATTATCTATTTCTGAAATCTTAATATTAATCATGTAGATTTATTTTTGTTATTTTCATATGGTTTCTAATTTTTCATTTATTTTACCCATTTATTCTTGTAGTTGTGATATTATGAATTACTTCTTGTCTCTTCTAGCCATTTTCTGTAATTTCCACCAAAGAACATTTCTGTCTTAACAGGCCTGGGGTAGAGAAGGTGGGAGAAGATATTGATAGGCTGACTTGATACAGATGTGATTGTTAGCAGAGTTAATTCTAATTATAAAACTCTATGGGTTTAAAATGACCAGCTCAGAATCAGGAGTGGAAATTTCACTGCCATCAAAGTAGAAGAGCTAGGAGTGGAGGTGTCCTTTGGCCCCCGAGATCCCTGCATATTGAACCTCCTCGACACAGGGACAGAAAGCTGTGACACTCGAGGAGTGGCAGAAGAGCAGCAGCAACAGAACCAAGAACTAGTACACAGGATAGAGCAGTGGACTTGACAGACATGGAGCAAGTAAAGTTAAGTGACTTTGGATAGGAAGTGTGCTTGTAGAGTCAAGAGCCTCTTGGCACTTAGTATGGAAGTTAGGTTTGCTGATTCATGGAGTTCGAGTTGAGTGCCTTCAGGCTGAGGCTTATGGGAGAGTGGTGAGTCCTATGGGCATTTATTCAGTAGCTGACTGGAACAACTGTGTCCTGAGCATTGTAACCTGTTAACGTCACTAATAAATCCTGTAACTGTGAGCCCTGTGTGACCATGTCAATGAATTATTGAACCTAGTTGAGTAGAGAGGGCTGTGGGATGAATGATTGGTACCACATGCCACATATTTTCACATTAGTGTTTTCCTGAGTTCTTATAAAGTTGTGTCTATGTTTTCCTTAATTTTGTCTGCAGCTTTCTTGATCTTCCTCTCAATCCCTTGAAGGTACCTAAATTTCATTCTTTTGAATTCCTTATCAGGTAGTTACAATGTCATTTCTTCTTCAAAAGGTTTTTTGGCTCTGTATTTTGTGTGCTTGATTGAACCACTTTGCCTTGTTTTGTCATATGAGCTGGAATTATTTTCTGAGACATTGTAGTGTTGCTATATTTGCATTTAATTGATGATTGTATGTGCACTCTTAGGCATTCATCACCTGTCTCCTGGTGAGTGTGATAGAGAATGTGAGTATTTGCACAATGCTTTGTCTTGCTGTTCATGTAGATGAGGTCAGGTTTTACTGGTGTAGGCTGCTGTCTATCAGTGATCATGTGGCGTCAGAGTGGATATTGGCCCTCACCCAGTAAGGAGGTGGTGCGAATGTGGCTGGTCATGTGTGCACAGCTATTGTGTCTCATCAGGTGGAACAAAAAGAAAAAAAATAAATAAAAGTAAGAGATTAAAAACTAAACAGGAAAGGGGAGAGAAAGCAGTGGAAAACAGGCAAACAACAGCAAGGAAAAAAGAATTTAATAATTAAAGGAAACAAAAGCAGAAAGGCAAAAAATAAAAATAAAAATGCTTGGGGAAAGAAGAGGATAGTAAAGAAGAGATAAAGAAAAGGAAAGGGGGAAAAAGTAAAGCAAAACAGAATAAGAGAAAGAGAAAAGCAAAGCAGAGAAAGAACAAGTAAAAGAAAAGAAAAACAAAACAAGAAAGGAGAAAAGTGAAACAAGAGCATTGGTCCAGAGAAGAGCAAACTGGGGCCTGGGGAGAAAGGAAGGGCAGAGCATCCAAGGGGCTAATGAAGTGGGGAGGGGAGGGGCAGGGAGTGGTACTAGATAGAGCTGGGTCTAGATGTTGTCTGGGGGCAGTGTGACTGATTATGGGAGTGGCCAAGACCTGGTACTATGAGTTCTGATGGTCTGATGAGGCAGAATTCAGGTGCCTCAGGACTTGGGGAAGGTGCACTTGGAACAGCTCTGACCTCAGGTAGAGCCAGGGTTTATGCAGGGTGAGGCTTGTCTCCTCCTGATGGGTGGGTGAGGATGTGGGCTGGCCATCATTTTGGTCACCAGGAGGATGTGAATCAAGGAACAATCCCATCCTTCTAGTCACCAGCTGCATCACAAAGCACAACACAAGTGCGTTTGTGTTTTGAAGTCGCTGTCTCTATTGAACACTGCTTGCAAAAGTTCCAAGGGCAGCTTCTTGTCAGTCCAGTTAACAGTTCACCCACCTATCTCCTTTCTTGCTGCTTCTGTTCAGCTTCTTCTCCTAGCTAATATTCAGTCCACTTCTTTATCTTTTTCTCTGGAGCTTAGGGTTTCAGAATTATCGTTCGTATTTGTCTCATTTGGTTTCTCCTGGTTTTGTTGTAGAGGGTTTGTGTAGTGTGTCTGCCTGGTCTGCCATCTTGCAATACTGTATACATTTATGGATGTAGACTGACACATCTTTCTCACGAAGAACTGCTGGGCAGTTTGGAACTGATCTTTCATTTAACATCTGAGTGCTTAGCCATTGTGCCACCAGGGTTCCTTATTACATTTTTGTTGTTAAGGTGCCATCAACTTAGTTCCCACTCTTAGCAACCCTGTATAGGGATCCCAAAGCTGTAAATCCTTGAGGGAGCAGAAAGCCTCTTCTTTCTTCCACAGTGTTGCTGGCAACCGAATTCCACCAGGATTCCTTTTAACTCTCTGTAAATGTACGTGAAGATACCTCTGGATAAAAATAAAACAAGAAATAAATAAACAACAAACCACTTCTGTCTGACTAGTAGCCACCCTGTAGCAGAGTAGAACTGCCCCCGTAGGATTTTCAAGCAGGTAGTGGGTTTTGTTTTGTATTTAATTTTTACATAAGCAGGACTGCCACATCTTTCTCCTGCAAAGCGACTGGTGAATTCTAAATTCCTACCTTGTGGCTATAGCAGTTAAGTGGAATAATCACTGTTAATATGTGGGGATCCACTACTTTGGAATGGCAACCATTTCTTTTTGATACAGTGACTGTGTATTCTTTCCATCTTCTTTTGATGCTTTCTGCATCACTCAGTAATTTGCCCGTAGAAACCTTCAGTACCACAAGTCAAGGCTTGAATTTTTTCTTCAGTTCCCTCAGCTTGAGAAATGCTGAGTGTATTCTTCCTTTTTGGTTTTCTAACTCCCCAGGCCTTTGCACATTTCATTATAATATTTGACTTTGTCTTCTTGAGCTACCCTTTGAAACTCTCTGTTTAGCTCTTTTACCTCCTCATTTCTTCTATTTGCTTTAGCATCTTTATACTGGAGAGCAAATTTCAGAGTCTCTTCACTTTGCTTGGATTAACCATCAACACTCCATGGAAGCAGCAATCAAAAAATCAAATGATGTACTGCATTAGGCAAAACTGTTACACAAGACCTCTTTAAAGTGTTCAAGAGCAAAGTTGTCAGTTTAAGGACTAAGGTGCACATGACCCAAACCATGGTATTTTCAATAACCTCATATGCATGTAAAAATTCAGTAGTAAGGAGGACTGTAGAATTGATGTATATGAGTTGTAGTCTTGAAGGATAGTATTGAAAAGTACCATGGTCTGCCAAAAGAATAAACCAATGTGTATTGGAAGAAGTACAGCCAGAATGTTCCTTGGAAGCCAGGATGGTCAGACATTCTCTCTCATACTTTGGGCATAATTTCAGAAGGGACCAATCCCTGGAGAAGGATATATGTTTGGTGAAGTGTGGAGAGTCAGAGACAATGAGGAAGATCCCCGATGAGATGGATTGACACTGTGGCAGCAGTAGTGGGCTCAAATGTAGCAACCAGGCAGTGTTTCGTTCTGTTGTGCATTTGGTTTCTATGAGTAGGTATTGACTTGATGGCACCCAACAACAACAACAATGATAACTAACTTGGAATGTTTTTTAATATGATTAAAGGGCTTAAGTCTGCCTTACAATATTATCTTTGCAAAAAGAATCAAGAATGCCTGCTAATTTGTTAATTACATAATCGGAATATTTATAAAGGCATTTTAAAAACCCTTTATTCAAATGTCTTAGTCCCTTGAGTATTTATAAACAATTAAAATTGGCCAATTTCAATGACACTGTTAACAGTTTTTGAGCTACTTGATTTTTTTCATGAAAGAAGCTTTCCGTTGGACCTTTATCCTGGCTCTGTTCATGTCCATGGCCTTAAAACCCATGTAGATGGCCATTTTCCCATGAGTACAAATTTGGGAGATTTTACTGTGTTGCCAATTCAACCTGTAGAAAGATGACATTTCCACTTGGTTTTTCTGGCACAGAAATACTTGGTTGACCCTCTTAGTCTAAGATCATTAGACTAGGATGGCAGTGGAAAAGTCAAATCATTCAAATACCGAGAACAAGGTGGAAAGGCAATTTGGCATACCTGGCTGAGGTCAGTGTCAGAAGGTGGAGAGAGAAATGGGAAGGCCTGTAAAGGTGATTAGTAGGTGGCTGTGTGCTGTCGAATCATTTCCAACATATATATATGTATGTATATATAATATACACATATGCAGAGAGAAAGGTTAATATATACATAGAGAGAGAGGTTTATGTCAAGGAAATGGCTCACACAGTTGTAGAGGCATACACGTTTCAAGTTGTGGGTCAGATGTCAGACTGAAGGCTTCTCCTGACTCACATAGCTGTAGGAGTTGATGAACCCAAAATCAGCAGGTCAACTGGAAGTCTTCTGACTGCAGAGGCAAATGAGTTTAAGGTTGTCAGGTAGGATGGCAGGCTACCGACAGCTCCCAGGGTTGGCGGGCTATAATACAGCAGGCTACCAGCTCAAGTCCAAAGAACCAGAGGTCAGATAATGAGCCACAACAGACCTTAACCATTATACATAGCTTGAAAGGTTTTAAAAATGATAGAATTTCACTCTTAACATTTCACAGTGAACTGTTGTGATTTTTAAAGTTCCATACATCTTTTCTTTTTATTCTACCCCAGAGGGAAAAGCTGTCCAGATTAACCATGTTTTAGGACTAAAGAATTATTCATTGAACACACTTGAGAAAGGCAGTGGCGAAGGTCCTGTGAGGACTCTGTTTGTCTCCAGTCTTACTCTGGGATACAGGAGTAAGATCATTCCTAGTTGCCTATCACTTGCCACACAGTGATTGGTCAGAGGTGTAAAAAGAAGGTAATATCCTCCTCAGGAGGGAGAGCAAGCCAATCGGAAAACTTTGCCATGCCATATTTATAGAGTTGTATTACTCCTGAGATTCCAGTGGAAATTTGTCCAAAATTGTGTATGATTCCACCAGGAGGCTCCCTGCTTGCTGTTTTGCATATTGGTCAGGATAGGAAGCAGGACCTCCCCATTACACAGTTCCTGGGGGAAGAATTCTCTGAAAAGGAGAAATCTATAGAGTTCTGTCTCCCAGTGGTGCCAGAAAGAAGTGACTGCCAAGATACTGCTGGTAATTAGGACTTGGCACCAGGTGTAAGTGAGACTGAGAGCTGTTTGTAGTCTCATTAATGCAACACACACTACTATGTGCACATGTGTACTTGTGTGTGCACGTATGTACACATTTGCACACACACATGGCGATTATTGCTCACAATGGAGAGATGGAGTGTGGTTCTGGGCAGCCTGGGAACATAAGACTCCAAGTCCAAAGGCCTTTACTCCCATGCTAATCTAGTAACATAGTAATTAGTGCTAAGACCCTAAAATTAAGTTCACTGACACTTTGGATCTTGAGAGCATTCTCATGAAGACTCTTTGGCCAAGAATGTACCCATGTAATTAGCAAACATCTTAATTACACACTTGTAGTCTATGCCATTGATAACATATAAAAATAATATAAATTAGATAAAGAGAAAAGAATTCCAAGAGAGGCTGTGTTGCAAGCAGGTTAAGATCAGGGCCTCTGAGCCAGATGTCTGGATTCAAATCTTAGTCCTAATGTTAACTCACTCTACAACCTTGAAAACGTATTTCCTCTCTCTGCTTCACTTTCTTCATTTGTGAAATGGGAATGATAATAGTGCCTAATCCTGGTGGAGTGCTGTGGGTTACTGCGCTAACATCTACTCTACTCGGAAACCCTGTGCAGGGTCACTATGAGTTGGAACCAGCTCGATGTCACTTAACAACAACAATCTTAGGGTTATATGGACTGGTGGATTCTAACTGCTACCCTTTTGGTTGGCAGCTGAGCACTTAAACATTGCACCACTAGAGCTCCTTATAGGAATTTTTACCAATGTTTGTTGTTATTGTTAAGTGCCGTAGAGTCAGTTCTGACCCATAGTGACCCTCTATAGAGTTTCTGAGGAGCGGCTGGTGAGCTCGAACCACCAACTTTGTGGTTTTGCAGTCTGGCACATTAACCCACAGCACCACACCAGGACTCCTACCAATGCTTAGGAGCTTTAAATCAGAACACAGCATGTATTCAAAGAATACAAATTTTCAAACATTTTGGAAAGACTTCTTGGAGTGATATGTGTATAATTACTTAATGTAGTCTCAAGATCCATGCTTTTAGAAAATATATTGAATGGATACACTTGGATGAAGAATCTGGACATTAAGTTGTATATTACTTTGAGTTATTTAGATAAATATAGATTACTCAATTTCAAATGTGTCCCACATATATTCACAGAATCATAGCATGAAGCAAAATATAACTGAAATGCTAAAAGTAATATTGATAATCTGCTCAATAGGTTATGCTACAGGCTACAGCCTTATATATGAGTGCTAGAAAAAAATATTAAACATTCTCCTTTATGCTATTTCATAGCAGTGACCTTAAATCAGCCATCAGATTAAACACAGCGTTATAAACCTAAGGCCTAAAACAAATGTTAATTTTATAATTAATTTTCAAGCAAATATCACCTTTAATAAAATTCAAAAAGATTACAGTTGACTGTTTCTAGTCAAATTATGGTTCTTATTATCAAGTGTCACAAAAGATGAGAGCATTTTAATGAATTAGAATTTTTTAATATTTATAATAGTATACGAAAGAAAATAGCATTGAAATACTATTTCAAATGCTGGTAATGATTTTCAACATGTTTTCATTTGCCTTATGTATTTAGTCTTCTGTCAAATAGAGGAAATGAGCAGCAGCATCTCAGTTTTTCAGAGGGATTAATTGGGGCTTAGTGTGAGTTCATGTGATGCAAAGGCAGGCCCAGGTAACTAACTCCCCTTATGGCCACTTCATACTGTTAAGTGCTTTCTCACTCTCTTTGTGAGTTCATTTGACTACCATTTTGGACTCTCTAGGTGTTTGGTTCTGTTCTTCTCTGTTTTCCCTAGTCAAAGGGAAATGATTTCTTCTTTTGTTTCTTCACTCATTCATCACCTACTCATTCATGTAATTGCATATTATATGCACAACACTATTGGGCGTAATTTGACAGCATCTTCCTTTTACTACACAAAAATATGAGACATCTGACTTTAATTTGAAATAATTCTAAAAATCCTATTTTTCTGTCTGAATCTTTTATGGATGGAAAGTCTATAAATAAATGAAATGGTGAAATTCTTGTAAAGACAGCAGTTATGCTTTACTTATCTATTGTGCCCAGTTCCAGTATTTAAAAATGTGTGATCAATCCACTAAGAAGACATATTCTAACATAATTGAAAAAGATAAATGGATAGTTCTACAGTGATAGTTGAAGAAGTTAACACATCGTTTTTGATGATGGTTAGGACAACTAGAAAGAAACTCTGCAATGATACAGAAGATATAAATAACACTATAAAAAAAACAACCTTGTGGACATATGAAGGCACTTCAAAACAATCTGTGGATAAACAATAATGAAATATTTCCAGGAGTTTTTGAAACTCCTTCATATACAGAACACACCACTCAATGTTAGCACAGCACACATTCTTCTACAATGCACATGGATCCTTCTTCAGAACAGATCATGTATTAGGCTACAAAGCAAGGTTCAATGAATTAAAATATATTTGAACACAAAACATACTCTCTTATCATAATGTTGTAGAAGGAGAAATCAATAGCATAAAGAACACAGACAAAACTAAACACATGGAAATGGAATGCATTAAATACGTGTGGGTAATGGTGTTCCACCATTCATCTGTCAGTTTGCCATGCTATGGTGACTTTTGTGTTGCTGTGGTGACGTTTGTGTTGCTGTGGTGCTGGAAGCTATGCCACCGGTATTTTAAATTCTGGCAGGGCCACCTATGGTGGACAGATTTCAGCTGAGCTGGCAGACTAAGTCAGACTAGGAAGAGGTAGAGTGCTTGCTCTTCTTCTGAATGCTTAGCCACTGAATACCAGCGGAATGTTGTCAGACATAGTGCTGGAAATTGAAAACATTTTAAATAGCACCAGATTATTGTCAAATATGGTACCAGCCTCTCTTTTGAGGTTGGAAGGCACTCAGATTATGATTGGGGAAGAGAAGAGCTGCCTCCTCAAATTAGAGTTGACTCTGATTACGCAAATGGAGTAAAGATTTTGGGACCTTCCTTTGCTGATAGGGCACAACTCAAAATGAGGAGAAACAGTTGCAAACATCCGTTAATAATTGAAACATAGGATGTACGAAGTATGAATCTAGGAAAATTGAAAGTAGTCATAACTGAAATGGAACATATAAACATCGATATGCTAGGTGTTAATGAGCTGAAATTAACTGGGAGTAGTCATTTTGACTCTGACAATCATGTGATTTATTATGCTGGGAATGGCATCACATTCATCATCAAAAAGAGCATTTCAAGATCTGTCTTGAAATCTAATGTGTTCTCTGTGATAGGAAAATATCCATACATCTACAAGGAAGACCAGTTAGTACCACTGTTACTCAAATTCACACATCAACCACTAACGCCAGTGATGATGAAATTCAAGACTTCTAACAACTTCTTCAGTCTGAAGTTGATCAAACATGCAATCAAGATGTATTGATAATTACTAGTGATTGGAATGCAAAGGTTGGAAATAAAGAGGAAGGATCAGTAGTTGGAAAATATGGCCTTGGTGATAGAAATGATTCTGAAGCTCACATGATAGAATTTTACAAGACCAATGACTTCTTCAATGCAAGTATGTTTTTTTAAACAACATGAAAGATGACTGTACACATGCACCTGTAAAAATGGAATACAGAGGAATCAAAATAACTGCATCTGTGAGAAGAGACGTGGAAAAGCTCCATGTCATCGGCCAAAACAAGGCCAGGGAAAGACTGTGAAGCAGACTGTCACATACACTCATATGCTTTCAGGCTGAAACTCAAGAAAATGAAAACTAGTCAATGAGATATAAAACTTGAACATATCCCACCTGAAAACAGAGACTGTCTCAAGAACAGATTTGATGCATTAGATACTAATGACTGAAGACCAGAAGGGCTGTGGAATGACATCAAGAGCATCATACAGGAAGAAAGCAAAAGGTCATTTAAGAAACAGGAGGAAAGGAACAAAGAGAATGGATGTCAAAGTAGACTGAAATTTGTTGTCCAGTGTGGAAATGTTAAAGCAGATGAAAGAAACAAGGAAGTAAAAGATCTGAACAGGAATTTTCAAAGGGCAGTTCGAGAAGACAAAGAATTATAATAAAATGTGCAAGGACCTGGAGTTAGAAAACGTAAAGAGAACACACTTAGCATCTTTCAAATTGAAAGAACTGAAGTAAGTAAAAATTCAAACCTCAACTTGAAATATTAAAGTATTCCATGGATGCAAATATTGAATGGTGCAGAAAGCATTAAAAGAAGATGGATGGTATACACAGAGTCACTGTATCAAAAATAAATGGTTGATGTTCATCCATTTCAAGAGGTAGCATATGGTCAAGAACCAATGGTACTGAAGAAAAGAAATCCAAGCTGCACTTGAAGGTATTGGTGAAAAATAAGTTCTGGGAATTGATGGAATACAAATTGAAATCTTACAACATACTGATGCAATACTGGAGGTGTTCACTTGTCTATCCCAAAAAGTTTGGAAGACAGCTGTTTGGCCAAGTGATTAGAAAATATCCATATTTATGCCCATTCCATAGAGAGGCAACTCATCTGAATGTCGAAATAATTGAACAATATCATCAATATCACACGCAAGTAAAACTTTGCTGAAGATAATTAAAAAATGGCTGCAACGGTACATCAACTAAGAACTATCAGAAAATCAAGCCCGATTCAGAAGATGTGGAACTAAGGGTATCATTGTTGACATCAGATGGATCTTGGCTGAAAGCAGAAAATACCAGAAAGATGTTTACTTGTGCTCTACTGACTATGCAGAAGCTTTTTGTCATGTGGATCACGACAAGATATGGACAACATTACAAAAAATGGGTATTCCAGATCATTTAATTGTGCTCATGAGGAACCTGTACATAGACTAAGAGGCACTTGTTCAAATAAAACAGTGGGATACTGAGTTGTTTAAAATGAGGAAAGGTGAGCATCAGACTTGTATTCTTTCACATATTTATTTCATCTGTATGCTGAGTAAATCATCTGAAAAGCTGGATTATATGAAGAAGAATGTGGCATCAGGATTAGAGGAAGACTCATTAACAACCTGAGATGTGCAAATGATACAACCTGGCTTTCTGGAAGCAAGGACTCTTAAAATACTTACTGATCAAGATCAAAGACCACAGCATTTAGTGTGGGTTACACTTAAATGTAAAGAAAACAAAACTCCTCACCACTGGATCAATAAATAACATTATGATACATGGAGAAAAGATTGAAGTTGTCAGAGACTTCATTTTGTTTGGTTCCACCATCAGCACTCATGCAAGTAGCAGCCAAGAAATCAAATGGCATATTGCATTAGGCAAACCTGTTCACGAGACCTCTTCAGAGTGCTCAAGGACAAAAATACTAGTTTGAGACTAAGATGTGCCTGACCCAAATCATGGTATTTTCAGTAGTCAACTTTCATATGCATGTGAAAGTTCAACAGTGAGTAAGGAAAACCATAGAAGAATTGCTGCATTTGAGTTGTGGTATTGGAGAAGAATATTGAAAATACCATGAGCTTGTCAGAAGAACAAACATCTATTGTGTTGGAAGAAGTAACAGAATGCTTCTTAGAAGCCAGGGTGGTGAAACTTCTCTCATACTTCTGACATGTTATCAGGAGGGACCAGTCCATGGAGAAGGACTTTCTAGAGTGGAGAGTCAGTGAAAAAGAAGATGACCCCCAACAAAATGAATTGGTGCTATGACAGCAGTAATGGGCTCAAACCTAACAGTGATGGTGAGGAAGGGACAGGACTGGGTACTGTTCGTTCTGTTGTGTTTAGGGTCGCTGTGAGTTGGAAGTGACACAATGGCGTCTGACAACAACAACAGTGTTGCTGTTATTGCCATCAAGTCAGTCTGACTCATAGTGACACTGTGTGAAATAGAAGGAAACACTGCACAGTTACCTTTGCTATCCTCACAGTCATTGCCAGTTTGAGACCATTGTAGTCATTGTGTCTATCCGTCTCATTTGGAGTCTTCCTCTTTCTTGCTGACCCTGTGCTAAGCTGACCCTCTGCTTCTCCATGGACTGGTCCCTCCTGATAACATGTTCATACTATGGGAGATTAAGGAAATTTACGATGTGTTCATTCCTTTGGGAATCCATAATGTGTACAATAATTTTTACCAACACCACAATTCAAAGTCATCTCAATTCTTGAATCTTCCTTACTCATTGTCTAGCTTTCACATGCATATTGCTGTTCTTGTTAAGTGCCATTGAGTCAGTTCCAACTCAGTGACCCTGTATACTGCTTCCGAGGAGTGACTTATAGATTTGAGCCACCAACCATTCGGTTAGCAGTTCAGTGCTTATTTTACAGTGCCACACCAAGACTCCATTGCATATTAGACAATTGAAAATAACCTGGGTTTAGGTCAGGTGTACCTTAGTCCTCAAAGTGTAATCTTTGCAAGTTAATGCTTTAACAAGGGATTTGTAAAAGATTTCCCCAATATTGTATGTTTTGTTTTCTTGAGTGCTGATTGTTGGGGCATTGATTGTCGATCCTAGTAAAATGAAATCCTTGACAACTTCAATCTGTGTTTCTATTTTTCATGATATTCTTTATTGATTCAATTATGAAGTGTTTTCTTTATATTGATTTATAATCTATACTGAAGGCTGTAGACTTTGATCTTCATCATCAAGTGCTGCAAACCCTCTTTGCCGCCTGAAAACAAGGTTGTGTCATTGCATATCACAGGTTGTTAATGAGCCTTCCTCTAATTCTAATGCTATTCTTTATACTCCAGTGACTCAGATTATCTGCTCAGCATACAGACTGAATAAGTATGGTGAAAGAACACAACCCTGACACACAACTTTCCTCATTTTAAACTATGTTGTTGTTGTTAAGTGCCATCCAGTCAGTTCCAACCCATAGCAACCCTGTATACAGGTTTCTGAGGAGTGACTGGTGAGCTTGAACTGTCAACAGTACGGTTCAAACCAAATATACAGCCCAGCGAATTAATCTACAATGCCACTTTGTAGTTATTCCCTTATTCTGTTTAGACTGCCTTTGGTCTATATACAATTTCCACCTGAACATAATGTAGTGTTCTAGAATTTTCATCTTTGAAATGGTATTATAGTTTGTTGTGATCATAACAATCAAATTCCTTTGCATAGTCAATAAAACACAAGTAAATATCTTTCTGGTATTCTCTGCTTTCAACCAAGATATGTGTGATATCCCTAGTTCCACATCCTCTTCTGAACTGTCTTGAATATCTGACAGCTCTTTGTCAATGTACTACTACAACAGTTTTTTAATTTAGCAAAATCTTAGTTCTCTGTGGTATCAATGATACTGCATTCTATAGGGTCAGCTTTCTTTGGAACGGATACACATATGAATCTTTTCCATTGGAATGGCCACATAGCTTTCTTAAAAATCTCTTGGTATAGGTGAGTGAGTGCCTCTAGTGCTGCATTATTTTGATGAACGATTTCAATTTATATTCTGTCCATTCCTGTAAATTTGTTTTTCACCAGTTTCTTCAGTGCAGCTTGGACTTCTTCCTTCAGTCTCTTTTGAAATGATTGAGCATCAACCAGTTTTTTTAAATATAGTGACTCTGTATTCTTCCCATCTTCTTTTGATGCTTCCTGCATCATTCAATATTTTACCCATAGAATCCTTCAATACTGCAAGTCAAAGCTTGAATTTTTCTCTTCAATTCTTTCAACTTAAGAAATACCAAGCATAGTCTTCCCTTTTGGTTTTCTAACTGTAGATTTGGTCTTTGTACATTTAAGTATACTACTTTACTTTTGTCTTCTTGAGCTGCTCTTTGAACTTTCCTGTTCAGCTCTTTTACTTCCTCAATTTTTTCCATTCACTTTAAGAGAAAGTTGTTTAGTTTTATGTACAAAAATGTAGAGGCTGATTTGGGGGGAAGAGAGGCAGGGAGGGTGTGTATTGGTATAACGTAGACCTGAATTTTTTGTTGTGTAATTATTAATTCTTGTAAGTGTCCAATTTGGAGTTAATTTCTCTCCGCTTGTTGCAGGGCTTGCTTTTCAGGTTGATTGCTCTCCCGTTTATTCAGTTGGAATCTATGAATCATTTTCTTTAAGTTTAGTATTTCCAAGGTCCTGTGGGTGTTGTAAAAGGGCAGGAACACCCAGTCTTTGTGTTTCAGCAGTTCACTATGTACCTGGATACACAGGGCTAATTGCATGTGGATAAAATGCCATACATAAGAAAGTGATTGCTCACCAGCAACAAGGTAAAGATAGGTAAGCACTAGAGAGGCCCAGCCGGGACCAGGGAAAGCTAGTTAGAGGGAGCAGAGACAGCATGAAAATAATACATAATTAGACATTGTTTGTTGACAGCTCTTTCATAGATAGTAAGTAGGAGTTATGAGTTCATATGATACTTAGTTTTGACAACATAGTTGCGACATATGTAATTAGCATATGAAGTAATTTGTACTTCATCTGAACTCTTTTATATGTATCTTACACTGAACGGCTGAATTATCTTGTGTAGATTTTTAACCTCTCTGATGTCAATTTCCTCACTATAAAGTGATAATCCTAATACTACCTACTCATAAAAATTAGTAAATTATTAATTTATATAAAGCCTGTGGAGTCCTGGTGTGGCATTGTGGGTTAATATGCTGGACTGCAAAGTAAGTCTGCAGTCGACAAACCTCCAATAGAGCCCTGGAGTCCTGGTGTAATGTTGTAAGATAAGCACTGGACTTCTAACCATAAAATCAGTGGTTCAAACATACCAGCCACTCCTTGGAAACTCTATACAGTGACACTATGAGTCAGAACCTTCTCGACAGCACTTAACAACAACAACAACATAGAGCTCTGGTGGAGTAGTCAGTTATGCTTTGGCCTTCTACCCACAAGGTTGGAAGGCTTTCTCCTCCATAAAGATTACAGCCTTGGAAACTATCAATATAGGTTTGCTATGAATTGGAATCAACTCAGTGACAGTGGTTTTGGTTTATTGTTGTTTTAAGAACAGTGCTTGATATTTGTACACATTCTGAAATTTTTCATTATTATTTTTATCGTTATTTTATATGCCCTACAGTAGAATTTTGTGCTTCATTTCTTATCTCCACCACTAGGCTGAACACATGTTAAGGAAAGCATAAGGCTAGAGCTTACTGAAGATGACTAGCTGGAGTCCTGTGCAGCCTGTAGAGTGTCTCTCGTGAAGATGTGTAGCATGAATTGAAGAAGGAATTTACTCTCCTAATTTTATGAGTGTGTTGCTGTAGGATAATCACTAGACTGCAAGCTACAAGTTTGACAGTTCATACTTACCAGCCGCTCCTCAGAAACCCTACTACAGAGTCGCTATGAGTCAGAACCAACTTGATGGCACTTAACAACAGCAGTAATGTTAACACGTAATAAAAATTGGACTTTTCTATACATTTTCTTTTAGAAAACTATTTCAAAGGGAATGCTCCTATTGGTTTAAGAAGAGTAGAAGAAAAGTATGCTTTATTTGATATAAGGCAATGTTGGATTGAAATTTAACTTGTGTATTCCAAACATAATTTGAATTTACCCCTATTACTTTATCTGTCTATAGTATCCCAAATACGTTGTATGTGTATAAATATTATTTATTTATTTATTTTACAGCTCGAAAGTCAAAGAAGTTGGGCAAGTTAAAAGGGATTCATGAGGAGCAGCCACAGCAGCAGCAGCAGCCGCCGCCACCCCCGCCACCCCAGAGTCCTGAGGAAGGAACCACCTACATCGCTCCCGCAAAAGAGCCCTCAGTCAACACGGCACTGGTTCCTCAGCTCTCCACCATCTCACGGGCACTCACGCCTTCGCCTGTTATGATCCTGGAAAACATCGAGCCTGAAATTGTGTATGCAGGCTACGACAGCTCAAAACCAGACACAGCCGAAAACCTGCTCTCCACTCTGAACCGCTTAGCAGGCAAACAGATGATTCAAGTTGTGAAATGGGCAAAGGTACTTCCAGGTAAGATTTCCTCTCCTCTCATGGTCTGCATCCTGAACTAATCCAACTCAGGGCAACAAACTTTGCTACGCCCAGCAGCACTATTGGAGATGTTGTTGTTGTTGTTAAGTGTCATTGAGTCAATATCGACTCATAGCAACCATGATTAGGGTTTCCCGAGGAGCACATGGTAAGTTTGAACCACCAACCTTTTGGCTGATCCTACAGCGCCACACCATAACTTTCCATTAAGTCCTAATACCAAATTTTTAAACTGAAGTCAAATTGAAAAAAATCTGGTTAATGTGTTAATGTCCTCTGAAAACACAAGGTAAAGTGTTCTATTGTTAATATAACACATATATCTATTGATTGAAATGGAAAATTTCATCCTAAGAACATTAGTTAAGTAAAATATGTTCTATTTGTGAAAGTGCAAGCTGAGCCCATTCTCTTAAGCTCATATAATCAGGACGAATGACTCCTGGTGTGGCACTTTAGAATCTGCACAAACTTGAAACTACAAAGTCAGCAGTACAAACCCACCAGCCACTTCTCGGAAACCCTATACAGGGTCATTATGTGTCAGAACCAACTCGAAGGCACTTAACAATCTAAACAAAGGCATTAGTAGTTCAAGCTCACCAACCGCTCCTCGGAAAGCCTGTACAGGGTTGCTATGGGTCGGAACTGACTCAACAGCACTTAACAACAACAACATCAAGTAAGTTGTATGAGACCTGGTCAGAACATATTATCTCAGTCTTTTTAATTGTTCCTAAAATTTCTACTTTAGTTGTTTGTTCTTTTATTACAGAGGTTGTTTTTTTTTTTTTTTTTTATTATTTACTTATGCAAGGCCCCTATTAATTTATATGAGTCCCTGGGTGGTGCAGTTAACATGCTCAACTGCTAACTGAAAGATTGGAGTTTCAGGTCCACCCAAGGTACCTAGGAAGAAAGACTTGGATATACTGTTTGAAAAACCTTATGGAGCTCTATTCTGCTATGACATACATAGGGTTGCCATGAGTCAAAGTCAAACTGACAGCAATAGAACTGGAAATAGAAACATAGCTTAAAAGTTATTCTATGAATTCATTAATCCAATGCAGTTTCTTGGCTTTCCTATTATCAACCAGTGGTGGTGATGGTGGTTGTGATTGTGTGCAACCGAGTCTGTTCTGACCGTGTCCAAGGCTGTAAATCTTTACGAGAGCAGAAAGTCTCAATTTTCTTCAATGTAGCAGTTGGTGGATTCGAACTGCTGACCTGGCAGCTAGCAACCCAGCTCACAATCCATGATGCTACCAGGGTGTACCTTATTATTCAACCCGTAGCCGTAAGAAACAAGATATATCTAGCCTCCACGAGTCCTCGAAAAGGAACTTTCCCAGGTGAAATTTTATGAAGAGGAGAAAAGCATGATGCTACTGTGACTATATCAGAATTAAAAATCCACGACCGTTTAGGTGATTTCAACTCTGAGGGACCTGTATGACAGAATACAAGTGCCAGGGTTTCTGGTGCTGCAGATCTTTTGGGAGCAGACAGCCTCTTCTCTCTCCCACAGAGCAGCTGGTGGGTTTCAACTACCAACCTTTCAGTTAGCAGCTCTGAGTTGGATTCGCTTTAATCCACTGCACCAACCGAGGGTGAGAAAAGGGACAAAAAAAAAAAAAAAAAGACTCAAAGTCCCTACAGGAAGACTTTGAGAAGGAGAGGTCAGTGTGTCAGTGTTGGGGATCCTTATTTTACTTTAGAATATTGCTGAAATCCAGTGTTATCCTAGACTATGAGAAACAAGGAATAATACTTTTTTTAGCCAACACAAACTCATGAAAATTAAAATCTCCCGCCATTATTGCACATCCTCAGGTGTTGACAGTTACTAAATTGCACTTTATTTGAATGAATCAAATTGTGCAAGTTAATACAGATTCTTTCCATGTGACCAAGGGTTTTAGACCTTATCCATGTGGAAACTGTCACTAAGCTTTCCAGTTTGGCTATTCAGTCTCCTTGAGAATTTAGAGTGAATTTAAAGTAAAACATGTAACAGGTAAGACCATGGTGAGTGTGCTGTAATTGACTATTGAACTGATTTGAGTCTGTTAGAAAAAGGTAGCTGTTTGGAGTTGACTTAAGTAGCTTCTTCCTGGAATATACTTAAATGCTAAGTGCATTTCTGTGATTAATTGTTCTGTTCTTCAGGATTTAAAAACTTGCCTCTTGAGGACCAAATTACCCTAATCCAGTATTCTTGGATGTGTCTATCATCATTTGCCTTGAGCTGGAGATCGTACAAACATACGAACAGCCAATTTCTCTATTTTGCACCAGACCTAGTCTTTAATGAGTAAGTACCTATTAATTAGCCTTCGTAAAATAAACTGAAGATTTATTTGTTATGCTTTTTTTTAGTATAATTTCTAAACAGATGAATATTTGTGAGATAATCTGATACTGGCACTCTTTTGATAGCAAAAAAAAAATCTATAGTTTGAGAAATCAAAAATTAGTTTCTGCAAAATGTAATGCACACTCTGAATATATATAAATCAATGTGTGTATATGTGTATTATTATGTGGGAATTGTCCCAAAAGACAGATGATCCAGTTGGCTCTGAAATTTCAACTGGTACATAGCCACAATTAATAGAAAGCAGTCCCTATCGGTATTTAACTCCACTAGGGAAGACTGTAATTTCTAGGAAGTGTGAATGTATAAAGTGCCCGTTTTTGCAAGCGTTCATATTGTTAACCATATATAGCTGCTCAATATATTTTCATGACAATCATAATTACCCTTCTTTGCTATAATAAAAAAAAGCCAAAATGTTATTCTGTAGCAAAACATTTTTAGTTTTATGGTGTATTTTAAAAGGTTGAAAGAACTGACCTGGATTTTTCTTTGATCAGGAATTCTTTCCTGCTTCTGTTCACATTTTGATACTTTTTGCATTCACCATTAGCACATTTCATTTAGGTTTGCATTCAGAATTACATCTTCGTAATTGTTGGATCAAGGAATGCTTAAGATTAAAAGAGAGCATTTGAATTATGATAGTAACTAGAGTTGTACTCTACCAGATGGCTTTCTGTAGAGATATGGAACTAAAGGATTCAATAGGGAAGGAGACAGGTGAGAAGTAGATTGGTGATAGAAAGAAATCAACCACTACAAACAATTAAATACAGACATGTGGTGCCTAAGTTGTTACGTGATTTTAAGTCAGTTCCGACTCATAGTGGCCCTGTGTAGAGTTTCCGAGGAGCAGCTGATGGGTTTGAACCATCAAACTCATGGTTATCATCCCAGTGCTTACTCTACAGCACCATACCAAGACTAATAACCAGTAGTAATTCATATAGGAGCTCCAGTTCACCCCAGGATGGTATATCACAAAGATGATTGTAGTTCAAAGATAAATTAAGAACATTGGTTGATAATTTTTTAAATGACCTCTCTTTTGGCACCTTTTCACAAAAAAATGATAGTACTGTTTAAATTTTCACCAAAAGTTTGACATGAAGCCAAACATCTAGTATGCACATTTTAATTCATTTGTTTCCCTCCATAATCAACTGAAATTTTGGAAATTAGCAATAAGCTTGTTTTAAAATAACTTCTATAAACCAAGAGGAAAAAAGAAGTCAGGAAGGTCTTTATTTTAAAAGGGTACGTAGGTGAGTAAATGAGAATATATATTCATGCCGTTTAGGGTGCCTGCATTTGCCTTTGTTTTTATAGAGAATTTAAATGACCCATTTAATCTGATTTAGTACAAATATTCACCCTTTAATTGTGTCTAAACATCTGAATGCACATTTTCCAAAAATTTCAAGAATCCTTTTTAAAGAATGAAACTTAAGGAAAAGCACCTTATATTTGATAATTTGGATAGTTTATGAAAAGCCTTGGAAACCCTATACAGGGCAGGGCGTCTGTATGACACAGAACCAATTCAGTGGCACTTACCAGCAACAACAGCATAGCATTTTTGAAGGACCCTTGGCAGTGCAAACAATTAAGCACTGGACTGCAAGCCAAGAGGATGGCAGTCCTAACCCACCCAGTGGCTCTGCAGGAGAAAGATCTGGCGAACTACTTCTGTGAAGAGTTACAGCCAAGAAGACCATATGGGACAGACAGTTCTGCTCTGTCACATGGGGTCACAATGAGTAGGAATTGGCTCAGTGGGATGCAGGAACCGCAACAGCACAGCATTTTGGAAATGAATATGAAATTATAAGAAATCAAAAAGAGAAAAGGTCACCTAAAGATTTTTATGCAATTAATTCTGTTCTATAAAATAGCAATTGAGGCAACCTTTGCCCTCAACCTCAATGTAGATTTTTCAAGTTTTCTATCAGCCGGCAAGAATATCACTGAGTTTCGATTTCCACGGGTGGACTACTCCCAGGAAACATTTGGAAATGAAATTAAGCTTTTTGGTCAAACCACATCAATAAAGAGAACTCAGTGTGGGGCATTACAAAGGCTCACCTGCCAGTCAAATCTGAATGCGTATGTGTGCTTCATCCTGCATTTATTCAGCAAATATTTATTAACTGCCAGCAATGGTCTAGGAAATTAAGGATGGGAAAAAAAAAAGTTACAGCTTTTTGCATCATGGAGGAGACAAAAATTAAAGCAGCTTGTAAGTAAAATTATAATAAATATTGAAAGATGTGGTGCTTTGAGAGCATTTAACTGGAGGTATTGATCTAGTCAAGGAGCTCTGGTAGCGTTGTGGTTACGAGTTGGGCTTACAACCTCAGGGTCAGCAGTTTGAAACTACCAGAAGTTCCGTGGGAGAAAGATGAGGCTTTCTGCTTCCATAAAGATTCACAGCCTCGGAAACCCTGTGCAGGGTCGCTATGAGTCGGAACTGACTCCACACTGCTTAACATCAACAACAACATTGATCCAAGTCAGGAAAGGCTTTCCTGGGAATGAGTGAACACCAATTAGGTGAAGGAAGGTTAGAAGGAGGAAATTTGACAGAGGCTGAGGGATTAGCATGTGCAAAGGCCCAGTGACAGAAAGGGATGTGCTCCTTCAAAGATCTGAGAGCAAGGTAGTGTGGCCTGAGCCCCGGAATGGGGGGGAACACGGGTAGGGGGAGTGGTACAGATCATATGGGCTTTGGAGTCCACCTTAGGGGCTTTATTCTGTTTCCTAAGAATAGTAGAAAGGTCACTGAAGTGTTCTAAGCAATGAGGTATGTTCAGTTTCTTAGGACTGGGGTGGCAAAACATGACAAAGTAGGTGGCTTTAAAGAGCAGAAATGTATTCTCTCTCACCATTTTGGAGGGCTTGCGGGAGAATGAGTGAGGATGAAAGTAACACATATTGTTGTTGTTGTTAGGTGCCATCAAGTCGGTACCGACTCATAGCGACCTTATGCACAGCAGAACAAAACACTGCCCAATCCTGGGCCAACCTCACTATTGTTGTCACACTTGAGTCCATCGATGCTGCCACTTGGCTAATCCATCTCATTGGGGGTCTTCCTCTTTTTCTCTGACCCTCCACCTTACCAAACATGATAT
>NW_006408673.1:1427590-1452736 GCF_000296735.1 Chrysochloris asiatica | reverse complement strand
GAATATTGTTTATTGGTCTAGTGGTGAGAATTTTTGTTTTCTTTACATTGAGATGCAATCCATACCAAAGGCTGTGTTCTTTGATCTTCATCAGTAAATATTTTAAGTCTTCTTCACTTTCAGCAAGCTAGGCTATATCATCTGCATATCGCAGGTTATTAATGAGTTTTCCTGCAATCCTGATGCCACATTTTTCTTCATAGAACCCAGCTTCTCAGAGTGTTTGCTCAACTTACAGGTTGAATAAGTATAGTGAAAGAATACAACCCTGTTGCACACTTTTCTTAATTTTTTAAACCACCCAGTGTTCCCATGTTCTTTTCGAACAGCTACCTCTTGGTTCAGGTACAGATTCCTCAGGAGCACAATTAAGTGTTCCAGAATACTCATACTTCGCAATGTTGTCCATAGCTTGTCATGATCCACTAAGCAGCACACATTACTTTACTCCCTTGTATAAAATTCCAGAAGACTTCCTTCACTTTGGTGGAAGGGAATGGAAGCACAAGTAAAAGCTCAGAAAGATGCAGCGTCAGATCCGGAAGACACAAATTCTGAATGTAGGCAGGATCAGTGTTCTCTCTGAATACTCCAAAAGAAGAGCCTTCCTTGCCCCCTTCAGTGTCTGGTCTCTCTGGGTGTTATCTTGGAGTCATTGGCTCGTAGATGGAATTCTCATACATTTTCCCTTTGAGTGTTACTCTTTCTGCATCTGATCTCCCCTTTTAGAAAACACCCCTCAGAAAGGATTAGGACTAAGACCCACCCTACTCCTGTATGGTCTGACTTGTTTAATTTAACAAAAGAAAAATCCTCTTTTCCAACAAGATTGCATTCACAGGTACAGGGGTTAGGACTTCACCATAGCTTTTGGAGGGAACACAGTTTGATCTATAGCAGTATAACATTTCCAGATTTTTTTTCCAAAAAAAAAAAGATGTCTCTGAATGCAGGATGGAAAGTAGCCTGGAAATGGGTCAGAGCAGATGCTAGGAGACCAGACTGGAGGCTGGGTTGGAAATCCAGATGAGGGATGAGAAGAGATGGGGCTAGAATGATAGTGATGGAATGGGGAGTGATGCAAAAAAGATGATGAAGAGGTGAAACTGGCGGTAGTTACTGGTGGATTAGATATTAGTAAGGGATGGAGCAAGGGGAAACGTCAGTGTCGATAACTCCAGGACTTCACGCTAAGTGTCATGAAGGATGTGGTAAGTAACTTGTAGGGATCAAGCAAAGTGAAAGCTTGAGGCCAGTTTTGAGAATTTTTGAACATACTAAGCTTCATTTAAGGATCTCTGGTTAGCGTAGTGGTTACGAATCGGGCTGTGAACCTCAGGGTCAGCAGTTCGAAACTACCAGCTGTTCCGCAGGAGAAAGATGAGATTTACAGCCTCGGAAACCCTATACAGGGTCTCTATGAGTTCACAGCACATAACAACAACAACAAGCTTCATTTGCCTTTGAAACATCACCCAATAAGGAAGTATTGTATAGGCTCTTAGTTTCAGAGGTCCAGAATGAATAATATGCACGTTGTGAACCCATTTTCTAGAGGTGTGATGATGTAGGATAAGCACTTGATCTCAAGGTCAATTTGAACTACAAGGTCAGCAGTTCAAAGGCACCAGCCACTCCTTGGAAACCCTATACAGGGTCACTATGAGTCAGAACCAACTGGATGGCACTTACCAACAACAATTAAAGGAAGAAAAATAGAAGTGTGCCACCGAACCCCAAGAAAAAGAGGGCTTCATGCAGGAAAGTTTGGTCACCAGCGTGAGGTGCTGTGTAAACCCAGAGATAGGAACTGAAAACCGTGAAGGTGTGCCTCACCCACTGTCTGCAAATGCCTCTCACACTGGTGTGTTCTGGATCTGACTCTGCACTTTTCTGAGTCTTTACCTGTGCTTCCATTCCCTTCTACCAAAGTGAAGGAAGCCATCTGGAATTTTACAGAAGGGAGTAAAGTAATGTGAGCTCTTTAATACGGGCTAATATGTGCTACTGTCATTCCTTCTCCCAGTAACCCTCCATGATTTCACACCCCCTCTGACATGCCTTGGCAGTTTTTTGGGGGGATTTTCTGGGAAACTTTTAATTGTGAATTGTGTGAAGGTTTGCAGGGCACATCATCAGTTTCACATTCAACAGATCCCACACTTTGTTTCATCTTAATGATTACAATCCCCTCCATTCAACAACAGTGATCCCACTTGCTCCCTGTAGTTCCTATTTCCATTCCACCCTCCTTCCCAAACCCCCGAACCATGTCCCCAGGTAATTGTTGCTCTTTTGATCTTGATTGGTTGACCATTCCGCTTTCTCCCTATGGTTCTTATGTCCATTCCACCCTCCTTCCCAACACCTCTGAACCTTGTCCCAAGGTAAATGTTGCTATTTTGATCTTGAGTGATTGACCATTCAATTGTGAGCACACTTTACCAATGTTGTCCCTCTATGTACCTATCTGTAAAGCTTAACTGAAAATTGGACCATGCGGGTGAATTCCGACGGCCATAGTCTTGTCTTTCCTCCAGTCTCTTTCTGACCAATAAGCCCAGTCTTGTTTTTATAATTTTGACTTTGTTCCACATTGTTTCCCATTCAATCTGGGACCTTCTAGTGGTAGTGGTAGCTGGGCACCATCTAGCTCATTTAGAGTCCTGGAGACTGATCACATGTTCCGATAGTCCAGTGGAGCAATTAATTCCAACCATCTTCAGCTTTCATCACTCTTCTTTCTTCCACACATGGAGAGACCAATAGTTGCACCTCAAATGGCTGCTCATGAGATTTTTAAGGTTCCAGTCACTGCTCACCAAAGTGGCATGTAGAACATTGTCTTTGTGGACTATGCTATGTTTGGCTGTTGTTTTTTAGGTGTTTGAATACCTCCATGGTTTCTTTGGGGCCTCATAATTGATGTTACCAACTATCTCTTAATCCTTTTAAATTTCTAACACCTGACCTTGTCCCTGGGGCATAATAAGTGCTCCATAAATAGTTACTGAATCAATGAATTATTGAATAAAAGAACCAAGCAATCCATTAATCCATTAATCTGGAAGGGGCTTAAAAATGACCATTTCTAATTATGAATATCGAGTTTATATTAATGAAATGTGGAGTTAGAATGCATTGTTTTCATTAACAAAGTCATAAACCAACTATAGTCAAGTCAGCTGCTACTCATGGCTACACCATGTGTGTCAGAGTAAAACTGTGCTCCGTAGCTGATTTTTCAGAAGTAGATTGCCTGGTCTTTCATCCAAGACACCTCTGGGTAAACTCAAACCACTAACCATTTGATTAGCAGTTAAGCACATTAATTGTTTGCACCACTCAGTGACTCTGACAAAGGCATTACTCACCCACACACAGCCAGTGAGTCAATCAATTCTTACTCCTAGTGACCCAGTAGGATAGAGTAGAACTACCCCATAGGGTTTCCAAGGCTGTAAGTCTTTATAGAAGCAAAGCGATACATCTTTTCTCCCAGGGACAAAGGTATTAGTATATTAAAAACAACAACGTAAATAATTGATCCTTTGCCTTTGCTTTCAACTGTGAAATAGATCTAAAAGCACCCAAAGATCTCATCCTTCATCTGTGCATTAACTGTTTTGAAGGTAGCATGAAAGTTGTTGTTGTTAAGTGCCATCCTTGTAAATCAAACGCACCTTGCTGTCCAGCACATTAACGCACAGCACCATACCAGAAAAGTGGGAAGTAGGAAATAATTAAAGCAAACATTCTTTTCAGTTTTTTATTAAACATTGGGGATAAAGCTATGAGTTAATGCTTTAAATTAGCGCAGAACTTTTCTTATTACAGACTCAAAACTTTTCAAATATGTATTAAATGATTATTCAATTTTACCTTGAACTAGCTTATCATATGTTGCTACAGATCGCTGCAAGTATTCAAATTTCTTACCAATTCAGTATACATATTAAAATTCCCATTTAGGCCTGTAATGAAATTTCTTATTCTTTTTTTTTTTTCCCCCTGAAATTAAAGTTCAGTGTCACACTGTGTTTTAAATCTTGCAAATATTTTTTAATTAAAAGTCTATTTTGAGGGATATTTATATTGTTTCAAGTAGTAGCCCAGTAGGGAAAAAAAAAAAAAATTGGAGGCTGATCATCCAAAATCTTCATAGTTGTGAGCCTTTTATTATCTTAGTTGAGAGCGCTTTGGTTAGAGAGTGAGACATTTTCCAAGGGCCCTCGAGGCATTAGCTGATGAGTGAAGAAGGCAAAGTCAACCCACAATGCCCTCAGTCTGAAACCCTGGCTGTGTGATGATTGAAAATATACAATGTAGACATCATTTATTTCATATCATGTTTTTATGGAGTATTGCCCATCTTGTTTCTGTTCCCAGTGTAGGCGAGGCATTGTTACTGAGGGGCTTTCCCAGGCCTTATGACCCACCTTCAACACATGAATACTCTTAGAGCCCCTTCAAGTAATGTTTCCTAAAACTTCCAATAACCAAGTCAGTAACCAGTTGCCGTGGAGTTCTGCCCAACTCATGGTGACCCATGTGTGTTAAAGTAGAACTCTGCTCCGGAGGGTTTTCAGTAGCAAATTTCTGGAAGTCCATTGCCAGACCTTTCTTTGAAGGTACCTGTGGATGGACTGGGGTTAGCCGCTGAGCATGTAATCATTAGCACCACTTTGGGGTTCGCCACTGAGCTCTGGTAGCGTAGTGGTTACGAATCGGACTGTGAACCGCAAGGTCAGCAGTTTGAAACTACCAGCGGTTCCGCGGGAGAAAGATGAGGCTTTCTGCTCCCGTGAAGATTTACAGCCTCGGAAACCCTGTGCAGGGTCGCTATGAGTCGGAACCGACTCCACGGCACTTAACAACAACAACAACAACAACTGAGCATGTAATCATTAGCACCACTCAGGAACTTCAGTAGGTCTGACGTACACAGGATTTGACACTGCTCTTCAGGCTTGGATGAGATCTTCCTCATGGAGGCCCATGGTATTGGGAGGTATAATGTGACAAGTCCCACCACTTCCTCCTCCTCCCACAGTGGGGCAGTTCATATTGCAGAGCCTCTAGAGATGTCTGTGCCTGGAGCCTTAGTCCAGCATGGCTGGGGCCAGTGAGGCTGAGAGACTGAATTTCTGGTGAGAGGAGCCAGATGAAAATAGGTGAGCCTGGGCCCCAGTTCCCTTTCCAATTCACTGACTCCTTTTGTTTGTCAACCTATTTCCCTTTTAACCTGTTTCAGATGAGGATTTCTTACTCTCTGCTCTGCTCACTGGGAAGCTCTCCTGTGCAGTTCCTGTAGTTTCCCATCATGATCTCGCACCCTCCTGCTTTTTCTTCTCTCTGACCCCCTCTCTTGCTCTTTTCCCTGACTCCTCCTCTTCTTCTCATCACTTGTTTCTCGTCTCTCCACTTTTCCTGTCAAAGAACAACAGTAGCTTTCTGAGATTTCCAATGTACTTCTGGATCAATATAAGGGAATACACTTCTGTGCCTTACTTTTCCTTTAGAAAACTGCTGTTTGGGGCCCTGTACCAGCAGTCGGACCACCTCATTTCTTCCATTTGCTTTAGCATCTCTACACAGGAGAGCAAGTTTCAGTGTCTCTTCTGACATCCATTTTGACCTTTTCCTTCTTACTTGTCTTCTCAATGATTCATGTATGATGTTCTTGATGTCATCCCACGACTCTTCTGGTCTTAGGTTTTTAGTGTTTAATGTATCAAATCTGTTCTTGAGATGATCTCTAAATTCACGTGTTATATATTCAAGGTCACATTTTGGCTCGGTGGACTTGTTTTCATTTTCTTCAGCTTCAGTTACATTTGCATATGAGCAATTGATGGTCTGTTCCACAGTCTGCCCCTGGCCTTGTTTTGACTGATGATATGGAACTTTTCCATCATCTTCTTCCGCAGATATAGTCAATTTGATTTCTGTGTATTCCACCTGGTGAGGTCCATTTGTACAGTTGTCTCTTATGCTGTCTAAAGAAGATATTTGAAATGAACAAATCATTGATTTTGCAAAATTCTATAATACATTCTCCAGCATCATTTCTATCACCAAGGCCATATTTTCCAACTACTGATTCTTCCTCTCTGCACCCAATATTTGCATTCCAGTCACCAGTAATGAGCAATACATCTTGATTGCATGTTTGATCGATTTCAGATTGAAGAATCTGGTAGAATTCTTCTGTTTCATCCTCACTAGCTTTAGTGATTACTGAGTAAATTTGAATATTAGTGTTATTAACTGGGCTTCCCTGTAGTCACATGGACATTATCCTATCACATACAGCATTGTACCTCATGACTGATCTGGATATGTTCTTTTTGACGATGAATGCAATACCATTCCTCTTCAATTTGTCATTCCCTGCATAGTAAACCATGTTTTTGTCAGATTCAAAATGGCCAATATCAGTCCATTTCAGCTCACTAATGCCTAAGATATCGATGTTTATGCGTTCCATTTCATTTTTGACAACTTCCAATTTTCCCAGATTGATACTTTGTACATTCCATGTTCCAATTTTCAGTGGATGTTTACAGGTGTTTCTCTTCATTTTGAGTTGTACCCCATCAGCAAATGAAGGTCCCATGGACTTTTCTCCCACAAGCTTTACTCCATTCGCACTATCATGGTCAACTCTACTTTGAAGAGGCATCTCTTTTGCAGTTGCATTTTAAGTGCCTTCCAACTTGAGAGGCTCATTTTCTGGCACAATATCTGACAGTGTTTCTCTGCTATTCACAAGGTTTTTTAGTGACTAAATACTCGGAAGTAGTTTGTCACTCCTTCTTCCTAGTCTGTTTTCATCTGGAAGTTCATCTGAAACCTGTCCACCATGGGTGACCCTGCTGGTATTTAAAATACTCGTGGCGTAGCTTTCAGAATCACAGCAACTCACAAGTCACCACAGTAAGACAAACTGACAGATGAGTGGTAGCCATTTGGATTTAAATAGAAACTGTCACTCTATATTGCAAGGAAATCTGTTCGCATGCTAGTAGAACCCTCAGGGGTGGGGTGTCCATTTGTGCAGGCATCCCCTCTAGTCACCAAAAAGGAGGTACACAGACAGTGAGAGATCAGTGAACTGATACCAAAAAAAGAATGTCCACCACTGTATCTCCGCGTTTCTGTCAGGCGTTCGTGACTGCTTGGTCTCTCCCAAGATGGCGGCTCCAGGAGCAGCTTAGTATCTTGAATTAGAAACCAGTGGATTTCTTGATTCTGCTACAAATTCCCCTAGCTGTAAGCTTTCCAATCTTTTAAATATTCCTTTATATGTGATACAGAGTTCTAGCAGCATCCCCTGAGCCTGCTTGGTCTGGTATTCTGTGTTGTTGGTGATGGAGCTCCTCACTGCACATCTGCAGAAACCCTATACAGAGTCACTAGAAATGAGGAGGTCTAAGAGCTAAACAGAAAATTTCAAAGATCAGCTCGAGAAGATAAAGCCAAGTACTACAACAAAATGTGTAAAAATCGGGATTCAGAAAACCAAAAAGGAAGAACATGCTCAGCATTTCTCAAGCTGGAGGAACTGAAGAAAAAACCAAGCCTCGACTTCCATTATTGAAAGATTCTCTGGGCAAATAATTGAATGATGCAGAAAGCATCAAGAGAAGATGGAAGGAATACACAGAGTTACTGTATCAAACGGAAATGGTTCATGTTCAGTCATTTCAAGAGGTAGCATATGATCAAGAGCCAATGATACTAAAGGAGGAAATCCAAGGTACATTGATGGAATTGGCAAAGAACAAGGCACCAGGAATTGATGGAATAAAAAATGAAATCTTTCAAGAAAGTGAGGCAGCACAGGAGGCACTCTATGCCAACGAATTTGGAAGACAACTATCTGGCCAACTGATTGGAAGAGATCCATATTTGTGCCCATTCTAAAGAGAGGTGACCCAACAGAATGCAGAAATCATCGGACAATCTCTTTGATATCCCATGCGAGTAAAGTTTTACTAAAGGCAATACAGAAATGGCTGCAAGCATACATTGACAGAGAACTTCCAGAGGTTCAAGTTGGATTCAGAAGAGGCCGTGGAATGAGGGATATCGTTGCTTATGTCTGATTGATCTTGGCTTAGAGCAGAGAATATCAGAAAGATGTTTACCTGTGCTTTATTGACTACGCAAAGGCTTTCATTTGTGTGGATCATGACAAACTATGCACAATAGTGCAAATTATGAGTATTCTGGAACACTTCATTGTGCTCATGAGGAATCTGTACCTGGAACATGAGGCAATTGTTCGAACAGAACATGGGAACACTGAATGTTTTAAAATTTAGAAAGGTGTGTGATAAGGTTGTATTCTTTCACCATACTTATTCAACCTGTATGCTGAGCAAATAATCCAAGACTCTGGGTTCTATGAAGAAAAAGGTAGCATCAGGATTGGAGGAAGACTCATTAACAACCTGTGATATGCAGATGATACAACCTTGCTTGCTGAAACTGAAGAGGACTTAAAACATTTATCAATGACGATCAAAGAGCACAGCCTTTGCTATGGATTGCATCTCAGTGTACAGAAAACAAAAATCCTCACCACTAGACCAGTAAACAACATTCTTATCAATGGAGGAAAGATTGAAGTTGTCAAGGACTTCATTCTTCTTGGATCAACCATCAACACTCATGGAAGCAGCAGTCAAGAAATCAAACGACGTATTGCATTAGGCAAATCTGCTGCACAAGACTTTTTTAAAGTGTTGAAGAGCAAAGATGTCAGCTTGAGGACTAAGGTGCACCTGACCAAAGCCATGGTATTTTCAATAACCTCATGTGCATGTGAAAGCTGAACAGTGAATAAGGAAGACTGTAAAAGAATTGATACTTTTGAGCTATCATGTTGGAGGAGAATATTGAAAGTGCCATGGGCTGCCGAAAGAACCAATAGGTCTGTTTTGGAAGAAGTGCAGCCAGAGTGCTCCTTGGAGGCCGAGATGGACAAACTTCGTCCCTTGTACTTTGGACATATTGTCAGGGATCAGTCACTGGAGAAGTGTATCATGTTTGGTAAGGTGAAGGGTCAGAGAAAAAGAGGACCCCCAGTGAGATGGGTTGGCCAAGTGGCAGCATCGATGGACTCAAGCGAGGCAACAGTAGTGAGGTTGGCCCAGTATCAGGCAGTGTTTTGTTCTGCTGTGCATAAGGTCTCTGTGAGTCGGTACCACCTTGATGGCACCTAAAACAACCAGCAGTCGAGGGCCAGCATCTATAGCAGAGTGGTCTAATCACTTTGTGGGACTCCATTAGCAGCTCCCCCCTTTAGAAGGCACATGTACTGTTCATTTCAGCAGAACCCCCATCAGTGCTGCTGCCTTACACTTGGCCCTTCTTATTCATTCTGAACCCTGAAAACAGTTGACTTTGACACCCCTCAATAAAGAAAAACAATGTCCAAGCCTATAGAGGGCAGAAGCATTTTAGAAGGGAACTATTTTTATCTTACGCAAAAGTAGGGTATATCTCGGGCCTTGGAAGATGTTACAAGCTAAAATCAAGAAAGACTCATTCGGTCATATGTGGGGTCAGAGAAAAAGTAGATGCAGTGTTCTTTCCTCCTTTCCCCTCCCCTCAAAACACAAAGAGGTATTTCCTTTCCTTATTCTTCCTTCTCTTTTTTAACAGAGACTTTAGCAACTTTGAATAGTGGTGAATAGTAAGATTGGAGCAAGAAGTTACTCTCAGCCATCTCTTCCAAGGAAGCAATAGGAAGGAAGCCTTTGAAGGCATGGGTCAGCTTGGCTGTGGCTGCTGCTTCTGAGCGAGTGCTCTGTTCACACTTAGACAAAGGTTTCTAAATCGGGCAAACAAAAGACAGGGACTGCCTTTACCTGAGGATGGTTAGAATTCTGTGGAAAGTCGTGTAAATTTAAGACCAAAACTGCAGGTAGACTTTCTAACTCATTTTTTGAGCTGTCTTCTCTTCTTCTTCCCCAAACCTGGCAGCTCATTTTGGGTCACACTTGGAAGCAGGAGATTAAGTGATATAGTCATTCAAACTATCCTTTCATGTATTTGCTCACTAAATACTTACTGAGCACCTTCAGTGTGCTGAGCACTGTTCTAGGCATTGGAAATACAACAGTGAACAGAACAAACAAAATTCCCTTCCCTTGTTACAGCTCATGCTCTGGCTGTGGGTGGACTGTTATTGTTCTTAAATGCTGTCAAGTCGGTTCCAATTCATAGCAACCCTGTATAGGGTTTCAGAGTCTGTAAATCTCCCAGGAGCAGAAAGCATCGTCTTTTCTCCCATGGTGCAACTGATGAATTTAAATCACTAATCCTGCAGTTAACAACCCAGTGTGTAGCTCCCTATGCCACCAGGGCTTGGTGGTGGATAGATAGGTAGGTGGAATAGGGGGGCGGAAACAAAGGAACATTGGATGGAAGTTCCTTCCATTGACTCTTCAAAGAATGTGGCTCAGATAGCATTATAATCATCCTTATATGCAGCAAAGAAACTGGTATGTTTAATAGCAAGATTGACTTCTAATGAATTCCATCAGTGGGTCTGCTAGGGCTTCTGATTAACCATATTGGATGCCTTTTGTTGCTTTGAAGGATCCAAGCTCGTTCTTGTCTCAAATCCTTACTGTTTGGTGTATGCAAGAGGTTGACTCTTTTGCACCTTCTTGTCTTTGCTCAAAATACACCTTCTTGAGAGAGACTGGACCTGAGCATCACATGTAAAGTAGAGCCCTCCACCAGACCCCTCTCCATTTTATTACTTGTTGACTCTCTCCCCAAGGAGCCCTGATTGTTCCATGGTCAATTAGTAAAACATAGTCCACAAAGAAAATGCTCTGTGTCCTATTTTGGTGAGTAGCTGGCCATCTAGGGTGCAACTATTGGTCTCTCCATGTGCGGAAGAAAGAAGAGTGATAAAGATTGAAGATGCTTGGAATCAACTAGTCCAATGGACTAATGGACCATGGGAACCTCAATCTCCATGACCCTGAGGCTGGAAGAACTAGATGGTGCCCAGCTACCACTACCAACTGCTCTGAAAGGGATCACAGTAGAAGGTCCTGGATAGAGTGGAAGAAAATGTGGGACAAAACTCAAAATCATAAAAAAGACCTTGCAAAGCCTACTGGTCAGATAGAGGCTGGTGGAGCCCCCAGACAATGACCCATGCTCGTCTTTCAGGTCTAGAACTGAACTCACCCCCCATGGCTCAGTAGATAGGTATATAATGGTGTGCAACAACATTAGTAAAGTATGCATACTATAGAATGTTGTTGTTAAATGCCGTTGAGTTGGTTCCGACCCATAGTGACCATGTGTATAGGGTTTCCAAGGAGCGGCCAGTGAGCTTGAACTGCTGACCTTGCAGTTCAAGGTGACCTTGCATTCCAGTGTATTGACCCACATTGCCCCACCAGGACTACACTATAGAATGGGCAACCATTAGTGATCCAAAGGGCAGCATTTACCGAAATACAAAATTGAGACGGATGGGGAGAGGAGGACGAATGGAAACAAGATGCTCAGGGAGAAAGTGATGTTATACTGAGGGGATTGCATCCGAGATGAAACAAAGTGTATGACTTATGAAATGTTCTTTTTGACAATAAATGTGACAGCCATACCTTTTCAATTTGTCATTCCCGGCAGAGTAGACCGTATGATTATTTGATTCACAACGGTTAATGCCAGTCTGTTTCAGCTCACTAATGCCTAGTATATCAGTTTTTATATGTTCCATTTTACTTTTTATTTCCTTCCAGTTGTCCTTAGTTTATACTTCATATTCCATGTTCTCATTATTAGTGGATGTTTACAACTGTATTCATTTTAAGTCATACCATATCAGCAAATGAAGGTCCTGAAAGTTTTATTTCATCCACATCATTAAGGTTGACTGTACTTTAAGGATGGTGGCACAGTGCTTAAGTTACTGGTTTGTAGCCAGAAGGTTGACAGAGTTTAATCCTACTAGCGTCTCTGCATGAGAAAGATGTTGTAGTCTGCTTCTGTAAAGATTTACAGCCGTAAACTCATACGGAGCAGTTCTTTTCAGCCCTAGTGTCGCTAAGAGTAGATTAGGGCTACTGTGAGGAGGCAACTCTTCCCTTTCGTATTTTGTGTGCCTTCCAAGCTGAGGGGTTCATCCTCTGGCACTATGTCTTCCAATATTCCACGGCTATTTATAAGATTTTCACTGGCCAGTATTTTCAGAAGTAAATCGCCAGGTACTACATCATACTCTGCCTTAGTTTGGAAGCTTTGTTTAAGTCTATCATTCATGGGGGATTCTGCTGGTATTTGAAACTGTACCCCCCAGCATCAAAAGACTACATAAACTATGTTAGTATGGCAAATTGATAGATGAGAGGGAGCTATGGTTTGTTTTTTGTAAAATTTTTAAGTGTTGTTATTAAGTGCTGCTGAATTGATTCCAACTCATAGTGTTTCTGAGGGGCAGCTGGTGGATTTGAACCACCGACCTGGTGGTTAGCAGTCCAGTGCTAATCCTACACATCAGGAATCCAAATTGAAAGTAGTATAAGGTTATATGCTATCTTTTAACAGGCTTAGTATGATTAGTACTAGCATATTGCTTGCTAATTCAGCTAAAATGCTGAAGGACTTTGATCTCCTCAGCTAAAAAGTGTTTCTTTTCAATAGAAAATAAAATTACTAGAGTGAATTTGTTTATTGGAAATTTAATATTAATTGGGTCCTGGGATTAATACTTTCCTGCAAGAAAAAAAGCAGAGAGAGAAGGGGGGATAAAAAATTGTGTGTGTGTTTTAAACAACCCTCCCTTTTATTAAAGCACAGCTTGGCCCAGGACCGAGTAGTGTTTCATTCTGTTGTGCCTAGGGTCGCTATGAGTCGGTAGCCACTCAGTGGCACCTAACTACTATTACTACTGCTTTCGTAACTAGATCATTAACACAGAAGTAAGAGTGTTTCCAAAACCCCATAATTGCAGTTGTGACAACTTTTGTCTAATTTGACCCATCATATGTGCCCCTCTACCTTGAAACTAATCCTTCCTCAGGATTGTTTATAAACTCCTGTCTTTTTGCCATAAGTGTTATATCCACTTACCATTTACATGGATGCTGCAGCCCCAAAGTAATTAATAATCTAGTAGTTTAGAGGAGGGATTTGAAGGATTATGAGCTGTAGCTGAAAGCTTGTAAAAAGCATTATACTGGACATTATCTCTAATACTTTATCTTATTTAATCCCCATAGCTCTGTGAGGTGAAAGTGTATTATCCATCTTTTAAAAATGAGACCAAGACTCAGCATTTAGAACCCAGGTCTACCTCAGCCTAAATCTCATGAAGGCTTCTGTATTTTCTGGAACTTGGTTTTTTGGTTACACACATCATATGTTGTTTCAACAGATAGGTTCATATATAGTTGGAATTTTTGACCAATTATATACTTTAGAGTATAAAATCAAATTTTTGGTTACACACTTCATATGTTGATTCAATAGGTAGGTTCATATATACTTGGAATTTTTGACCAATTATATACCTTAGAGTATAAAATCAAATTCAAATTTAACATTTTCCCAACCTCAGTATCTTTGGGACTAATCTTTTTTCATAATATATTTACCAGTATGTGCGTTGGCATGATGTTCAAGTATACATTTAACTTTGAAATGGATTTTTATTTTAAAGATAATTCAGAGTGAGCTCTTCAATTGTTACTTGTTCCTAAATTTTTAAGATCTTTCTTTGCGGACAGTAGTACCCACAAATTGATTAGTTTAACTTTATTTCCCACTTCCTCATTCAAGTTGGTAGATGTGGTGAAAATGTGTTTAAAGCTGATGGCAATGTTCTTTGAACTGAAGTTTTGTCTGAGCAATAACTACATATTTCAAATGCTGTTATGTGAATACCAAAATATATAATGTGTTTAGAAACAAAGGGTATTCAAGAGGTGGCTATTTGGAGACTCTTTTGTTTTAATGTATAGGTACATTGAATAATATACAATAAATAAGTATACTTTGGACATGTTGTCAGAAGGGACCAGTCCCTGGAGAAGGATATCATGCTGGGTAAAGTGGAAGGTCAGAGAAAAAGAGGAAGAGACCCCCATTGAGATGGATTGGCGCAGTGGCAGCAGCAGTGGGCTCAAGCTTTACAACCATGTGAGCGTGGCACAGGACTGGGCAGTGTTTCATTTTGTTATGCGTAAGGTCGCTGTGAGTCAGAATCGACTCCATGACACCTAACAACAACAGCAAAATAAGTTTGAAACTCACTAGGAGTACACTGCAGTGGTTAGCATTACTTGTGTAGGTCTTCTTTTTCTGTCCTAGCTATGTCCCTTTACTTACAAATGGACTTTTAGGTTCGCTTGCTGTTTTACCCCATCTGACCTCACTTCTTCTAGAAGGCTGGTCTAGAGTGTCGTATGTATTTTTTACCTTTGCAGTGAATTGCATGTACTAAATGTAACCATTAGTTATCATTTTTATGTTGACATCATAAATACTCTCTCATATATCAGGTCTAATCCTTTAAATATAAGAAATGAAAAAAATTAATTCTTATTCAAGTTGTGTGTGTGTGGACCTAAAAAAAGAAAAAAAAGGGTTTTACTGTAAAAGGAAGGAGCTCTGGTAGCGTAGTGGTTACCAATCGGGCTGCGAACCACAAGGTCAGCAGTTTAAAACTACCAGCTGCTCCGCGGGAGAAAAATGAGGCTTTCTGCTCTTGTAAAGATTTACAGCCTCGGAAACCCTGTTCAGGGTCGCTATGGGTCGGAACTGACTCGATGGCACTTAACAACAACAACAACTGTAAAAGGAGTGCTGGTGTGGCTCTGTAAAATAAGCACTGTCTGCTAACCACAAGATCAGTGGTTCAAACCTGCAAGCCACTCCTCAGAAACCCTATACAGTGACTGTGAGTAGAAACCAACTTGACAACACTTAACGACAACATAACTCATTTAAATTGAGTGAGAATGTAACCAGTGTATAATAACTCAGATGGGAAATAAATAGCCTCAGAAAATCTGGAACTGTAGGTAAAAATTGGAATTGTTTCTCCAAATCAGTTTTTTTGGCAATTTAGAGCTAAGTCGTCATTTCTCTTCTCTATTAATGAAGAAGGAATTAGACCAGATCAGGGGTTCGTTTTGTTGTTGTTGTTGTTGTTGTTGTTTTTCTTTTTCATTCTCGTTATCCCCCTAACATGCTAGAAAATTATTGAGACCCTAAAGAGCTTCTGTTTATGTAAGCTAAATCTATCTGTATTTTTTAGAAATGTCAACAGTAAGACAAACTGACAGAACTAACAGGTGAATGGAGGTCCCTCACTCTCCTGTAGAGTAGAACAAAATCACCAAATACTGCCTACTTAAATAAAACTGTCTTAACTTTGTAAATAGTTTGCTAGGCTTTCATAGACGTTTTCATGTGGGGAATAAAACCTGAGTCAAAACCTGCTTTCTCACGTCAATCTCACTTTTTTGGCTCTTTTCTTCAGGTACTTACCCTAAATGGAATTATCTGTACCAGTCTTTACTTGGCTTTAAAAATCACTGAAATTTCTGTTTCAGAAATTATTTGAAAGAATGCCTTTGTTTCTTTTTCTGGTTACTATTCTTCATTTTTGTTGCAAAATCTCAATTCAGGTAATTCTGTCCTTAGTACTACCCCACCCTACACCCCAACTGTTCCTTGTGCTGAGAATTACTTGGATTATACTAATTTCTCTCTCTTACAAGGTTGCAAAGAGCCTGGTACTTGCTGGGGCTTGGGTCTTTGCTTGGAGGGTGTTGACCTTCACACTCATTGCATATAGGCAGCCATCACAAAACCCAACGAATAGTTCATGTTTGTTAAAGAGAGACTGTAGTCATTAAAGAGAAAACATATAGCCGCTTCTGGTAAGAGAATTACAAAGTGGAAAAGAAGGTTAGATTATAATATGTCAGCTACAGTTTCCCATTCTCTTGATTAGCAATTTTATAGAAGCTGATTTTTTTTAAAGGCAAAACTATAAGGTATACATTGAATAAGCATCCTATTGACATCATTTCATGTGCATGTATAATCCGTTGTTTCGCTGTTGATATTTTAATGGGCAATAATGTCACTTCTAGTGTTGTGTCCTGGTGGTGTTTTACTTATTTCACCCAGTCATGAATGATGCAGCTGTTCATAATGTCCTGAACAAAATCTGCTTTGTAGCAGATGTTCAGAATGGGTAATAAGAAGGGGCACATGGCTAATCTCTAATAAATTAATTGAGTTGAACATCATCTTTTTCTTATTCAGGCAGATGATTTGTCAGCTTTTGGAGTGACTCAGACAAAAAGAAACTACTCTACCAGAATTATGGTCCCTGAAAATGTTTTCTAAGACCATATTTGATTAATGAATTTAATAGTGTCTGTGATAGCAGAATGTCTCTGGAGGTTTTGTGATTCTTCCAAACCAAGGCTTTCAAGATAGAAGAAGGAAATCTATGGCCCTGAAAAGTGAGCACAATGTCTCAGCATCTGCACCCTAATAACCAACACACCCCGCTAAAGTCACCTCTAGCAGTGACAAACCACCTTCTCATGGTGCCTAGGAAGCCCAGTTGCACACCTGATTTTATCAGAGTAGATGTCCATCTTTATAACCCGTGCCAGATTCTAGCAACTATCATAATGTAACTTTTGTTCCAAGGAAAATATGACTCCCTGTTATAGCTTAGTACAGATCTTTTACTGCATTAGAAGAAAGTGGTCTGTTATAATAGTAGTCTGGTAACATTTCTAAATTTAGCAATTTTGTTTATATTTTTGAAATTCAGTACTTATCATTTGTATAGTCCCTTTTTACAATGAGGAAGCGATAGCAGTTTACTACAATTAAGCAGTGTCTTGAACTGTATACTTAAATGTCCATTTGGAGCAGTAATAACTCATTGAAAGTTTTCTTCTTCTACTTAACCATCTGAAGTTTATATGCCCTTTAATTTCCAGAAATTCTAGTTGTAGTCATGCCTGCCTATAGAAGTCCTGGTGTGGCACTAGTAGGACTGCTAACCACAAGGTTGGTGGTTCAAGCCCACCAGCCACTCCATGGAAACCCTATACAGGATTGCTATACATTGGAACCAACTCAGAGGTACTTAGCAACACCACAAACAACAAATAGAAAGCTTAATAATGGGGGGAAAAAATCTTCATTAAACAATATTGTTCTTTTATATTTTTTCTGGACTTCGGGTGTGGCGCTGTAGGATAACCACTGGACTGCAGTTCAAACACACCAGCTGTTCCTCAGAAACCCTACATAGGGTCCTTATGAGTGGAACCAAATCAGTGGTACTTAACAACAATGTATTCTTTCTATGTATGTGAAATTCTGGCAATAGCATGGGCAATTCACTGCTATCAAGTGGATTCCAACTCACAGTGACCCTACAGGCAAAAGTAGGACTTTCCTTAGGGTTACAGAGACTGTAAATCTTTACAGGAACAAGAGGCTCATCTTTATCTCCTGCGGACTGGCTGGGAGATTTGAACTGCAGACTTTGAGGTTAGCAGCCCAACACTTAACCACTTGTGTCACAGGGCTCCTTCATAACATGATTAACATTTATTAATTCTGTGAAGTTCCAAGCATGCTGTTGGTTGTTTTAACATAGTGGTTAAGAACGTAGACTTAAAAACCACACTAACTGGATTCAAATCTTAGAATTCAGTCCTAGTGTTTTTAGTGAGGTTTGACTTTCCAAAAAATTCCTTAGGATAAATAAATCACTTTATCTAGTCTAGTCAGGGACTTACTCAGTCAAGGACATATATAAACCTCTTCTCCAAAGCCAAGAATCAAAACACATGGTGTAGGCCTTAAAATATCCAGGGAATTATCTGGCTTGCCTGTATCCCTTGCAATAAAAATAGAGCTCCAGAAGTATTACTTTTGACTGTGGAGATCATGACAAACTATGGATAACGTTGAGAAGAATGGGTATTCCAGATCACTTGATTGTGCTCATGAAGAACTTGTGCATAGACTAAGCTGCAGTTGTTCAAACAGAATAAAGGGATACTGAATGGTTTAAAATCAGTAAAGATATGCACCAGGGCTGTGTTCTTTCACCGTACTTATTCAGACTATATCCTGAGCAAACAATCTGAGAAGCTGTATTACATGAATAAAAATGTGGCATCAGGATTGAACTCATTAGCAACCTGAGATATTCAGGTGCTACTACCAACTACTTGAGCTCTGGTAGCATAGTGGTTACGAATCGGGCTGCTAACTGCAAGGTCAGCAGTTTGAAACTACCAGCTGTTCCACAGTAGAAAGATGAGGCTTTCTGCTCCTGTAAAGATTCATAGCCTTGGAAACCCTGTACAAGGAGGGTCACTATGCATAGGAACCGACTCCATAGCACATAACCAGCCAACCAACTACCAACTACTTACTGATGAAGATAAAAGACCACAGCCTTCAACATGAATTGTGCCTCGATGTAAAGAAAACAATAATCCTCACAACTGGCTCAATAAATAACATCATGATAAATGGAAAAAAGATTGAAGTCGTCAAAGACTTCAGTTTGCTTGGCTCTACAGTGAGCACTCGTGGAAGCAGCAGTCAAGAAATCAAACAATGTATTGCATTAGGCAAATCTGCTGCACAAGACCTCTTAAAAAATGTTCAAGAGCAAAGATGTCAGCTTGAGGACTAAGGTACACCTGACCTAAGCCATGGTATTTTCAATAACTTCATATGAGTGTGAAAGTTGGCCAGTGAATAAGAAAAACCGAGGAAGAATTGATGCGTTTAAATTATGATGTTGGAGAAGAATATTAAAAGTACCATGGACTGTCAAAAGAACAAACAAATCTATGTTAGAAAAAGTACAGCCATTGCTCTTTGGAAGCCAGGATGGTCAAACTTTCCCTCTCATTCTTGAGCCATAGTATCAGGAGGGACCAGTCCCTGGAGAAGGACATCATGCTTGGTAAAGTGCTTGTTGTTAAGTGCCGTCGAGTTGGTTCCGACCCATAGCGACCCTGTACAGGGTTTCCGAGGGTGTAAATCTTTATGGGAGTAGAAAGCCTCATCTTTCGTAAAGTGGAGGGTCAGTAAAAAAGAGGAAGAGCCTCAACGAGATGGGCTGGCACAGTGGCAGCAGCAGTGGGCTGAAGCATAAGTACAGTTGTGAGGATGGCGCAGGACCCAGCAGTGTTGTGTTCTCTTGCACAACAACAACAACAATATTCCTTTGTTCATACCGAAGACTCCCACTTTGGTGTAGATAATACTTTGTTGTTGTTGTTAAGTTCTGTTGTGTTGGCTCCAACTCATAGCACCTTTGCATAGGATTTCCAAGGAGCGACTGCTGGGTTTGAACCACCAACCTTGCAGTTAGCAATATAGTGCGTATCCTACAGCACCACACCAGATAACAGATTGTTGCTGTTGTTAAGTGCTGTCAAATCTGTTCTGACCCATAGCGAATCTGTATAGGGTTTCCAAGGAGCGGCTGGTGAAATTGAACTGCTGACCTTGTGGTTCACACCGACTTTGCAGTCCAGAGCATAAACCCACGGAGTCACACTAGGACTCCAAATAACAGACAGTGAGTTATTATTCTCTTTTAATCTTTTGTAGTTTACTGTGTTCTTATATTTTAGTGTGAGGTGTCTTAGAAGGACTTCATGTGATAGGGAGAGTCATGAAAAGTTGCTTAGAATTCCGCTTTTAAAAATATAACTGGCTTGAGGAAATTCACCACTTAAACTAAAGGTTTAAGCTAATGCATTTTTTAAAGTGCTTAATCACAGATATTCCCAATTTAACTTTCTTTAAGATCTGAGTTTTTATATTGGGTTATAGCTTTATGTTTTCTTTCCTCTATCACAAATATATCTCCTTGTAACCAAAAGGAACTATGATGACTTAGAATCTGCAGGAGTAGAATACCTAAATTATATATTTAATATATTAATAAATATCTAAGATACAAGGAATATGTTGCTGAAACTCACATATGAGCATTTATAGTAAATCATTATATTCTTAAATCCAGAGATCTATACTGCTATTGGGAAAGTATGGTTACCATGTAACCAGGACTCTTTAAATTTTACTATTATCACATGTTATTTTGATCTGGGCAACACATACTAGAATCAGCAGAAATCTTGATGCTCATGTCTAAGGGCAGTTGTATGTAAACATTTTCCTTCTGGAACAGCTATTAAAATGATAGACAAAGCAGTGAATTAGCTTTTAACTTTTACCAGAATTGACCTTATAAAATTGATAGAAAATAGATGAACGTCCTAGAGACCTTTGAAACACCAGTCTCTCTAGCACATTAGTTCAGTGAAGCAAACCACAAAAACAAATTCTCAAGCAAACCCCAGACCTAAGTGGCTGAGTTCTATCCTGGCTGTAAATAAAATGATGTCAACACTATGAAAGTGAATAGACATCAGAACTGCAAACAAATTAAATGGTCCTCCTACCACTCCATCTTGTTTGTCAGTTAAAGAAAAAATCTTGTGAGACTATGAAAAAAATAAAAAATAAAACCCGTGAGCTGGAATCATTTGAATGCTCAAATTGAGGTCATTTTTATTCTAATTGCGGTTTGGAGGAAAAACCGGTTTCTGCATGCTATTTATTAGGTAAACAACAAGCCTGAGACAGGGACCATCTGTTCCATGGACCATGTAAAAAGATGTTAGATTTATTCAGACGTAATGATGTGGTTTGTAGTATCATATGAAAGGCTTGGACTTTTCAAATCTGCTATGGTGGTACGTGTGCCCACTCCGCTCAAGTTATTTTAACTGTCTTGCAGTATTGACACTATTGCCACATTATGTTCTACCATATAACAGTCACATACATTCTCAGACGTGGTTTAGGGAAATGATAGTATGTTGGAGAGCCAACATGCTTACTGAGAGGTCTCTTTTTGAGATTCCAGGGACTCGAAAGAATTCAGACCTGAATCAGTAATACTTGTGCTTGTGTCTTCAAAGACATCTACATATCTCCACAAAGCAATTGTTAAGTACCGTCGAGTCGGTTCCAACTTAAAGTGACCCTATATAGGGTTTCCGAGGAGTGGTTCAAATTGACCTTGTGGTTCAAATTGACCTTGTGGTCCAGTGCCTTATCCCACAGTGCCACACCAGGACTCCAAAAAGCAATCAGAATCCAGGAAAGCCATTGGATATACCTGTTCTCACTTGCCACCAGCTATCTGTTTAGCAAGGAGCTCTGGTAGCGTACTGGTTACGAATCGGGCTGCGAACCTCAGGGTCAGCAGTTCGAAACTACCAGCTGTTCCATGGGAGAAAGATGAGACTTTCTGCTCCCGTAAAGATTTACAGCCTCAGAAACCCTGTACAGGGTCGCTCTGAGTCGGAACCAACTCCACAGCACATAACAACAACAACAACATCTGTTTAGCACTCATGTAGTGGTGGACCTGTGCATAAAAAGACATGCCTACTATTGTACACAAGGATGCAGACCTTCCAAGTGACGAGAGCTGTATTTTGTTCAATCCAAGGGCTGAAGTGAGATATTTTCAAGGTTTCTTTTATTTACTTTTTTAAAAGTGATATCTTACATAAAAGGTGGTTGGTGACAGATCGTTGAGTGTAATATTGCTAAAAGATATTAAGTACAAAAAAAATACCACGGTACTTTTTAAGGGCTCAGTTTAGAAGCATTGGGAACCTCTTGTGCTTTGGTATTTACAAAATCAGCCAATGTGAAAAGATTAAATATACTAAATATGAATTCTTGGAAAGAGAAAAAAAGTGGTCTAGGTAGTTCTGTTTTCCCTGCTCCCTTAAGTACCAAAACTCTAGAACAGGCAGGCCTTTGAGGAACTTCTAGGAACTGTTTGAGTTACTTGCTGTAAATTATGGTTTATGTATAGGACCTTGGTTGCATAAAATTTTTAAAAATAATTTTTACCCTTCTTACTTTCAAAAAGCATTTAGTGAAGCCTGCAATAAAAACGAACAAAGACTGAAAGTGCATCAACACAAAAAAAAGCAAAACAAAAGCACCTAAACATTTTGGCATTATCTTTTCCTGAAGAAACTTTTTCCAGGCCCTAAGTTCAAAAGTAGTGTATTGGTTATGAATCGGGTTGTGAACCTCAAGGTCACCAGTTCGAAACTACCAGCTGTTCCACTGTAGAAAGATGAGGCTTTCTGCTCCTGTAAAGATTTACAGCCTCGGAAATCCTGTACAGGGTCACGATGAGTTGGAACAGACTCCACGGCACATAACAACAACAACAACAAGTTCAAAAGAACTTCTGGTATGGTGCTGTCGGATCAGCACTGGACTAAGAACCACAAGGTCAGCAGTTCAAAGCCACCACCTGCTCCTCAGAAACCCTATACATAGTCGCCATGAGTTGGAATGCACTCAACCACATTTAACAACAACAAGGCGGCCAGGGGCAGGGTGTGACCTTTGGCTGTTTGAATGATTGTATATTCCTAAGTGTTTTGGTGCATATCCAAATAAAACCAAAAAACCAGAGGGAATAGAAGCAAATATTGTTGAATGATGAAGCATATTGAATGATGAAGCATGCAGGGGATTGTAATCATTGCAATGAAACGAACTGATGGTTCCCCCATGTAAACTATCACTCAATTGACAGTAAAAATTTTAGAAATAAAGAAAAAAAAGTTCAAGAGAAATGTATCATGTAAGTATTTCTATTAAAGATGATGAGTAACAACAAATGGAAGGCAGCCTCAACAGCTACTTTATAGCAATGTAAAATTGTTCCACCAAGAGCTTTTTCTTGGGCCAACTTTTAGTGAAGGTAAATGTTAAATAATACCTTTATAAAATGCACTACCTTAAAGTCTACTTAAGTGATTTTCTGTGTGATCTTGTTTACTTAACCATTTAGGGGTGAATGGGAAGCATACCCCTAGAACTATCCACATCAAAGATAAACTCAACCAAACCTTGACAGCACCAACAGAAAAGAGTTTAGAATGAGATTTATGATGGGCACTGGTTCAGGCAGGTAAGAAAGTTAAGCCGTCACGTAAATGGACAAGCTAGAAGAGGGCAGAGCTTGGATTGCATTCTCAATATACATGTTCCAGCTAACATTTGGAGTTCCCATGTTCTTCTGCCCCCCTTCTGGAATGTTTTTATATTCTGGATTTCTCAAATATCAGCTTATGTCGTAACAGAACATTAATATGATTCCAACATGAATATGATTTCAGAATTGCGTTTGGTTTGAGACAATAATTTCTCCAGTCAAAATTAGTGGAACCAAATGAAACACCTTATGAATGCCTAAGCATTTCAAATAGTTCATTTAGGAAATTCCTGGAAAGCCAGTCCCAAAACAAGCAGTTGCTGATGAGTTGATGTCGATTTATGTTGTTGCGGTGATGGTTATTGTTAGATACCATTGAGTGGGTTCTGACTCAGTGAAACACAACGAAGCACTGCTCAGTCCTGTGCTGTTCTCATAATTGTTACGTTTAAAGCCATTACTTGTTTTTCCATCTCATTGGGGTCATCCTCTTTTTCACTGATCCTCCACTTTACCAAGCATGATGTTCCTGCCTAACAGCATGTCCAAAGTCAGAGAAACAAAGTCTCTCCATCATTGTTTATAAGGAGCATTTTCTGGCTGTACTTCTTCCAAGACAGATTGGTTTGTTCGCCTGGCAATCCATGGTACTTTCAATAATCTTCACCAGTACCGTAATTCAAATGCATCGGCTCTTCTACCATCTTCCTTATTTACTGTCCAACTTTCACACACATATGAGATGATTAAAAATACCATGGCTTAGGTCAAGGCACACCTTAATCCTCAAACTGACGTCTTTGCTCTTTAAAACTTTGAAGAGGTCTTTTACAGCAGATTTGCCTAATGCAATATGTCATCTGATTTCTTGACTGTTCCATGAGTGTTGATTGTAGATACCAAGAAAATGAAATCTTTGACAACTTCAATCCTTTTTCTGTTTATCGTGATGTTATTTGTTGACCTAGTTGTGAAGATTTTTGTTTTTCTTACATTGAGGTACAGTCCATAATGAAATCTACTGTAGACTTTGATCTTTACCAATAAGTATTTTAAGCAAGGTTGTATCAGCTGCACATTATAGGTTATTAATAAGTTTTCCTCCAGTCCTGATACCACATTCTTCTTCATATAATGGAGTTTCTTGGATTATTTGTTCAGCATACAGATTGAATAAGAACAACCCTGGTACACTGCTTTCCTGATTTTAAACTAATTCCCTTGTTCTTTTCACACAACTGCCTCTAGTTCTATGGTACAGGATCCTCATAAGCACAATTAAGTGTTCTGAAATACTCATTCTTCACCATGTTATCCATAGTTGATTATTATCCACACAGTCGAATGCCTTTGCATAGTCACTGACGCACAAGTAAACATTTTTCTTATACTTCCTGCTTTCAGTCAGGTTCTTTCTGATGTCAGCAATGATATGTATCTCTGTTCCATATCTTCTTCTGACTCCAGCTTGAGTTTCTGGCAACTCCCTGCCAGTATACTGCTATAACTGTTTTTGAATTATCATCAGCAAAAGTTTACTTGTATGTGATATTAAATAGTATTGTTCCATGATTTCCACATTCCATTGAGCATTTTCTTAGGAATGAGCATTAATATGGATCTCCTTAAATTGGTTGGCCAAGTAGCTGTCTTTCAAATTTCTTAACAGAGACAAGTTAGCACCTCCAATACTTCGTTAGTTTGTTGAAACATTTCAATTTGAATTCCATCAGCTCTTGGAGTCTTGTTTTTTGTCAGTTCCTTTAGTGCATCTTGGACTTCTTCCTTCAATATCATTTGTTTCTTGATCCTTTGGTACGTCTTGAATTGATTAAATATCTATCAATTCTTCATGGTACATTGACCCTTTTCCTGATTCATCCAGTATTTTACCCAAGTTGTTGTTAAGTGACATTGGGTCAGTTCCAACTTATAGTGACCCTGTCTGTATAGGGTTTCCAAGGAGCAACTGGCTGGTTTGAACCACCAACCTTGTGATTAGCGGTCCAGTGCTTATCCTACAGCACTCTTCAGTTCTTTCTGCT
>NW_006408673.1:1424972-1426770 GCF_000296735.1 Chrysochloris asiatica | reverse complement strand
GACTGGTAAGTTTGAACCACCGACCTGTGGTTTAAATGGGCCTTGCCGTCTAGTGCTTAAATTTTAGTGTCATCACTGACTATAGTGGTTGGGGTGTAAATTGACTACCAGTGGTATTATCTGCTCTTCCTTGTAGGTGTATGGATATTATCACACACAGCATTGTAATTCAGGATAGATCCTGAAATGCTCTTTTTGGAAATGAATATGACTCCATTTCTCTTCAGTTTGTCAGTTTGACATAGTAAATCATATGATTTTATGATTTAAAATGACCGATACCAATTCATTTCAGTTGAGTAATGCCTAGGATATCGATCTTTATGCTTTCCATTTGATTTTTGACGACTTCCAATTTTTCTAGATTCATACTTCATACATTCCATGTTCTGATTAGTAATCGATGTTTGCACCTGTTTCTTCTTATTTTGAGTTGTGCCCCATCAGCAGTTGAAGGTTCCAATAGCTTAAATCCATCACATTATTAAGGTCAATTCTGCTTTGAAGAGACAGCTCTTCCCCAGATGTATTGAATATCTTCCAACCTGCGGGGGTTTATCTTTTAGCACGGTAAAAGATGCTGTTTCCCTGCTATTTGTAAGGTTTTCTGTGGCTAAACATTCAGAAATGTCCCTCCTTTCCTTTTTCCTAGTCTTTGTTAGTCTAGAAGTTCTGCTGAGACCTGTCTACTATAATTGATGACCCTGCTGGAACTTAAAATACCAGTAGCACAGCTTCCAACATCACAGAAACTTACAACCAGCACAGTAAGATAAACTGGCAGGCAAATGGTGAATGTTGGCTTATGTTGTGAAGTGCTCTCAAGTTGGTTCCGATCCATAGTGACCCTGTATAGGGTTTCCAGGGAGCAGCTGGTGAGCTTGAACCGCCAACTTTGCAGTTCAAACGGCTTTGCAGTCTGGTGCATTAACCCACAGTGCTATACGAGGACTCCCAAAATATTGTTTCTCTGATAGTCACTGGCCAGCAGGTTCACTGGACTCTTCTCATAGTAAGAAATATGGCAACACTGCTAACATATAGTGATGGCAAGAAGCATTGAACCTGGAGATACAACAGTTGTTCAGATCATTTATTTACTAAATTAAAAGTAGACAGCTTAGCATACAAATCCACCACTCATCTGTCAGTTTGCTGTACTGTGGTGGCTCTCATGTTGCTGTGATCCTGGAAATGCCACCGGTATTTTAAATACTAGCAGACTCACCCTTTGTGGACAGGTTTCAGCTGAGCTTCCAGACTAAGAGACACGGAAGAAAGAGAGACAGACTACTTTTGAATATATTTAGACACTGAAAGCCTTCTGACTTGCTGTGGAAAACTGTCAGCACCAGAATATTGCATATTGAAGCATGATGAAAAGCACCAGAATATTCTCAGATACAGTGTCAGAATATGAGCCACTCAGGTTGGAAGACACTCAAAATGTGATGGGGAAGAGTTGCCTACTCAAAGTAGAGCTGAACATGGTGAAATGAATAGAGTAAAGCATTCGGGACCTTCATCTGTTGATGGGGCACAACTCAAAATGAGGAGTTATTAACAATCGGAACATGGAATGCATGAAGTATGAATCTAGGAAAATCAGAGATTGTCAAAAATGAAATGGAATACATAAACATTGATAATCCTAGGCATTGGTGAGCTAAAATGGACTGGTATTGGTCATTTTGAATCTGTGCTTCTGTTCTTAAGCTAGCTATGGCTGTGGTTCATGTGAGCTATTCTAGTCCAGTGTTTTCTTCCTTGAGGCTTTGCTTTCCTTCATTCTCTCTCT
>NW_006408673.1:1374521-1422917 GCF_000296735.1 Chrysochloris asiatica | reverse complement strand
TTCTTCCATCTTCTCTTGATGGTTTCTGCATCATTCAGTAATTTGCCCAGAGAATCTTTCAATAACAAAAGTCGAGGCTTGAATTTTTTTCTTCAATTCCCCCAGCTTGAGAAATACTGAGTATGTTCTTCCTTTTTGGTGTTCTGATTCCAGATCTTTGTGCATTTTGTTGTAATATTTGGCTTTATCTTCTTAAACTGATCTTTGAAATTGTCTGCTTAGCTCTTGGACCTCCTCATTTCTTCCATTTGCTTTAGCATCTCTGTGCTGGAGAGCAAGTTTCAGTGTCTCTTCTGACATCCATTTTGACCTTTTCTTCTTTCTTGTCTTCTTAATGATTTTTTGCCTTCTTCATGTTGCCTTCTTCTATGATGTTCTTAATGTCATCCCACACTCTTCTTGTCTTCAGTCTTTAATGTTTAATGTATTAAATCTGTTCTTCAGATTGTCTCTAAATTCAGGTGGGATAGATCCAAGGTCATATTTTGGCTCTCGTGGACTTGTTTTCATTTTCTTCAGCTTCAGTTTGAATTTGCATATGAGTAATTGGTAGTCTGTTCCGCAGTCTGCCTTTGGCCTTGTTTTGACTAATGATGAGCTTTTCCATAGTCTCTTTCCACAGGTGTAGTCAGTTTGATTTTTATGTATTCTATCTGGTGAGGTCCATGTGTATAGTCATCTCTTATGATGTCTGAAGAAGGTATTTGAAATGAGCATATCATTGATTTTGCAGAATTCTGTCATGCATTCTCCAGCATCATTTCTATCACCAAGGCCATATTTTCCAATTACTGATCCTTCCTCTTTGCTCCCAACCTTTGCATTCCAATCACCAGCAATGGTCAATACATCTTGATAGCATGTTTGATCGATTTAAGATTGAAGACTTTGGTAGAATTGTATTTCATCCTCACTGGCTTTAGTGGTTGCTGCGTAAATTTGAATAATAATGGTATTAACTGGGCTTCCCTGTAGGCGCATAGATTGTACCTCATGACTGATCTGAATATGTACTTTTTGACAATGAATGTAACACCATTCCTCTTCAATTTGTCATTCCTGGCATAGTAAACTATGTGGTTGTCAGATTCAAAATGGCCAGTACCAGTCCATTTCAGCTCACTAATGCCTAAGGTATCGATGTTTAAGCGTTCCATTTCATTTCTGACAACTTCCAATATTCCCAGGTTCCTACTTTGTACAATCCATGTTCCAATTTTCAGTGGACATTTACAGCTGTTTCTCTTCATTTAGAGTTGTGCCCCATCAGCAAATGAAGGTCCCATGGGCTTTTCTTCCAAGGGCTTTACTCCATTTGCATCATCACAGTCAAGTCTCCTTTGAGGAGGCAGTTAATTCTTCATCAGTCGCATTTTGAGTGTCTTCCAACCTGAGGGGCTCATTTTCCAGCACTGTGTCTGACAGTGTTTCTCTGCTATTCATAAGGTTTTCAGTGACTGAATGTTTAGAAGTAGTTTGTCACTCCTTCTTCCTAGTCTGTCTTCGTCTTTAAGCTCATCTGAAACCTGTCCACCATGGGTGACCCTGCTGGTATTTAAAATACTTGTGGCACAGCTTTCAGAATCACAGCAACTCACAAGCCACCACAGTATGACAAACTGACAGACGAGTGCCATGACTATGGTACCAAGCTTTAAAACCCAGTAAATTTTTTCCTGAGATGTGTTTGGTAGTGTCTAGCTGGTATCTCTAATTGTGCACCCAGTATGGTATGTTTATGAGTATATATATATATATATATATATAGAGAGAGAGAGAGAGAGAGAGACATATATATACTTATGTATGAGACTTTCTGTTCCCGTAAAGATTTGCAGCCTCGGTCACTGTAAGTTGGAACCAACTCTGTGGTACTTAACAACAACAACATCTATACATGTACACCCATATGCGCAGATTTAGCTTTTTATACACACACATGTATACATATCTACTTATATAACCACACACATATTTTTGGTTGTTGTTAAAAAATTATGTGTTGTAGTATTTATTGAAATTGTACCATACTTATGTACTATTTAATGTCTTCTTTTACGTTGGACATGTTGTGCAGACTTGATCATAATGGTTATTGCCTTTCTTCTTATCAAAAATAACAAATGTCTATTATCTTATAGATGATTTCCCCTTCTTCTTTCCTCTCATCCTCGGTCATCAAAGAATGTTAGTATCTACATGTATTCTTGACTTTTTATAACAGACCTACTTGACTTTTTATGACAATGAGACCATGCAGTATTTCACTCAGCATAATGTCCTCTTGATTCATTCATATTATGAGATGTTTCATGGACCCCTCATTATTCCTTACAGTTGCATAGTATCTGTACCATAATTGGTTATCCATTCATCTGTTGATGGCCATATATATTGTTTCTTTTTTGTTTTTGTTTTTTTTTTGTTAATAGTACTGCAATGAGCATGTGTGTGCATGTTCAGTTTGGATCTTCTGTATGTCTATTTGGACTTCTGGTGTGGTGCTGTAGGTCAACACTGAACTGTAAGCCACAAAGTTGACCGTTCAAACCCCCAACTGCTCCATGGAAACCCTGTACAGAGTCGCTGTGAGTCAGAACTGACTCGACAACACTTAACAATAACAACATATGTCTATTTATGTCTTTACTCTTACATCTTTAGGATATATCCCTAGAAATGGGATTGCTGGATCATTAGGTATTTCTATTTCTTGCTTTTTCCAGAATTGCTGTGTTGTTTACATAGAGAGTGTACTATTTTATAATACCACCAGCAATGTATAAGAGTTCCAGTGTATAAGAGGTTTTTATGTTCTGTTTTATCATTACCATTTTGGGAAGGAATGAGATGGTATCTCACTGTAGTTTTGATTTTCATCTCTCTATTGGCTAATGATCTTAGGCATCTTTTCAGGTATTTGTTGGCTGCCTGAATGTCCTCTTTAGTTAAGTGTGGTTCATGTCCTTTGTACGTTTTTAATTTTTTTAATGAATTAAACCTTTATGCGATATGTTGTTAAATATTTTTCCCCATTTGTAGGTTTTCTTTAGACTTTTTTGGTATAGTCTTTTGAGGAAGATTAGCATTTAACTATTAGGAGGTGTCCCAGTGATCTGGTTTATCTTCTGTCTTTTGTACATTTTTCATTTTGTTTGATAAACTATGTATGCAGAAAATTAGGTCTTCTAGATTTGACTCTATGTTACCTTCTACAGACTTTATAGTTTTAGTTTTACCATCTAGGACTTTGAGCCATTTTGAGTTAACTTTTGTATATCATGTGGGGTATGGATCCTGATTCATTTTTCTGCAAACATATGTCCTGTTTTTCCAGCACCATTTGTTACAGAGCATATTTTTTAACCCATTGAGTGGACTTTGACCCTTTGTCAAAGACCAGCTTCCAGTAGATGGATGGGTTTACTTCTGGGTTCTCATTTCTATTCCAGTGGTCTTTGCACCTATCCTTGTGCCAGCACCAGGCTGCTTTGATTACTGTGGCTGGTATAGTAAGTTTTGAACAATGAATATGGAAGACCATAGAAGAATCAACACGTTTGCATTATGATGTTGGAGAAAAATATTGAAAATATCATGGACTGGTGGTGTACCGTGGAGTCGTTCCGACTCACAGTGATCCTACATAGGGTTTCCGAGGCTATAAATCTTTATGGGAGCAGAAAAATCTCATCTTTCTCCTGCAGAATGACTGGGTGGTAGTGTTGGACTGCTGACCTTGAGGTTAGCAGCCTGACTTGTAACCACTATACCATCTGACCTCCTTATGGACTTCTAGAACAACAAACAGATCTGTCTTTGAAGACGTACAAGCAGATATTTCTTAGAAGTGAGGATGGCGAAACTTTGACTCTCATTCTTTGGACATGCTGTCAGGAAGTACCAGTATCTGAAGAAAGGTAGAAAAGTAGAGTGTCCGTGAAAAAGAGCATGACCCCCTACAAGATGGATTGACACAGGGGCAGCAACAATTGTGAGAATGGCACAAAACCAGGAAGTGTTTCGTTCTGTTGTGTGTAAAGTCTTTGTAAATAGGAACCGACTCAACAACACCTAACACACAACAAACAGAAGTTTTTAAGATCGGAAATTGAAAGGCCTCCTACTTTGTTGTTCTTTTTAAATACTTAGCTATTCAGGGCCTCCTTTCTTTCCATACAAAGTTGGCGATAAGGATGCCCTTCCATTTCATTTAAGACTGTTGTTTAGATTTGGATTGGGATTGCATTATATCTATAGATTGCTTTTTGGTAATATTGACATTTCACAATGTTAAATCTTCCAATCCATGAGCATGGAATGCTTTTCCTTTTTAAATACGTTTAATTTCTTGCAGTAGTGTTTTATAGTTTTTCTATATATATCTTTAACATACCTATTAGATTGATTTGATTCCCAGATATTTATCTTTTGGGGCTGCTGTAAATGGTAGTAATTTCTTGGTTTCCTTTTCAGGGTTGTTGTGGTTAATTTAGAGGAGCCCAATTGTTTTTTAAGTTTTTATTGTGAATTGAGTGATAGTTTACAAGGGAGAGCATCGGTTTTATACTCATCGTTTCATTGCAACGATTACAATCTCCTCCTTTCATCATTATTCAACAGTATTTGCTTCTATTCACTCTGGTTTTGGTTTTGGTTTTGGGCGGGGTGGTGTAGGCAGATGTACAGAAAAGCACTCAGGTATACATAATCATTTAAACAACCCAAGAGCATATTCTGCAAGCCTGCCTCCTGGCCACCAGCACACAGCCTTTCTCTTTCCATGAGTCTAGAGTCCTCAGCTGTGCTCTCTTTTCATGTCTTCATCTCTGCCTCCATTTTTTGGTGTCACTGACCCAGCGAATGTTAGTGTTGATTCTGTACCGTCCCCTTTGCTGAGTCCTTTTAACATTAGTTCCTGTAACTTTCTTGTGGAGACTCTGCAGTTTTCTATGTAAAGGGTCATGTCATCTGTGAATCAGGATAAGTTTATTTCTTCCCTACCAATTTGAGTCCCCTTTATTCCATGTTACAATATTGAATAGGAGTGATGTTAAAGGGCATCTTTGTCTTGTCCCATTCTCATGGGGAATGAATGCTCTCAGTCTTTCTCAGCCTTTGAGAATAATGTTCAAAGGAAACTTTCTTAATTTCATTATTTTTTTAGATATTTTAAAACTGATGTCCTATTTGAAGAAAATGAATGACAAGTTTAAAGAACTATTGCAGGGGTTCTTGCAAAATATTTTAGCTATGTAGTTTTCCTCAAATTTAATGCAAGTTCCTTTGAATTAGACTGTATCTCTCTGCCCTCTTTAGTTGTTGTATGTCTGTATTTATTCCAAGGAGATTTTATTCTGTTCTTCCAAATAAGATGTTAAGCAATGGATGGCAGATCCAGAGTTGTTATGTGCTATCAATTCGATTCTGACTCAACGGTGACCCTGTAGAGGGTTTCTGAGGAGCAGCTGGTGAGCTTGAACTGCCAACCTTGCAGTTCAAACCAGCCTTGCTATTGAATGCTTATCCTATGGTGCCACACCAGATGCAGATGAACAGATGCCAGTTACACACGTCTGGTCAACTATTTTCTGTCCATTTCTTACATTTTGATCCCATGTGTATCAGAGTAAAACTATTCAGGTCTGGTTGTGGTAAGTGCCTTTGAGTCCGTTCCAACACATAGCGACCCTGTATAGAGTTTTCATGAAGTGGTTGGTAAATTTGAACTGACCTTGCAGTCCAGTCATTATTCTATAGTGCCACATTTACTTTATACAGATGCTTCCTACCTCAGCTTCCTACCTCAGAAATCTCCTCCCCCCTTTATATTGGTGGTTATGTGCCATACTGTTTAAGGATGACTTCTGGTCCTACATTCACTTTTAGAAGCATTATACAAACTTGCTTTTCTTTCCCTAGTTAGTGTACTTTTACATGATGTTTTTCAGAAGGAGGTAAAACTATAAAACTAATAAGCACAAGTAGCAAAGAGAATCTTTGTGAAATAACATTGCAGCTTAATACCAGTATCATTCCAAAACACTTGTCCTTGTTTCAATTTCTTGGATGTACATCTCTGTACATTTAATCTAATTGTACAAAAATGAAATGATGTAAAATGTGATTTCAAGTGACTTGTTAGCTTGGAATTTTGAACAGTCCATACTATATCGAGTTCACAGTGCTCTTCATTTAGAGAACTCTGTTTCATGCAGTGGAAGAAGCAGTGTAAAATTCAAAATGCAAAATATGACTTTAGAAATGGAAAACAAAGGACTAATAAATGAGGACATATAATAACAAAGCAAATGAAATACAAAATATCTGCATGTCGTTTGTATGACTCTGGAGAAAAGAGCTAGAAATTGTTACTTCATCTGGTAGCATGAGAAAGAAGCTTGGGTTTGAAAGTTAAAAAAAAAAACAAAAAACAAAAACAAATTGGTTTGGATCCTGGCTTCATCACTTACAAAAATGTCTTTCTCTCAAATCTACAGATAGTTCCTAAGAAGGTGCTGTAAGAATTAACAAGGAGAAATTTAGCACTGGCATATGGTAGGCACGCCATACATGAAAAGCAATGCAGACACAGAGGTTATTCAGGTAACATCTGAGAAAGAGTTAAGGAGACTGTTCATACTGAAGTGGCAAAATGCTTTCTTTAGGTGTGTTGTCACACATTAAAGTTCTAATCTGTTTTCAAGTAGAATCTGAGGTCTCTCTTTAAGTAACCTTTAATCTGTGTGGATGTTTTGTTAACACATCTGGTAACAGAAACACTTTGACACTGAGATGTTTAGTTCTCAAGTTCTACTCTAGGCAAGTCACTTCCACCTTCCTGAAGAAAAAAAAAAACACCTGCATTCTCTCTGGTTCTTGGTTGGAACTGTAGTCCTACAACAAGAGATAAATTACTGATTCAGTATTGTTTTCCTGCAAGTCACCTTCAGAATGTGATTCTTTATTAGTTCGTTTTAATGCAAATGGTCACTGGCCCTTTGATAAGCATTGTAGTCTCTTCATTATATCAAAGGATTTATACGATATTTTATAATGTGTTAAGGTCTTCAGTACATTTAGTTCTTACAGCCCTGCAAGCCTGTGATTATTTTTAGTAGCCCAGTTTTACATATGGTAAACTTCAGCCTGAGATGTTACATGGGTGTAGGAGCACAAAGCCTGCATGCTGTCAGGCTGCTGCACTGCCTCTCTAGGCCCTACTGTAAGCAGAGAAAGCGGTGATGTCTTCCCTGCCGGCAGCACAAGGTTGTTTGTGCCTGCAGCACAAGGTTGTTTGAGGAACCGAATGTACAAGGGTGCCTCTTTACCACTGTACAGTGTCATACGCACGTGGCGCTAGGCTCCCTGGATGTATCCTGTTTTACAATCTTCTGTAAACCATTTTAGTCCCAGGGTGGCTCAAACAGCTAAGTGCTCAGGTATTAACCAAAAGATTGGTGGTTGAAATCCACCCAAAGGCACCTTAGAAGAAAGGCCTGGAAATCTATTTCCGAAAGAGCACACCACCGGAAATCCTGTGGAGCCTAATTCTACTCTTGTAAACACAGGTCATTCAGTGGAGTCGTCTTAACAGCAACTGGTTTGTTTGTTTAAAAACTCCACTTTGCAGTCTCTCCCTTTGCTGTTATGAGAACTTCACAGATGCCTTCATCTCTTTCTCTTTAGTTATTTGCCAGTCTACTTTCTACAGATGACCAGTGTTACCTTGCCCAAATCATCATAAATAATCATATGCAAATTTGCCTTTATTTCATTTGGTGGTTTCTACTTAATCCTTTTCCTTCCTTTTTCTTCCTTCACTCTTTCGCTCATTTATGAGATATTTATTGAGCCAAGATTAAAACATGACACCTGTCTATCAGATTCCATATGACATTTAAGAAGGTTTGTCATCTGTGGAGGCTTTATGGAGCCAGTAGTTAGCCCTCACAAATCAAAAGGTTATTGTTGTTAGGTGGCATCGAGTCAGTTCCGATCCATAGAGACCCTGTATAGGGTTTCTGAGGAGCAGCTGGTGAGCTTGAACCACCGGCCTTGCTGTTCATACGGCTTTGCAGTCTGGTGCATTAACCCACAGCGCCACACCAGGACTCCTGGGAGTTGGCTTTAGAGCCTAAATGGATGCAGGAGAGCTTGAGATCCAACAAGGCTAGGACCTGAAACACTTTCCTGCGTTAAATTAAGCCAGCGAGCCAGCCCAGGGAAGAAATAAAGAAGCACAAGCCTTCACTACATCAAGAGTGGAGCCCAAACTTAAAAGTGCACCGATTTGTAGAAATTTAAGCTGAAAAATTACATAAACCGAAATTACGTAAAATGAAATGCATACACTTGGCAGTGCTGGATGTTAAAACTCTTTTTGAGGACCCCTTTCATAAGCCAGTACCCATGGGATTCAATCAGAAAGCAATATATTTGCCCGCCACAAAAAAATATTAGACAGGCTAATATGTTGTTGTTGTTGTTAAGTGCCTTCGAGTTGGTTCTGACCCATAGCGACCCTGTACAGGGTTTCCGAGGGTGTAAATCTTTACAGGAGTAGAAAGCCTCATCTTTCTCCCGCGGAGCGGCTGGTAGTTTCGAACCGCTGACCTTAAGGTTCGCAGCCCGATTCGTAACCACTACACTACCAGAGCTCCTACCCCAAAAATGAGTGAAAGAATCTAAGCAAAACTATATAAAGTAAACATGGTAAAATATGTAGAGATATGTTGTTGTTGTTGTTGTTGTGAAGTGTCGTTGAGTTGGTTCCAACCCATAGCGACCCTGTATAGGGTTTCTGAGGAGCAGCTGGTGAGCTTGAAATGTCGACCTTGCAGTTCAAACGGCTTTGCAGTCTGACACATTAACCCACAGCACCACACCAGAACTAGAACGGGTAAAATAACTGTAAAATCAAAAGTATTTTATGGAAAGCAAAAGAAATATTTTTAAACTGTATAGATCATTTTAGTTAGGGAGAAAAAAGCTGCCATTACAATTAGAATGTTGTGGACATTAAGCTGTGTATTGTTGTTGTTGTTATGTGCCATGGAGTCAGTTCCGACTCACAGTGACCCTGTATAGGGTTTCTGAGGCTGTAAATCTTTACGGGAGCAGAAAGCCTCATCTTTCTCCCACAGAACAGCTGGTAGTTTCAAACTGCCGACCTTGAGGTTCTCAGCCCAATTCGTAACCACTACTCTACCAGAGCTCCTTTAGTCACAGACAAAGAGAAAATCACTTAATTGGATAACAGACCCGAGGAAGTCACCTAAAATATAGCACCGAGAAAGAAAAAGACAGACTTTTTTAAAGGGAAGTAAATACAGAAGATAATAAGGAAAAGGTTCAACGCATTGCTAATAGTAATTCATAAAGGAGAAATAGCAAGAATAGTGTAGGAGTGATACCTGAAGAGACAGTGACTAAGAACATTTTCAAACTGAAGAAATACCTGAATCTCCAAATTAAAAATAACATTGAGTCTTGAGCAGGAGAAACAACAATCAATTTGATGTAAAATCTACTAAGACATTGAGCCCAGAATGAAACACAAGAACTAATTCTGAGTAAAGAAATTAGTAAAGAAAACAAAAATCCTCAGAAATGAGACTTGCGCAGTTAAAGTGAATAATTTTAGGATTACCTGTTTTAGCATAGGTACATCCAAAAACTATACATTGAATAAATATTAAGTCACAGAAGACTGTGCATATCTCATTTTAAATTTATATACAAAATAAAGTAGTACTATGTGGCCTTTTTATAGATATACACATGTGTAGTTAAAATGCAAACATCTGAGAGAACATGATTATCACATACACTGAACGGTTATCTCTTTCAGTGAGGGAGATGTATGAGATGAGAGAGGGAGACAGACAGGGCCTTAGCTGTATCACAGTGAATTAAACACACGCACACATACCGTAGTGGTTACGAATCGGGCTGCGAACCTTAAGGTCAGCGGTTCGAAACTACCAGGCGTTCCGCGGGAGAAAGATGAGGCTTTCTACTCCCGTAAAGATTTACACCCTCGGAAACCCTGTAAAGGGTCGCTATGAGTCGGAACCGACTCGATGGCACATAACAACAACAACAACAACAACACATACACTACATCTTGTAGTGATTGTTTTCATTCAGTTGGTTCCAACTCATAGCTACCTTTTGTCCTACAGAGTAAAGCATTGTCAAAGTTCTGCTCCATCCTCACAATCTTGATTGTGTGTGAGCCCATTCTTGCCATGGTCAGTCCATCTCAGTGAGGGTCTTCCTCTTATTCTCTGAGTCTGTATTTACCAAGCATGATGTCTTTCTCCAGGAACTGGTCTCTTCTGATAACATGTCCAGAGTACTAAGGGGCATTCTGACTATATTTCTTCCAAGGCAGATTTGTTTGCTTTTCTGGTAATCCATGGTATATTTAATACTCTTCACCAACATAATAATTCAAAGGAATCAATTCATCTTCAGTCTGTCTTATCCATTGTCTAACCTCCTCATGCATATGAGGCTGTTAAAAAATCCATGAATGGGATGTGGTCTTGTTCTTTAGTATTCAAAGTGACATCTTTGCTTTCTAACACTTGATAGAGGTCTTTTGCAGTGCAGTATGTCATATGATTTCTTGACTATGGCTTCCATGGGCATTGATTGTAGATCCAAGTAAAATAAAATTTTAGACAGTTTAATTATTTTCTGTGTTATTGTGATGTGGCTATGTGTGTGTGTGTGTGTGTGTGTATGAAGCAAATATGGCAAAATGTTAGCATTTGTTAGTATTATGGTAAACCCTTGTTGTTTTTGTTGTTGCAGTCGATGTGGTTCCAATCATGGCTGTGTCATGTAGAGCAGAGCAAAGCTTTGACCCTGTGTCATCTTCATGATTGTTGGTTTGCTTGAGTCCATAGCTGTGGGCATGTGTCTATCAATCTTATTGACAGTTTCTCTCATTTTGCTGACCCAAACATGATATCTTTTTCTAGAAGTTGGTCTTTCTTAATAAAGTGCCCAAACTACGTGAGCCAACATCTCACCATCTTTGCATGCAGGGGCATGTTGCTGCTGTTAGTTGGTTCTAAATCTTAGCAACCATGATTAGGGTTTCCACAGAGCAGCTTGTGAATTTGAACTGCCGACCTTGTGGTCCAAACTGACCTTGTAGCTCAGTGCTTTATCCTATAATGCCACACCAGGACTCCATGTAGGAGCGTAAGCTAGGCACCTGCTATTCTGTGCTTGAGTGTTGGTTTATGTGTTCAGAATTTTTCCTCAGTTAAAAATAGCTTCCAACTTATGTGAGAGGAAAGACATCCAATAATAATGCATAGCAAAAAGTGCCTTGTGTCATCATGATTTCCTTATAGTTAGCATTCAGAGTTGAGCTATGAGAGATGTCTGCCCTTTGAGGGAGGTGTGAGAAACACATCATGAAGAGTATCTCAAATGCAAGCATGCATTTGCAACATCATTTTCCCACAGGATGCACACCTGCTTTTTCAGCACCATCATATGAGGTTTATTGACTGATTGCCTATTTCAAGCCCTTTCCCGTTTTCATAATAGTCCTCCTTCCACTTTTTATGGCGGGGCATCATTAAGCAATGGTTACCCAAAGTAACTAGCCAGAAGAATCCATTATTTTGAAAGAAAATATCTAATAACCAAAGTTATGTCTTCCTTACTTCTCAAAGAGAAAATAGTGATGTGTTATTAATAATGTCCATTTTTGTGAGCATATTTCTCCGAACTCCCACATGCCTTTCCCCCTATATCAGAGAGATTCGGTTTCACAGTCTTACCTTTTTGTGTTATTGTTTGTTTTCATTTTGATTGTTTACTTTCCTCTTTTGAACATGCTGTTTGAATTCGATAACAAACCCTCCTGTGACCTCCCTTGGGAAGGAGCTAGAGAGTACTACAAGGAAATTAGATTAGTCTGGAAACCAGCCTCCTCCATTTTTTGAGTCATTGCTGTCCTATGCTAATAACATCTAGCCCAACTCTTTGCAAATAGTAAATAATATTTCTGGCTCAAAAGGAACAAGAGTATGTGGGCTTCACCCACAGCATGGCAGTTTCTGTGTTCCTTAGATGATATTACTTGAACACAAACCCCAATCAGTCAGTATTACTCTTGACATAAAGAAGAAAATGGAATGGTTTTGAAAAAGGTTGACTTCAGTGCTTCTGACACATTCTTATAGGGCAGTTATAAATGGCATGACAGTGTTGGTCTAAAAGCAATTTACCAATCACTATGAAAGGTATCTAACTTGCCTTTTAAAAATAGATCTTCCCTGTTGAAGCCAAAAGGAAAGCTGACTCCAATCTCTTATTAAGGCCTGGGCCACCAGCATGGGTTTTATAACGAACTTACATTCTCAGATGTTTCTTCTTTTCCTTTGCAGAGAGAAGATGCATCAGTCGGCCATGTATGAGTTATGCCAGGGGATGCACCAAATCAGCCTTCAGTTTGTTCGACTGCAGCTTACCTTTGAAGAATACACCATAATGAAAGTTTTGCTGCTACTAAGCACAAGTAAATTGATGTCTACCCCCTGATATTATTTCTATATGGTCAGATCACCTTGCCTTGGGAGAGTAGTAACCTATCATTAGTATCAGATTATTTTTCTTATTGTTTTTAAGTACTGTTGAGTCAGTTCCAAGGAGTGGCTGATGGGTTTGAACCACTGACCTTACAGTTGGCAGTTCAGTGGTATCCTACAGCACCATACCATCACTCCAAATGGCTGACACCAATAACCTTTATTTTTAAGTTCACAAGGTAAGAGGAGGGCTTTGTCCCTCAATGAATTTAGTGACTTGCAGTGTATGAAGCTTTGGACAAATGAAAGAGCATATCCCTTCCTTCATTCTTCTACTAAATATTAAGTGTCTCTTACATGCATGATAGGATTGGGCATTTCAGGAAGTGCAAGGGTGCAGAGGCATAGTCCTACCTACATATAAGACAAGTTAAAAGATAACTTAGTGCACTGTGGAAAGCATTCATCTGTCAGGACAGAGGTAAGCGTGTCATGGTGGCTCACAGAAGGGAAAGAGCTCATTCAGTTCAGGGGCCAGGGAGGGATAGCTAGTGAAGCTGGACCTTGGAGGGTTTTAGCCAGCTTGTGGATTGAATATTAGGAGACAGATGGCATTCCTGACAAGGAAAAGCAAATGTGGAAATAAGTGAAAGTATAGACAGGAAATAACACTTAACTTCTGGGGGCAGTTTTGTTGTGAACTTTTAAATTTTTATATGATTCATCTATTTATTAACATTTTCAGGACAAGTGAAAGGTCATATAGAACAGAACCAAGTATGTATGCTGGATTATGTTAGTTTGGGGAGTGGTGTGAATTAAGGTTCTGATGTAGACTGTACCAAACATAAGGAACCAGAATGCCAATGGGCAAAATCCGAACTTTATTAGTAGAAAGAGGAGTGCAGTGCTGAAGACTTTTGAGCAGTGAGATGACATTTTCAGCTCCGTATTCTATGGCTTTATGATGACATTGCATCAGGCAATGGAATGGATTAAAGAAGAGGAGAGAGGAGTAAAGGGAGGGAGAGAGGCAAAGACAGACAAGAAGAATTGTAGGCTGTTAGGAAGCTCAGAGACGTGCTCTAAGGCTGTTGAAATAATGGCCTGGATTATGATATGATAATATGACAGACAGGAGCAAATGGATACAAGAAGCACTGCAGAGTTAGCCTTAGCAAATGACTGGAAGTGAAATAAAAATGCTGTGGGCTCGGAACTTACACCAGTTTTGAACACAGTGAAATGATGAAGGTAATATGCCATTAATAAAAATATGTCAGTGTTGGGAATTGGAGCCAGTTTTGTAGATTACATAATGAGTTCTGTTTTGGCTGAGTTAATTTTCAGATGTCAGCTCTATATCAAAACAGAGATTACCAAAAGATGGGGAAAGATTTGAGACTGGAACTCAGAAGAGAGACCTAAGTATTGAGCTATAAATTGGAAATTATCCTTAGAGAAAATTATAGTTGGAACTCAAATAGTAACTGGGGTTGTCATGGCTCAGATGATGAGGGAAGAGCCAGTTGGTCTGTTTTAAATGAGAATGGCAGAGGCGGAAGAGAGAGAGAGACAGAACTGTCAGCGAGAAAAAGAAATGGGAGAGTGTATACTATATTGGAAGCCAAGATTTGAAGGCTTCCAAAAGAGGTAGACTAGCAGTACAGCTTCCCCAGTGTACGTTGAGAGCACTGAGAGAAGCCTGCTGGAGTGGCCATTAGGCTTGGGGCGGGTGCCAGATGGCCAGGGACTTGCAGATTGATGGGGAAGCTTTTTTAGCTTCAGCTTCTAGAACCAAGTATGGGAGGAGAGAGAAGAGAGTTGACGGCATGAGGTGCCAGAGGAGACAAGATAGGATTAGCCTTGGCAAAAATGTTGGGCACTTCTTTCTCAGACAAGAGCACAGGAATTTTCAAACAGAGAAGAATTTGAGGAAGCTCACAGCAGATGAGGGTGAGTCCAAGACTGATGGCAGGAGCACTTTGAGCCAAGCGCTGTGGCCACTGAGCAAACTGAGAAATGTTCTGGATGTTGAAAACTAGCAAAGACGCCATAGCGGGTGGCATGTTCTTCAGAGGAGACATTGAGTGACAACCTGGAAGCAAGAAAGAATATCCAGTCGATGCCTTGCACATGAACCAGGGGGCTCAGGATAAGGGACAGTTTCAGTAGACTTCTTATAAGGGAAGTGGCATCACCAACCAATGTGATAGAGAACCCAGGAAGTAAGAAGAGATGATGTTTCTAGCAAAGGAGAGACTAGATCTCAGCAAGGGTGAGCTGGAATCGGGTAGAAGTGAGAGCAGAAAGGCAATGTGATGTAGTAGCTGTGAATAATACTCCTGCTGCACATATGTCTAAGACTTCACAGTTTGCAACCTGTTTTCCCATATATTATCTAGCACTTAAAGCAATCCTATGTGATTAATGTCACTGCTTGCTGCCTTTGAAGTGGTTTGCAGCACTTGGAATGAAATGCTGCCCAGTCCTGCTCCATCCCTGATCGGTTGTGGATCAGACCATTGCAATCCATGGGAGTAGATCAGCAGGCCTTCCTTCCTAGTCTGTCTTAGTCTGGAAGCTCCACTGAAACCTATTGAGCCTCATAGCCACACACCAGCCTCCACTGACAGATGATTAGCAGCTGCACTTGAGGCTCATTGACCCAGGAATTGAATTGGGTCTCTTACTCCATTCTTTAGCTGACACAGAGCGCCACGTAGTGTTATTTGTTCCGTATCCTCTAAGTTAGGACTTGAACAAAGCTCAGTGTTGTTCCCACTCTCCCAGGAGCAGGGAGCAGGGCTGGAAAGGGAGGTGGAGACCTATGGCAGTAGTAAGGAGTTGAGTGTTAAGCAGGCAGGATCTCAGACTCCCCCACAGCAGTGGCAAACCTTGGACCCGGCAGGGAGGTGGAGCCCATGGATCACAGCTGTGTTTGGTTTGGCCAGTGTAGGTTTTGAGGGGGGGGAGTTGTTTTTGGACTTTTGTCTTGTTTTATTTTAATTGAATCTGATGGGCCAGGGTAGGGTGTGTTCTCTTCAGTTTGCCACAGACCCCACTGTCCCTTATTAATTGCACCCGGCCTGAGCTCCTGTGGCATTGGCATTTGTAGCCCCTCATCTTCAGGACCGTGCTCCATTCCTAATCAAGGTTTCTGATGTTTTCCCAATGTATGCCTTCTGGAGCATAACATTGAGACTATCATCTTACATCCACTGACAGTAATATTCCCCTTTCCTAGGGTCCTGGTGTGGCACTGTAGAATACGCACTGGACTGCTAACTGAAAGGGTGGTGGGTCAAAGTCACAAGCGACTCCTCGGAAACACTTTAAAAGGTCGCTGTGAGTTGGAACCAAATCGACAGCACTTGACAATAACAAGCTATCCCATCACCACCAACTGATTAGAAGAATGTAAAAATAAATTAAAACCTGTGAAAGCCAGAATAGTGTAAGACCATCACCTGTCAGAGAAGGAAAACTCAAACATTTCCCACTAAAACAAACGATAAAAAAGTACTAAGACTGCACCCTGTCAAAGGTAGAACATTGTGAGACCCTAAAAAACAAAGTGGTCCTGTCAGGTTCTGGCTGTCAGGATTATCTGTATATTTGTGTATTATATGGGTGATAGAATTTAAATAAAATGGGTTTTGGGGTTTTTTTTTTGCCCTAGAATTCTTCTGATAATCATTCTTTACAAATTTTGACTTCTCATTTTTAATTCATGTCTTATCCATTTAATCATTCCATCTAAAACTGATTCTGATATCATTTTGAAGCTACTTGAATTAATTTATTTGCTTCTAAGGAGCTCTGGTAGTGTAGTGGTTACGAATCGGGCTGTGAACCTTAAGGTCAGCAGTTCGAAACTACCAGCTGCTCCACAGGAGAAAGATGAGGCTTTCTGCTCCCGTAAAGATTTACAGCCTTGGAAACCCCTGTTCAGGGTCACTATGGGTTGGAATCGACTCAATGGCACTTAACAACAACAAGTAGCTCAGTACTTTCCATTCTGTTTTTCTTTTTTTTCCTTTTTTTAAGATGAATAAAAATCAAAATAAGAAAGCAGGAAACATAAGTAAACTTTCGAATCATAGTACTTGCTAGCTTCAGTGAGTTTGTTTTGCTATTCTGTAATAGAATGCATAAAAATGATTAAATCTGATGTCATCAATGAGCCAATTCTCACTCATAGTAACCCTATAGGACAGAGTAGAATTTCCCCATAGAATTTTCAAGGCTATTATCTTTATGAAGGAGCTCTGGTAGCGTAGTGATTACGAATTGGGCTGCTAACCTCAAGGTCGGCAGTTGGAAACTACCAGCTGTTCCGCGGGAGAAAGATGAGGCTTTCTGCTCCTGTAAAGATTTGCAGCCTCGGAAACCCTGTGCAGGGTCACTATGTACTTAACAACAACTCCACAGTACTTAACAACAACATTATCTTTATGGAAACAGATTGCGGCGTCTTTCTTCCACAGAGCAACTGGTAGATTCGAACTGCCAAACTTTTTTTGTTGTTATTAGCAACCAAGCGCTTAACTCCTACACTACCAGGGATCCATCTTCTAACTCATTGTTAAGCGCCGTAGAGTCAGTTCTGACTCATAGCGACCCTGTGTAGGGTTTCCACGTCTGTAAATCTTTGCAGGAGCAGAAAGCCTCATATTTCACCTGATGTGTCATGTATCGAGAAAGCTTTTTAGCAGTGACAAGAGACTCTTGGGTTCTTTCTGCTTATAGAGGAAAGCAGAGGAACTTCCACACCCATTATCTCTTTGCTCTTCCCTCAGCCCGTAGATTTTGGATAATTTCCAGGAACCCTGCTGCATTTAATAAAGTCAGAGATTCTGGGCAGACCTCCAAATTTTGAGGTTTTGCTTAAGTTCCTTTTATTTGTTGGTTTGTTTCAACTTCTAAAAAAAAAAAAAAATCTAGCTTAGAGTTAGTTTAATTTATTTCAGTTACAGTAGGAAAATACAATGAATAATACTTGACACAAGTTGTTCATGATCCTGAGAGAGGTTATTTTTGGTAACAGGACTATCAGAATTTTGAAGGTCTTTGAATGAAGTCTGGGTAAATTCAGGCTTGCCAAATATTATTTAAACATAGTAGTGAAATATATTCCCTCTAATTCTTTTTTTTTTTTTTTTAAACCAAACTCACTTCTGTTGAGTCATCTCTGACTCATAGCGACCCTGTATAGGGTTTCTGAGGTTGTAAATGTTTAAGGGTGCTGACAACCTCATCTTTCTCCCTCAGAACAGCTGGTAGTTTTGAACCACCGACCTTGTAGTTAGCAGGCCAACAGCTACCCTGCTGTATCACCAGGACTCTTTATTCTAACGTTTGTTGTTGTTGTTAAGCGCCTTTGAGTCGATCCTGACCCATAGCAGCGACCCTTATAGGGTTTCCGAGGAGCGGCTGGTGAGCTTGAACCACTGACCTTGTAGTTCAAATGGCTTTGCAGTCTGGCGCATTAACCCACAGGGCCACACGTTACGAAATTTTTAATACACAGGGTAACATGCATATATATAACTACATAAAAACTGGAGATTTGCTTTATGTACTTTTATAAAGAAACATGTTCATCTGTAGATGGGCAGTACAGGCTGCTATGTGCCAACTTTCAGTTTTTTTGTAGAAAGTGACTCTGTACCATCAATATATAGCAGCTTGGCTTTTATCAACCTGTGTTGTATATAATTTTATAACAAGAATTTGGTTTCAAAGCAAAAATGTTATCTGTTATATAGTGTTGTTGTTAAGTGCCATAGAGTCCATTCCAATTTATGGAGACCCTATGTAGGGTTTCTGAGGAGCAGCTGATGGGTTTGACTACCAACTTTGTGGTTAATAATCCACTGATTACAGCACCACATTTTAAATGCGACTGTCAAGTATTTGGAACTAAGATGATTACTAGGCAATTTGTATAGTGACTATTAGGGATTCCCCACCCCCACCCTACTAAAATGTTGTTATTAAGTGCCTTCCAAGTTTCCAAGGCTTTAAATCTTTGCCTCATCTTTCTTCCATCAAGTGGCTGGTAGAGTCAAACTGATGACTTTGTAGTTTGCAATCCAGTACTTCTTACATAGCAAAAGTCTCAACAATTAAACTCATGAAGAAAAGATTAATTAACAGAATATCACATGTTAATTTGCAAGATAATTCATATCTTTATAGAGGACCGCCACTACCACCTTAGGGGTGATTCTGAGTCATGGCAACCCATGTGTGTCGATTAGAGCTGTGTTCCCAAAGGGTTTTCAAGAACTCGTTTTTTGGAAGTACTTACTTCCAAAGTACCTCTGGGTATTCCAGACAATAACAGGGTCTATTTGGAAATAGTGATCATTTCTGACTTCCACTGTTACATGTAATACTCAAAATGGTAGTCATTGTAAAGTGCTTGGTAACCTACAATGAGAAATGAGCATATATGACCTGTAATTAAAAGGAGAAAGAGCAGTTTTAAACCCAGAATGTTAATATCACAAGTTGACCCTGGGTGGTGAAAATGTTAATTGCTGAAAGGTTGGTGGCTGGAATCCATTCAGATGCACCTCAGAAGATAAATCTGGTCATCTACTTATAAAAGATCACAGCCCTGAATACCCTATGCAGTGCAGGTCTACTCTGCATGCAGGGCGTTGCCATGAGTCAGAACCAATTCAAAAGCAACTAGCAACAACTCCTAAAAATAAAGTTTTAGGTAATATTGTTTCTCAGTCTTAAAGGGTAAACATAAGTATTGCTTGTAGTGAACAAAAAACATATAAAGAGGGTTTTTGTTGTTGTTGGTGGTGGTGGTTTTTTTGTAGGAGATACCCTGAGCCTGGGAGTCCTAGTGTGGCGCTGTGGGTTAATGCGCCAGACTACAAAGCTATTTGAACTGCAAGGTCGGTGGTTGAAGCTCACCAGCTGCTCCTTGGAAACCCTATACAGGGTCGCTATGGGTCTGAATCGATTCGACGGCACTTAACAACAACATCCCTGAGCCTGCACTTGGCCCTACACCTCCCACAACATAAGGCATACTCTTTCCTCACTAGCTGAGCTTTCAATGTATCTTGGGAAAGAGGGTTTGTCTTAGCGGGTCACGAGAAGTACTTGATATGCTTGTTGTTGTTCGGTTCCAACCCATACTGACCCTGTCTAGGGTTTCCAAGCAGCTGGTGAGCTTGAACTGCCAACCTTGCTGTTCAAACAGCTTTGCAGTCTGGTGCATTAGCCCGCAGTGCCACATCAGGACTCCAAGTCCTGAATTCTCAAATACCCTTTTTTGTTAAAGTGGCACTTTAACATTATAAATATAAAGGCTAGCCACTACATAAAAGGTAAGAGGGAAACATAATCCTTACTGTTCTATGTTATCAAAGAGAAGCAAGAACATGGTTTATTCTCTTTGAAAGTTTTCAGTTTTGCCGTACTGGCAGAACCTCTCTTGGTGTTAACCCCATCACATACTGGAGCCAGTCCATAGACCACCATGAGTGTATTCTAGGATGCGGTCATATGACAGTTACCCTGGTAGTCGTGTGACATGTTGCAAGGAGGATGAACAATGCTTTTATGTGTTGAACTTCCTACTTCTCTTAGTAGGAGTAGTTGTTAGGTGCTGCTGAATAGGTTCCAACTCATAGCAACCCTGTATAGGGTGTCTGAAAAGCAACTGATGAGTTTGAACCATTGACCTTGCAGTTAGCAGTCCAGTGTTTAGCCTATAGTACCACACCAGGACTCCCCTCCCATTATACAGGCGTTCCTTTGATATTTAAACTTAATTTTTTTTTTTTTTTGCTTTCTAATTCTAGCACCAGATTAGATTGTCTATGGTATGGCCTCTTCCATTTGTCAAGAAAACCACATGTTATTTTCCTAAGATATTAGCAGTTATTGCTGTTGCTAGCTGCTGTCCAGTCAGTTCTGACTCATAGCAACCCTCTATAGGGTTTCCAAGGCTGTGAATATTTATGAAAGCATAAAACCTCATCTTTCTCCCTAGGAGTAGCTGGTGGGTTTGAACTGCTGACCTTGTGATTAGCAAGCAGTCCAGTGTGTATCCTACAGTGCCCCCAGGACTCATAAAATATTTTGATGACAGGCTATAAGGCAATATAGTTTGGTGATTAACAGGCAGGCTTTGGAAAGAGATGGACCTACATGTATACCTCTTCGCTGCTTTTTATTTATTGTGTCTGTGGGCAAGTTACTCAACCTCCAGTCTTCTGTTTCCTCACCTGTAATATGATAATAATATAATGGTTATGTTCATAAGATTAATGTCAGGGTTAAGTGAGATAATATAGCCAATGTATAATGATATATACATGCTAAATTTTAGTTACTGTTATTATTTGGTATCTGTGTGTGTGTATATATGAGGGGGATTAAAAAAAATTGTGGGAAAATGGAATGAAAAGATAGTAGAATATGTACACATACACAGTAGATTATATGTCACCTCACACATTTATAAATGCAATTAACTGAGATTAAGTATCAGTATCAATCTGAAAGTGTGAGCCCAACCACCTGGCAATATTCTAGGTGATTTAATTGCTAAGATGCTAAAGCTGGTTCCCATCCTAAGGATTTATGTGTCTGTATCCCTTAAACGCAGTTCCAAAGGATGGCCTCAAAAGCCAGGCTGCATTTGAAGAAATGAGGACAAATTACATCAAGGAACTAAGGAAGATGGTAACTAAGTGTCCCAACAATTCTGGGCAGAGCTGGCAGAGGTTCTACCAACTGACCAAGCTTCTGGATTCCATGCATGACGTAAGTATAGCCCCTTGGTGCCAGTTTAAAGGAAGGATAAGCAACCACTCACTGGTGACCAAACAAGATAAGGAGCTCCCAGGGCAGGGGGAAAATTGGGAGAAATTATCCTTGCAGGGAGGCAGCAAGAGTTAAAAATTGACCAATAAGGAAATTTTGCTCAGATAATGTGTGAAGAAGAGAACAAACTTCATTTAGAACAAAAGATTTGGTTCTTCCTCTTTCAAGCAGGATTCTAGAACTCTACTGCAGAGAGAAGCCATTCCCCAGCCAGGACCTTCACGTTGGCTACAGGTGTCCGACCAGGTTTCAAATTTTTGCTTGCAATTTAGGAAGTGTTTGGTTAATAAAAATGTTTGTTTTCACATTGCATAAGTACTGTTCATCTTCTCTAACTGTTAATGTAATAACCCAATCTTTCAAAAACATTGTTAATGGTGTAGGGCCAGCTCAAATCATCTCAGTCTTTGCCAAATTCTGAATCCTGTATTCATTATTTTTCATAGGAGCCTCCTTTTCTGTCTTGTGTAAATATGGAAAAATGATCTTTTTGCTTGTTTCTAATTTAATCAGCTTTAGGTACAACTGTAGTCTTTGATGTTTGTGAGGTTTCCGTACTTTCTCTTATAAAATTTGCTTTTCAAGTCCAGCCTAGATGATTTGTGTTAAGAATTGCTTTTTTCAAATATTTCTGTGTTGTTAAAGTGAAATGTTCATAAACTTGATGGCCAATATTACTAACAGTATTACTAGTGAAATATGGTGGTCTGTTCTTTAGAAGTTTGTGTATGCCAGAGGAATGGTCTCTCTGTGTGGTGCTAATGGACAAGGTTAATTGATAAAGGACTCTCACTTTTCAGGGTGTTACACTGAAGACCCTGTACATGATACTTTGACCTTCGCTTTCTCTGAATTCTTGATGTAAGAGTCAAAATATAGCAAGGTCGATTTCGTAATAGATAGTTTTGCTGAAAATCAGTGCTTAAGAGTTAAATGGGAAGTCTGAGAGATAAGAGATGATGACAAAAAGAAGAGTTTGGAGAAAACAATCAAGGACACTCCCTGATTCACGCTAAAGGAAATACAGGAAATGAGAGCAAAGGCTTCATGTCTTGTGTTGAAACCGCAAATTATCTGCAGGAGAATGCATAGCTGATGTATTTTCTTCTGTTTATTTTGTTGAAACCTTCCTTAGTAGGACTCAAAAAGTAGTTTTGTGGTTCTTAGGTGAACCTCTCTTTTTGTTCAAATGTATACACAGGCACAAGTGTAGTAGCAGAATTAGTGAGTACTTGTGATTTAAAAGTATATGGTGATATATTTTGTGATACATTTCAAAGGGATAAGGCAGATAATGAGGCCAACAGCAGGATTTAAAATTTGCTTTTCCAGAAATGTGCCTTTTCAGAATCTATGTGCCCACTGGAAACATGGAGGGGGTGGGTTTCTGACGAGTGGCTGGTGGCTTTAAACCACAGACCTTGTGGTTAGCAGTCCAGTACTTATCCTGTAGTACCACAAAAGGACTCTTTTCAAATATTCTTGAGTTTTTGTTGTTGTTTTTTCTGTGATGAGGTTAAATGATTTGAAAACATTTTGATGTTTTCAAGTTTGGAGTTTGTTATTAAGTAGGTCTGAAGTAATTCTTGGTCTTGGATAAATTATTTTTCACTACCGAGGCAAGACCTTCCTGAGTTACGCAGTGCCCTGTAAATTAAAAATTGTTTCAGTCTGGATGAGGAAACAGGCACTATTCCCAGCCCTGCATAAGCCCCGTGTTCTGGTTCTTCCCATCCAGACCGCCTGTAGTGTCCTCACACTTGTGCTGATTGGTCGAAACTGCTGAGTCCTCTAGGGGAACCCTCTACAGTTCTCTGGGATTCATACACTTTTCTCCCCCTTTGCACTGTGTTTTGCAAAGTTTTTAAGAGTTACCTTCAAGTCAATTTCGACTCCTGGCGACGCATGTGTGTCAGAATGGAAGTTTGCTCCTTAGAGATGTCAATGGCTGATCTTTCTAAAGTAGATCTCCAACTCTTTCTCCCAAGATACTTCTGGATGGGTCTGAACCTATAGCAACTGAGCAGTCATTTCTAGCAGCTGGGACTCCCGGTGAACTTTGTTATTGTTGTTATTAACTGCCCTCACGTCATTTACGACTCATAGTGACCCTGTGCACATCAGAATGAAAGACTATCTGGTCCTATACCATCCTCATAATTGTGATGATTGAGCGGATAGCTACTCCTTCTTGTTAACTGATACTCCAATTTATCAAGCATAATGCCCTCCTATACGGCCTGCTCCTTCCTTATAATATGTCCAATGTATGAAAGACAAAGTCTCACCATCCTGGCTTCTAAAGAGCATTCTGTCTGTACTGCTTTCAACACACATTTCTTTGTTCTTTTGGTAGTCCATACTACTTTTTGACCTTCTTCTCCAACACCATAACTCAAATGCATCAGTTCTTGAAATGGTCTTCCTTATTCATTGTCCAACTTTCACATGCATATGAGGTTATTGAAAATGCCATGGCTTGGGTCAGGTGCACCTTAGTCCTCAAGTTGACATCTTTGCTATTGAACATTTTAAAGAGGTCTTGGGCAACAAACTTGCATAATACAATATGTTGATCATTTCTTGGCTGTTGCTTCTGTGAGGGTCAGTAGTGGATCCAACCAAATGAAGTCTTCAACAATTTCATCCTTTTCTCCATTTATCGTGATACTATTTTTTGTTCCTGTTGTGAGGCTTTTTTTTTTTTCTTTGCATTAAATTTCACCCTGTACTGACAGCTGTGGTCTTTGATCTTCATTAGTATTTTAAGCCCTTTGCGTTTTCAGCAAGCAAGGAAGGTTATACCATAGACTTTCACAGGTTGTTATTGTGTCTTCCTTCAATTCTGATGCCATGCTTTTTCTTCAAATAGCCTAGCTTCTCAGATTATTTTGGATTTCTGGTGTAGCACTGGAGTGTCAGCACTGAACTGGGAACCACAAGATCAGCAGTTCAAATCCACCAGCTGTTCCCTGAAAACCCTGTTCAGGGTTGCTATGAGTTGGAACTGACTCTTCAGTGACTTGGATTATTTGCTCAGCATACAGATTGAATAAATCTGGTGAAAGAAAACAACTCTGGCACATACCTTTTCTGATTGTAAACCATTCAGTATCCCTTTGTTCTGTTCAAACAACTGCCTCTTAGTCTATGTACATGTTCCTCATGAGGACAATTTAAGTGTTCTGGAATACCCATTCTTCGCAGTCTTATCCATAGAGTGTCACAATCCTCACAGCTAAAAGCCTTTGCATAATAAATGAAGCACAAGTAAGCATCTTTCCTGGTATTCCCTGAATTCAGCCAAGATCCTTCTGCCATCAGCAATGATATCCCTAGTTCTGCATCCTCGTCTGAATCCAGCTTGAACCTCTGACAGTTTCCTATCAATGTACGGTTGCAGCTGTTTTTAAAATTATATTCAGAAAATGTTTATTTGCATGTGATATTAATGATATTGTTGGATGATTTCTGGATTCCACTGGATCACCTCTCTTTGGAATGGGCACAAATGTGAATCTCGTTCAATCAGTTGGCCAAGTAGCTGTCTTCCAAATTTCTTGGCATAGATGAGTGAATTGCCTCCAGTGTTGCATCCGTTTATTGAAAGATTTTAGTTTTTATTCCATCAATTCCCAGAGGCTTGTTCTTTCCTAGTGCCATCAGTGCATGTTGGAATTCTTGGCAGTATCACTGCCTCCTGATTGTATGCTGTCTCAAGAAATGGTTGAACATCAACTGTTTGATTTTGGTGAAGCGACTGTGTATTCTTTCCATTCTCTTTTGATATTTTCTGCATCATTTAATATTTAACCCATAGAACCCTTCAGTATTGAAAGTCGAGGCTTGCATTTTTTCTTCAGTTCTTTCAGCTTGAGAAACGCTGAGCATGTTCTTCCCAATTGGTTTTCTAAGTCAGATCTTTGCATATTTCATTATAATAGTTGACTTCGTCTTCTTGAGGTGTCCTTTGAAATTGTCTGTTCAACTCTTTTACCTCCACATTTCTTCCATTCACTTTAGTATCTCTATGCTGAAGAGCAAGTTTCAGACTCTTTTCTGACATCCATCTTGGTCTTTTACATCTGTCTTGTCTTTTTAATAACATTTTGCTTTCTTCCTGTAACATGTTCTTGGTGTCATTCCACAATTCTGGTTTTCAGTCATTAGTGTCTAATGTATCAAATCTGTTCTTGAGGTGGTCTCTAAATTCAGGTGGGATATGTTTAGGGTCATATTTTAGCCCTTTTGGTCTTGTTTTAATTCTCTTCAGCTTCATTCTGAACTTGCATATGAGCAATTCTTGGTCTGTTCCACAGTCTGCCCCGACCTTGTTTTGGCTGATGATAAGGAGCGTTTACATGGTCTCTTTCCAGTGATGTAGGCTGTTTGACTTCTTCGTATTCCATCATGTGTATAGTCATCTTTTATGCCATTTTAAAAAGGTATTTGCAATGAATAAAGTCCTTGGTCTTGCAAAGTTCTATCATGTGATCTCCTGCATCCTTTTTATCACCAAGATCATATTTCCCAACTGCTGATCCCCACCCTCTTTGTTTCTAATCTTTGCAGTCAATAATTTAATGTAATTATCAGTACATCTGAATTGTATGTTTGATCAATTTCAGATAGAAGACGTTGATCGAATTCTTTAATTTCATCATCACTGTATTTAGTGATTGGTTTATAAATTTGAATAATAATGGTATTACGTGGTTTTCCTCATAAGTTTATGGATATTAGCTTATTACAAACAGCATTATGCTTCAAGATAGATCTTGAAATGTTCTTTTTGATGATTAATGCAACACCATTCATCTTGAATTTGTCTTTCCCGTTGGAGTAAGTCATATGATCGTCAGATTTAAAATGGCCAAAACTGTTCAGCTCACTATTGCCTAAGATGTTGATCTTTATGCCTTCCATTTTATTTTGCCACCTTTCAATTTTCCTAGATTCATACTTTTTGCATTATGTCTTCCAATTATTAATGGATGTTTGCTGCTGTTTCTCCTCATTTCTACTTGTGCCCCTTCAGCAACTAAAGGTCCCGAAAGCATTACTCCAACCCTGTCATCACGGTCAACTCTAGTTTGAGTAGGCAGCTCTTCCTAGTCATATTTTGAGTGCCATCCAACCTGAGGAATTCATTTTCACAATGTTCTGTTGCCATTTAAAAGGGTTTCAGTGGGTAAGCCATTTAGAAGTAGTCTGCCTCTCCCTCATCCTAGTCTGTCGAAGTCTGGATGCTCAGCTGGCATTCAAAATGCTAGCAGCAAAGCTTCCAGCATCACAACAACATGTGAGACACCACAGTACAATAACCTGACAGTTTCTCAGGAGTGTCTGTTGGGTTTGAGCTGCCAGTCTTGCTGTTAGCAGTCCAATGCATATCCTTTATAGTGATTTTTCATTTCTCAACAGTGTCTCCCAGATCTGGGAATTCACTAGTTTTACCTGACTCCCTTCCCTGTACTGTCTCCTAGAAACCCCTTCAAAATAGTCTTCTCGGGCAGTCCTTGTGCTAACCTTGTTTATTTCTAATTTCCAAAGTTATTGTCCTACATTGATTGATATCCAGTATCCTGAAAACCATGTTTCCATGTGTTTTTCTGAATGCATTTGACTGTTCCAGGTCGAAGGGTAAATTCAATACCTGTTATTGTCATCTTGCTCAGAAAAGGAAAACTCTTTTGTGTGGTGTTTTAATTCTAACGTATTTATTCTAAACTATCAAAAATATGTTTGATCTTAAAAGTGGTCTAACAGCAGCAACATCTTTAATGTCCTATTTATATTCCTATTCCAGACAGAACATTAAAAAATGCATTGTAAGTCTGGAGGGGCCTTTCTAACACTCACGCTTACTCAGACTTGAGACTGCCTACAGCTTTTTCAGTAGAGTAAATTAGTGAATCAACATTTGTGGTGTTTTCTTCAAGAGAACAAAGAGCTACCCAATGCACCGATTCTGTACTCAGAGTCTAGTTCTGGCCACCTCATGGGGAAAAAAAGGATTGGTTCCTGAGGGTCACACAAATAAGAATCCATTGAGTACAAATCAAATTTCCCTTTACATAGCGGTGTGCGTCTTGTGCCTGCTCCCAGCACACATGTACACACAGAGAGAGGCTTTCTTTCAGGAGCACATATGTGTTGGCAGAAAGATGCCAAGGCAAGGTGAGTGAAAGGAACAGGCTGGCAGTTAAGTATTTGAATCAGTCAACGACTCGATGGCATCTAATAACAACAACAACAACAACAAGCTCTCTGAACATCAATCTTTTCCTAGAGAAAACTTTCAAAAGGAGCAGCTGTGGTCCTGGTCCTGGTAGTCAAAAGTACTTTTGCCTTGTAAATGCTTGGGTGGGTGTTATATGTACAACAGATATAGATGCCTTGTTCTTCTGTGAGGAGCAAAGCCAATAGTCATTTGCTAACTATTACTGTTGTTATGAAGTGCTTTGGAGCCAGTTCCAACTCATAGTGACCCTGTATAGAGCTCAAGAGGAGCTGCTGGTGTGTTTGAACCACCAGCCTTGAGGGCAGCAGTCCAGTGTTTATCCTATAGAGCCTGCTGTTGTTGTTGTTGTTGTTGTTGTTAAGTGCTGTTGAGTTGGTTCTGACCCATGGCAATCCTGTGTAGGGTTTCCGAGGAGCAGCTGGTGAGCTTGAAATGCTGACCTCGCAGCTCAAATGGCTTTGCGGTCTGACGCGTTAACCCACAGCGCCATACCAGGACTCCCATAGAGCCTACTAGGAGTGACAATTTCATGTTAGTATAAGCAACAGGCAGTCCTGGTGTGATGTGGTAGGATAAGCGTCTGGTGGTTCAAACTCACCAGCCACTCCTTGGAAACCCTATGCAGGGTCGCTAGGAGTCAGAATCGACTGGATGGCACTTAATAGCAACAGCAACAACAACACTGTAAGGAACATATTGCTAATGAGCTTATTGGGGACTTTATTCATTGGAAGAGCTGAAGGACTGTTTGAGTGTGATGATCATTAGAACACTTAGTCAGTATTCAATGGCAGTGGTAGTAGTTTCTAGTGATGTGAACCACCACTCATCTGTCAGTTTGTCCTGTGCTAGGTTGCATGTTGCTCATGATGCTAGAAGCTACGCCACCCATATTTTAAATACCAGCAGGGTATATCCATGGTGGATAGATTTCAGCTGAGCCTCCAGACTAAGAGAGACTAGGAAGAAGAAGGGGTGGACTTTTTCTGAATGTTTAATTACTGAAAACTTGACAGGTAGCAGTGGGACACTGTCAGATAGCACCAGAATATTGAATATTGAAACATGGTGAGGAGCAGCAGAATAGTGTCAGATACAGTGCTGGAAGATGAGCTCCTCAGGTTGGAAGGCACTCAAAATGTGACTGGGAAAGAGCTGCCTCCTTGTAGAGATGATGACATGAAAGGAATAAAGCTTTCAGGACCTTCATTTGCTGATGAGGCACAATAAAAATGGGAAAAAGCTGCTGTAAACGTCCATTAATAATCAGAATATGGAATGTATAAACTATGAATCTAGGGAATCTGGAAGTTGTCAAAAAGAAATGGAATGCATAAAGATAGATAGCCTAAGCATTAGTGAGCTGAAATGAGCTGGTATTGGCCATTTTGAATCTGACAAATCACTTGGTTTACTATGCCAGAAATAACAAATTGAAGAGGAATGATATCACATTCACCATCAAAAAGAATATTTCCAGGCCTATCTTAAAGTATAATGCTGTCTGGATAGGATAATATCCTTATACCTATAAGGAAGATGAGTTAATAACACTGTTATTCAAATTTGTGCACCAACCACTAAAGCCAGTGATGACAAGATTGAAGAATTCTACCATCTTCTTCTGTCTGAAAATTGATCAAACATGCAATCAAGATGTACTGATAATTACTGGCGATTGGAATGCAACATTGGAAATAAAGAGGAAGGATCGGTTGTTGGAAAATATGGCCTTGGTGATAGAAACGATGCTAGAGATCTCATGAGAAAATTTTGCAAGACCAATGCCTTATTCACTGCAAATGCCTTTTTAAAAAATGTAGAAAACCACTATATACGTGGACCTCACTAGATGGAGTACACAGAAATCAAATTAACTACATCTTGTTGGAAGAAATGGTGGAAAAGCTGATTATCATCAAATACAAGCCAGGAGTAAACTGTGGAATAGACCATCAATTGCTCATAAGCAAGTTCAGGCTGAAGCTGAAGAAAATTAAAACAAGTCCAACAGAACAAAAATTTTAGCTTGAACATACCCCACCTGAATTTAGGATCATCTGAAGAACAAGATTTGATGCAATAAATACTAAAGAACAAGGACCAGAAGAGTTGTGGGATGACATCAAGAACATCATACAGGAAGAAAGCCAAAGGTCATTAAGAAGACAAGAAAGAAGGAAATGACCAAAATGGATGCCAGAAGAGACACTGAAACTTGCTCTTCAGTGTAGAAATGCTGAGGCAAATGTGAGAAATGAGGAGGTTAAAGAGCCGAACAGAAAATCTCAAAGGGCAGCCTGAAAATACGTAGCCAAGTATTACAATGAACTTTGCAAAAAGACCTGGAGTTAGAAAAGCAAAAGGGAGGACACACTCAGTATTTCCCAAACTGAGAGAACTGAAGAGAAAAAAATCAAGCCTCAACTTTAAATATTGAAGGATTCTATGGGCTAAATATTAAGTGATACAGAAAGCAGCAAAAGAAGATGGAAGGAATACACAGAGTCACTGTACAAAAATGAAATGGTTCATGTTCATTTGGCATTGGCAAAGAACAAGACTCTGGGAATTACTGGAATACAAACTGAAATCTTTCAACAAGCTGTTACAACACTGGAGGCACTCACTCATCTATGCCAGGGGATTTGTAAGGCAGCTACCTGGTCAACTGGGAGAAAATCCATATTTGTGCCCATTCCAAAGAGAGGTGTGGCTCAGTGAGATGTGGATATCTTCGGACAATGTCATTAACATCATATGCAAATAAAATTTTGCTAAAGATAATTCAAAAATGGCTGCAACAGTAAATTGGCAGGGAACTGCCAGAAGTTCAAGCTGGATTCAGAAGAGAACATGGAATGAGGGATATCATTGCTGATGTCAGAATATCCAAAAAACATGTGGAAGCTAATTTGACTTTCTCAGAATCTACACATTGGAAGGAGAACCAATTTAACTCATTGTCAGCCGAAAGCTGATTCCTTTGAAGTAGAGGTCAGGCATGCCCCCAACCCTATAATCTTATTTGCCCTATTCTGACACCACCCCTCCTTCCCACAGCACTCTCTGCTTCACATATGGCATCAGTAATCCATTGCAGCGACCACACAGAACTCATAACAATACTCGTGGTCTTGGGATTTCATTGAGGAAATGCACAGGATACGATTCAGTATCAAAAAATAATGAAGGATGAGGCAGTTCTCCAGTTAGGAATGCCTCTTCTCTGCTGTACTGTAGGCATGTCTCACTCTTGTATGCAGCCTCTCACCCATGTGAATCTTTGGCCTCTGCCTTGCTCTGGCAAATGTTACAAAGTTCTTTTAGCCAAAGGGCACATTCTCCAAGCCAGCCTCCTGTCTGTAGACACTCAGCTTTACTCAATTTCATGGTCCTAGAGACCTCAGATGCTCTCTCTTACTACCTTTGCTGGTCTCTGCTATCACCGTTTTTTCTTGGTAGGGATCTCACTCTCCACTCAATACTCTTCATTCATGATGGTCTTGGGATCATCTGTTACTGCTTCTGAGGTGACTCCTTTTAAACCTAATTGGATGGCAAAATGAACCAATCCCAGCATTAGAATCCTGTACATCTTATTTGCATTGTCCTACCCAATCACCCAATCACCTGGAGTCCTGGTGTGGCACTAGTGTGCCAGACTACAAAGCTGTTGGAACTGCAGGGTCGGCGGTTCAAGCTCACCAGTCACTCCTCGGGAACCCTATACAGGGTCGCTATGGATCGGAACTGATGCGATGGCACTTAACAACAACAACAAACCCAATCACCTGGTGGGAATTAGAAAGTCTTTGGGTAGGAAAGCTATATCAAGTTAAGTTACGATACCACAAGAGAATCTTTGCTAAAAGCTGTGCTTGCACTAAGCATAGCTTGCAACTGTGTGGATCATGACAAGCTATGGACAATGTTGTAGAGAACGATTCTTCCAGAGCACTTAATTCTTATGAGGACCCTGAACATAGACCAAGAGGCAGATATTCTAACGGAACAAGAGAACATGGAATGGTTTAAAATTAGGAAAGGTGTGCACCAAGGCGGTATTCTTTCACCATACTTTTTCAATCTGTATGCTGAGCAAATAATCTGAGAAGCTGGATGGATTATATGAAAAGAACATGATATCAAGATTGGAGGAAGAGCACTGGCTGCTCTGAAAAGCTATCTTTGCATTGTTCCCGGGTCCCACTTCCTGCTCCCCGCAGCCACCTCCACCACACTCCTCCTCCTCAGCCACTGCGGATTCTGGACTCAGGCAGCTCTCTCACCAGAGTCCCCAAACTCTCACTCCCTTTGTCATCCTCTGGATCAGCCCCATCATGTCAGATGTGGCTGTGGACACCAACTCTGAGATCACCACCAAGGACTTAAAGGAGAAGAAGGAGGTTGTGGAGGAAACAAAAAATGGGAGAGACACACCCGCTAATGAGGAGAAAGGGGAACAGGAGGCTGACAATGTGGTAGAGGAAGAAGGTGGGAAGGAGGAAAAGGAAGAAGGTGATGGTGTGAAAGAAGATGGAGATGAAGATGAGGAGGCTGAGACAGTTATGGGCAAACGGACAGCTGAAGATGATGATGTTGACACCAAGGAGCAGAAGACAGACGAGGATGACTAGACAGCAAAAAAGGAATAGTTACATTTTAAAAGGCCACCATGACCGTGTCAGAATCTAAACATGGTCACCTTCGAGTAGAGTGTCCCACCCATCCACTTTGGGCAGCGCCACCCGCAGATAACACGCGCTCACTACCACCCAACCAAAACCACAACGTGAATTTGCAGCAGGGGAAAAAAAAAAAAGTTCCAAGGCACTGCTTTTTTCTTGAAAATACTTTAAAAAGGGAAATTTGTTTGTATTTTTTATTTACATTTTGTATTTTTGTATATATTGTTAGGGGTCAGCCATTTTTAATGATCTCGGATGACCAAACCAGCCTTTGGAGCATTCTCTGTCCTAATTCTGACTTTACTTGTGGTGTGACCATGCTCATTATAATCTCAAAGGAGGAAAAAAAGCCTTGTAAAAAAAGCAAAAACAAAAACAAAAACAAAAATTACAGTCTTATTCCGAGCATTCCAGTAACTTTGTGTATGTACTTAGCTGTACTATAAGTAGTTGGTTTGTATGAGATGGTTAAAAAGGCCAAAGATTAAGTTTCTTTTCTTTTTTTTTTTTTTGTCTATGAAGTTGCTGTTTATTTATTTATTTATTTTTTGGCCTGTTTGATGTATGTGTGAAACAATATTGTCCAACAATAAACCAGAATTTTATTTTGCTGAGTTGATCTAACAACAACAACAACAACAACAAAAAGATCAGAAGAAGACTCATTAGCAACATGTGATATGCAAAAGTTACAATCTTGCTTGCTGAAAGCTAAGAGGGCTTAAACTACTTAGTGATGAAGATCAGAAGCCACAGCCTTCAGTATGGGTTGCACTTCAATATAAAAGAAAACAAACATCCTCACCGCTGGACCAATAAATAACACCATGATAAATGGAGAAAAGATTGAAGTTGTCAAAGACTTCATTTTGCTCGCATCCACTATTAATGTTCATGGAAACAGTAGTCAGGAAATCAAATGATGTATTGCATTAGGCAAATCTGCTGCACAAAACCTCTTAAAAGTGTTCAAGAGCAAAGATGTTCAGTTTGACCCAATACCTGACCCAAGCCATGGTATTTTCAGTAACCAGCTCTGGTAGCGTAGTGGTTATGAATCGGGCTGCGAACCTTAAGGTCAGCGGTTTGAAACTACCAGCCGCTCCGCGGGAGAAAGATGAGACTTTCTACTCCCGTAAGGATTTACACCCTCGGAAACCCTGTACAGGGTCGCTATGGGTCGGAACCAATTCGACGGCACTTAACAACAACAACAACAACATATGCATGTGTAAGTTAGACAGTGAATAAGAAAGACTGTAGAAGAATTGATGCATTTGAGTTTGGTTGTTGGAGAAGAATACTACAAGAACCAGGGAGTACCAGAAGAACAAACAAATCTTTGTTGAAATAAACACTCCCAGAATGCTCCTTAGAAGCCAGGATGGCAAAATTACATCTCTCATAGATATGTTACCAGAAGGGACCAGTCCCTGAAGGAAGGACATCATGCTTGGTAAAGTGCAAAAAGTCAGTGAAAAAGAGGAAGATACCTAATGAGATGGAATGACACAGTGGCAGCATCAATGGACTCAAGCATAGCAGTAGTTTTGAGGGTGGCACATGACCAGGCAGTGTTTCATTCTGATGTGAATGAGGTCCCTAGGAGTCGGAACTCACTCAGTGGCACCTAGCAACAAATTGAGGTAAAATTCTATTCTAGTAAATAACAGTTTCAGGGTCACACAGTTATCATTTTATATGTTAGTCCTAGTGTGGTGCTGTAGGATAAGCACTGGACTGAAAGGTTGGTTTGAAGTTCAAAGACAGCAGTTGAAACCCACCAGCTTCTCTATGGAAGCGCTATACAGAGTCAGAATGAGTCGGAATTGACTCAGTGGCACTTAATAAGAACAACAACAAACAGTAAATATGTACTGTGTGCCTAACAGAATTGACAGAGCTACCAAAATAAATAAAGAAACCCACTGCCACCAAGTTGATTCCAACTCATAGGGACCCTATCTAGGATTTCTGAAGCTAAATCTTTATGGGTGCTGACAGCTTCCTCTTTCTCTCATGACGCAGCTTGGTGACTTTGAACCAGTGACCTTATTGTTCACAGTCCAACACTTATCTCACAGAGGACACAAAATAAATTACGTTTAAATAGTTTCGCTTCTAGAGAGATGATTAGAGCTTGGTGTGAGAGGCAGAAGCAGCCACCTTTGGGAGCACATGTGTTCATTCGTTCTTCATTTGTTGATGACACATTGGTTTCGTCCTTGCACGGGTACTTCAGTAGCAGCTCAGTAACCTGATTAGCATTCTAGCTTGTCTCCTGGGTGGGGAAAATTGGTCCCATTTAGTACTGATTAGCATTGGCGGGGAAGAGGCAGTCAATGTTTCTACCTCTTCCTGTTCAGAAGAAACCCTCTCAGAGAGACAATAGGTAACTTAGTGGCAGCTGGAAATCTCTAGCCTCTGTCTAGTACTCACAACACCACCATTGTGATGATGAGGGTGGTGCAGATTGATAGCAGCTGGGTCACATCTTTGGAGATGAGAAAACTAGCACCTAGGAACATTGCAAACAGCTGCACTGCTCGCCGACTCTCCACGCTCCATTTGGATCTTCCCTGGCATCTTTTGGAATGCACTGTTTTCCAGAGGTGCTGGGTTACATCTTGGATGCGGTGATCCGACTTTTTCATAAAAATGTCATGCACGTTTAGCAGTTCCCAAAACAAAAATTTAAATGGGCCTCAATGTCAGTGGTGCTGAGCTTGCTGGCTTTGGTTCCAAGGGCTTTTGTTGCTGCATGTGATCATTTACTGCCGATAAGAGCTAAGAACCTACCCCTGGGCTGGGCAGCCTTTGGTGTCACTCAGAGGCTGTTTTCTGCATGACAAAAGGAAACACTCTGAGGATCTTATTGCTGAATAATTGCTTCCTGTGGTTCCAAAGGCAGTGCTTGTCAACTGAAGTGGCTCTTCCACAGCCAGGCTCTGGGAGCCAAGATTTCCCCTCTGTGGGGAGGGAGGAGAGGCTGGAGATCTGAGGAGCAGCACATCTGCCGGTACAGTAAAGTCTACACGTGCGTGCGGGGAGACTTCATTCTTTACATGAAAAGGGCGTGAAGTTTCACTGATACAATAACTAACAGAAGAGAGATTGCTGCAAGCAGCCAAGACTATTAACAAATTATTTTGAGATTCCCATTGCTCATTTAATTAGTGGGTGCTTTTGCATCCTGGCTGTGGTAATTTCCATTGAGATAGACACTAACCTATTTTGAGCATCTCTTACCGCACACTGAGGAATGCAAGCCTCAAGTTTGGCTCTCTGCACCATTTGGGCAGCCCACTCACTTTCACATTTGATTCTGTTTCACTTCGCTCTAGACAGAAAAAAAAAAAAAAAAAATCCAAGGCCACCACAGAAACCTGACCACCAGGATTGGTAGAAGGAACAAGGCCTGTAGTGCTGGACCACCTTGTCAGTCGCCATGGGCATCTCAGTATTTCATTCTTCGGGTTCTTCCAGTATAAAAAGGAAGTTGTTGTGATGTGCCATCAAGTCAGTTCCAGCTCATAGCCACCCTGTATAGGGTTTCCAGGGAGCGGCTGGTGAGCTTGAACCTGCAACCTTGCAATTCAAACTGACTTTGCAGTTCAAACTGGCCTTGCAGTCCAATGCATTAACTGGCAGTGCTACACCCTGACTCCAAAAGGGAAATAGCATCTACATTATCATCTTAGAGGGCATTTTGAGAAGTGAATGGAGTAACTCAAATACTGAAGCATCAACTACATAACATAACAGGCACTGGCCATCTTTCTTCAGACAAGTTGAGTTTCCCAAAAACTGTCTCTGCACGACCAAAAAGCATCAGTTGGGTGGCTTTAAGTTAGTTTATAGGCACAGTGACATCCAGTGTCTCGTAACGTGTGCCATGGAGAAGCAGATAATCTAAGGCCGATGAAATGAAGCACAGAAATCAGCCAGAGGACCATTTCCTGGTGCCGGGCTGGAAGCATATTAGGTAGCTGAGAGTGAATCGGTGAGACTTCATCATTCAGGTGAAATACTTCCCATAGTACTTCAAGTTCCAGCCCACACCCAAGATTCCCTGCTTCCTGCTAAACCTTTTCTAAAGGAGATTTTTTCTAATTTGCTGATGGGATTAAAGGTATTGATGATGGAGAAGTCATGGCCGATTGCTGACCTTCAGGAAGGATTGATGTTGACCTGAAAACCCTTGCCCTGTGGGTCATCAAAGGTGCTATGCAAGTAATTAATTAATATAATCTGGGTGGAGCAAAACTTCCTCCTCTTTCTATTGCTCAGGTGACTCAAGTGAGATTATTTGATGCTGAATCTCTTATGTTAAGTTCCAAGGAACCCTGGGAAGGCAATGATAAAGCACTCAGCTGCTAACTGAAAAGTCCTCAGTTGGAACCCACTCCTGGGATGGGAGGGGAAGGCCCTGGTGATCCAGTTCCCTAAAGAGTGTCGTGTTGTTAAATGCCTTCGCCATCTAGTTGATTCTAATTTATGTTATTGTTAAGTGCCATTGAGTCGATTCCAACTCACAGTGACCCTGTATAGGGTTTCCAAGGAGTAGCTGGTGACCTTGAACTACCAGCCTTGAAGTTTAAACGGCTTTGCAGTATGCTTCATTAACCCACAGTGCCACACCAGGACTCCTTCCAATTTATAGTGATCCTGTATGGGGTTTCTGAGGAGCAACTGGTGAGCTTGAACTGCCGACCTTGAAATTCAAAACTACTTCACAATCCAGCGCATTAATCTGCAGTGCCACAATTCCAGGACCATTATGGCCTAGGAAACCCAGGGGGGGCAGTTCTACTCTGCTCTACAGGGTTGTTCTGAGTTGAAATGGTCTCAACAGCACACAACAACAACAAATCAAGTACACAGCTGGCAATATTTGTGTGGGTATGTGTGTGAGAGAGATGCAAAGCCACATGCTATCACACTAAGCTAAACAACTGTTTTGTGTATTTGTTAGCAGTGTTGTACTGCTTTCTTCTCTGATGAAACCATGACTCAGAAGGATTCTAAACAAAAGAAGAGGTGTTTATTTTAGAGTCAGCTAAGTGACCAGAGCATTATCTCCCAAGGCACCAGGCCAGGGGTTGGGAGGTTAGGGAATGAGGATACTACAATGATGCTAAAGCACCAAAACCAAGCCCTTTGCCCCTTGAGTCAAATTCACACTCACAGTGCCCCTATAGGACATAGTAGAACTTGCCCCCAGAGGGTTTCCAAGGCTGTAAATCTTTACAAAAGCAGACTTGCCATCTTCCTCCCCTTGGAGACTTTGGTGAGTTCTAACTGCTGACAATTAGATGAACAGCCAAACACTTACTTAGCCACTGTACCACAAGGGCCGCTAAAGACCAGGCCTCTTGAAAATACAATTTCATAGGTAAAGATTTCAAGTTAAATAAAGGAAGATCCTACTCTTTGTCTAGTTGGTGAACTCGGTGGAGCTGTTATTAATGGTGCTTCATGTCTCTGTGTTCCTATAATAGATCAGGACTGGCATTTCCATTTACAGATCTTTAATCTCCAGGGTATGACTTAAGTTCAAAATACATTGGCCTGGGTGCATTGTGTTAATGGATGCTTATATTCTTTTGAACAAAAATTATGCGTGTGTATTTGGGGAAAAAAACAAACAACATACATCAAATGTATTTTTTAATGAAACTGGACAAAGAAAAAGTCTTGGATAGTGGTCTGGAATAAGCATGCTATTGACAGTGTGAGGTAAAAAACTCTGCAGGTCGAGAGTGTGGTGTGCTTTATATCCTGGAAGTTAGGGCCCCAAGGTCCAACACAGAAGGACTCACCATGGACATAACGAAGCTTCTATACTATTCCTTCTTTGGTCATTACGTTAGTGGTAGAAAGCAACAAGCCGTCGATGGTCAGAATTGTGTCGCTCCAGGTGCCCCTAAGATTTGCAGGCTCTTGTTGTGATAGGCAGGAAAATTGCTAAAGTGCTGTTTTTCTTACCCTTGTTGAAAAGAGGGTTTTAATAGTTAAAACAGGACAATGTAGGTATACCAAAATATGTTTTCAGTACCACGTTTTATAGTTTGTGAAACGAGACATCTCATTGTAGCCCTTCTGAAGAGCCTCTATAGGGGGTTTGCAAAGGAGGGGCTGCTGAGGAGCTCATCTTTAAGAGTGAGGTGGAGACTTTCTGAAACCAGGAGCCCATTGGCAGAGTAGCCTCCCGTGGGCCTGGCACAGTACTGGTGCTAAGGATACCACAGCAAGACAATAATTTTTGTCCCTGTCCTCGCAGACTTGGCACTGGAATAAGGAAGGCAGACCAAAAAGAAAAAAAAAGGGGGGGGGTCAATTAAATGCTGTGTGATGGGGCTATCTAAAAGGATCACAGAGGGAGTATCTGAAAGGGTGGAGATGGGAGCCATGAAATAGTGTCAGGGAAATTATAACTGACCCCAAGGTAAGTGGGAGCTTTCCAGACAGAGGAAAGCTTTCCCAAGTCAAAGGAGTTGACATCCCAACAAAGAGAAAGCATGATGATTTTGAGAAATGGAGAGTTCCAATGTTTCCAGAGGAGTCAGGGCGCATTGAAGATACATGCAGGTGCAGATGGCCAAGCTAGCTGTAAGTCATGTTGAGGAAGCTAGTGAGGGGTTGGAAGCACATCCATAGAGAATCTAGAGCGACACCACTATGGTAGCCATCAGCTATGGCTGCTATTTAAATTGAGATTTGATAAAATTTTAAATTTAGTTCCCCACTTATACCAGCAACTTCATACCAACCATTTCAAGTGCTTAGGAAAAAGCCATCTGGGGCTAGTAGATACCTTATTGAGCTATGCAGAAAGTTGCAGTGCATTGTGCTGATCTAGAAATTCTACATAGGAGGGCCACCCCAAAACAAAACAACCAAATTCATGCTCTGAAGTCAATTCCCACTCATAATGACCCCCAAAAGGACAGAGTAAAACTTCCCCGTGTAGTTTTCCAGGTTATAAATCTTTATGGAAGTATACTGAGAGGATGGCAAGAGGGAGTAAAATAAGACCAGCTAAGGTGCTGATTCAGTAATCCAGGTGCGGGATGATACGGCCTTCTCTAGGAAGTACTGGAGAGATGTTTGGGTGGTGAAATTAATGACTTTAGTTGACAAATAGGATATGGAGACTGGGGGAGGCAGGTTTATGATGACCCCCAGGGTAGACAGTAGTGAGGAGCGGCCAAAACAGCAAGAGCTTGTTTTGGACATAGTGAATTTGAGTTCCCTTGAGGATATCCCGATATCCCAGTAGGTATGAAAATGAAGAAGGGGAGCTGCTGGTGCAGACTCAGAAAGTGGGATAGGTGGTGGCTTCTGAAGCCTGCAGTTGATGGGACTTGCCAGTGTGTTGGTGCAGAGTAAGGAGAGATTCTAAAATGGAACCAAGGAAAAGCAAATCTCTGTTGAAAGTATGCCAGAATGCTCCTCAGAAGCTAGGATGGTGAGACAGGTATGTTATCAGGAGGGACCAGTCCATGGGAGAAGGACATCATATCATGTTGGGTAAAGTAGAGGGTCAGAGTAAAAGAGGAAGACCCCACCCCCTCAAGGAAATGGATTGCCATGGTGGCAGTAGCAATGGGTTTATGTGTAACAGTGATTGTGAGGATGGTGCCGGACTGGGCAGTATTTCGTTCTGTTGTGCATTGGGTCACTGTGAGTCAGACCTGACTTGACAGCACCTAACTACAACAATGAACTGGAAATGGGGAGGCACTTGCAAATGATGTAGCAAGGACAACCAGTGTGGTGAGAGATGGTGAGAAAAGGGAGACAAGCTGGAGACAAGTGTGTCCACCCTGTGCAAATGAGGGAACAAATGGAGAACCACTGTGAAGAGGTCAGTAATCATAACAACAAGGAGGTTGTGGAGAACAGTGGACTGACTGACCTTCTGTCTCTGCTCACTGGATTTCCAATAACTCTCAGAAGCCACAGTCAGTAGAAACAACAGTTCATTAAAAAAGAACGAAAGAAAAAGTGATGTCCCATAAAGAGTCTTAGTAAAATTGCTTTACTAAATAGAAGAAAATTGCTAGTCTTTTATTATTTGATGGCATGTATATATGAAGAGGAGTCTTGGTGTGGCACTGTGGGTTAATGCGTCAGACTGCAAAGCTGGTTGAACTGCAAGGTTGGTGGTTCAAGCTCACCAGCTGCTCCTCGGAAACCCTATACGGGGTCGCTATGGGTCGGAACTGACTCGACGGCACTTCACAACACCAACAACAACAATATATAAAGAAGCATTGCAATGTGACTTAGAAAACATGCAAACTTTTTATGTTTGCGTGTTTTAAGCATAGCTAAAAATCACAAGAGCTTAGCACACCCTTACATTTTTTAGGAAAGGTGGCTTTAAAATATTTAAATATTTTCAATGGCTAATGTTTGGGCGATTAAAGATCATCCTTACCCACAACCAGAGTGCCAAGAGACATTCTAAGGTACAGTTGTACCAGACCTTAGTGAAATAAGAAAAAATAAGTTCAATACAGGAAGTCTGTCCTTCCGTGTGTTTGTGTGTGTGTGTGTGTGTGTGAGAGCGAGAGAGAAAGAGATAGACAGACAGTCTTCTTTTTCATGAACTTATATTGATAACTGACCAAAGTTTCATTTATTTCATAGAGAGGGGGAGGGAGGAAAAACATTTTTTTTTTATGACAATCGTATGTTTTGTTGTTGATTATCATTTTATAAATTGCATGCTCAATTTGTAAAAAAATTTTCCATTCTAAAAGTAGTATTGAAAAATCATGAGAGTAAGTTTCTGTAAGAGCACCAGGCAAAGTAGGGCTCTGCCGCCTTCTATGGAGAACTGGTGGTGCAGAGGCTGCTAACGAGAAGGCAGTGATTCTAATCCACCAGTCAGTGGGAGAGAGCCTTGGAGACCCTATGGGGCAGCTCTCCTCTGTCCTATATGGTGTCTGTTAGAATCGACTCGACATCAGTGGGTCTGTGGGTTTTGCCTTGTTCTGGAAGGTACAAAGGAACGACACGTTCTGTTCCCACCTGGATGTATGATGCCACAGGGAGAGCTCTCTGGAAAACCCAAACTTTCTGAGGGGTCCTGCAGGCCCTGCTTATGCTTCTAAGAAAGCCCATCTACATCAAATAAATCTAATATGTGGGAATCTCATCCTAATCTGAAAAATCTCTAGGGAAGGCTTGGAAAGCCATCTCATTGTCAGACACCTGGGTCAAAGAATCCCCCCTCGTACCCAGCCTAAACCCTGCTTCTTCAAATATAATAACAACAGTATAATACCTGGGATTTACGTAGTGCCTTTCTTCCTAAATCCTATCATTAAACCCTTCTAATAGCTCCATAGCACTTCACAACAATATCTCCATAAGGCAAGAATGAATAAATATTACTGTTACTCCCTTTTTATAAAGGAAGCATTTAAGCCAGGTGATTAAGTGCACATGAGGCAAGACCAGAAGGTAGGAGTGTAGCAGGTAGGGAGCATCTGTGGGCCAACCGCTCACTCCTCACCCCTTTAGCTCCATTGCCCTGAGTAGGGTGGATGTCACTCTAGGATTCTTTACTGGATGAACGTAATCAGGGCCAGTTACACAGGTGTGCCATTTAAGGATTGTTGTTGTTAAGTGCCATTGAGTCTGTTCCGGCTCAACAACCCTGTACAGGGTTTTCGAGGAGTGGCTATTGGGTTTGAACTGCCGACCTTGCAGTTCAGACTGACCTTGAGGTACAGTGCATTATCCTGAATGCTACACCTGGATTCCATTGTCAGATTAGAGGAGATTATTTGAAATGACTGGCATTTAAATGGAGCACTGGACTGCTAACCGCAAGGTCTGTAATTCAAACCCATCAGCTGCTCTGCTGGAGAAAAATGAGGCTTTCTTCTCCAGAAAAGATGTGTCGTTGTTGTTAAGTGCCATGCAGTCATTCCAACCCATAGTGACCCTGTATAGGGTTTCTGAGGAGCAGTTGGTGAGTTTGAGTCGCTGACCTTGTCGTTCAAAGTGACCTTGCAGTCAAGTGCTTATCCTACAGCACCACTCCAGGACTCTCGTAAAGATGTACAGGCTCAGAAATGTTCTATCAGATTAATGCATTAGACTGCAAAATCAGCTACTCCTTGGAAACCCTATACAAGATTGCTATGGGTTGGAATTGACTCGACAACACTTAACAATAGCAACATAAGTTGATATTCACTGCAATCAGCTTGATGGCAATAGGTTTGCTTTAGCTTAGAGGTTTAAAAAGGTCAGGAGGAGATGCCAGTTGACCATTTACATTTGTCAGAGTCATGGTCAGAGGGACTAGGGAATGTGTACGTTTCTGGTTCTAGTATGTAAATGCATCTACTGACAAAGAATTGGAGGCACAAAGGTTAAAAAGACCCCTGGAAGAATAGCCACAAATGGGAGACAGAGTGATAGAGACTGTCCGTTTGAAAGAAAAATTTTGGAACCTTTAAGCTGGAAGAATTCTTCAAAGTTTAGCTTGGCCAGGCCCCTTGTGAACAGCGATTAATTTTAAAGCGTTTCATAAAGGCTAGGAAAATCTGTGTCATATTTGGACAGCTACATCTAACTATCCCATATCACTTGGTTCAGATTTGTTTTTTCACATGTTAACATTTTTGAAGTCAGGAAACATAATTGATTCATGTGTTTCAACAAACAAAACCCTTCTCCCAAAGGCTATTACTGAATCCCTAAAATGCCTTCCAATCCATAGATAAGCCGGATGATAGGTATTTTAGACTTTGTGGACCACACTGCCTCTGTCACAACTACGTAACACTGCCATTCTGCCATTCCAGCGTGAAGGCAGCCATACGTAATATACAAATGAATGAATGTGGCTGTATTCCAATAAAACCATTGTATACAGTTTTACACAGGTGACAAAATCATGTTATTTTGGTTTTCCTTTCTGATTACTTAAAAATGTCAAAACATACAAACATGTAAAAAACATATAAAACCAGGCACTAGGCCAGCCCCTGCTTGTTCTAAGATGGGCATCGTAGAATCAGAGTGTCCCTATTTAAATCAGAAGAGATGTCCCCTTGCCAGTGGGATCTAACTGCTGTATAGGGCTTCTGAGGAGCAGTTGGTGGGTTTAAACCACCACCCTTTTGGTTAGCAGTCCAATGCTTATCCTATAGCTCCACACCAGTATTTACTGCTTTTGTTGTGGTTGGTATTAAGTGCTGTCGAGTCAGTTCCAACTCATAGCAACTGTATAGGGTTTCCGAAGTGTGACTGGTCAGCTGAAACCACTGACCTTGCTATTCAAACTGACCTTGGAATCTAGTGCATTAACCCACAGCACCACACCAGGACTCCATACTGCTTACTGCTTTTGTTGTTGTTGTTGTTAAGTGCCGTGGAGTTGGTTCCTACTCATAGCGACCCTGTACAGGGTTTCCGAGGCTGTAAATTTTTACGGGAGCAGAATGCCTCATCTTTGTCCCGCGGAACTGCTGGTAGTTTCGAACTGCTGACCTTGCGGTTCACAGCCCAATTCATAACCACTACGCTACCAGAGCTTCTTGCTTACTGCTTTTAGGGCCCGTTAATTCTCTTTCAAAGATTCAAATAAGGATTCAACTGCTTAACCTAACATTTGGAGTCCCTGGGTGATGCAAACAGTTAAACACTCAACTACTGACCAAAACATTGGGAGTTCAGATCCACTCCGAGGTGCCTCCTAAGAAAGGCCCAATGATCTATTTCCAAAAAATCAGCTACTAAAACCTTGTGCAACACAGATCTACTCTGACACTCATGAGGTCCCTATGAGTCAGAATCAACTCAGTGACAACTGAGGAGGGAAAAGAAAAATCTAAGATTTTAGCTGATCTTAAAGTTGGTAATATGAAGGCATGAATTGGTCTAGATTTTTCCTTTGTTAAGTGTGTAGTGTACATATGCAGGAAGGATCTAGGAAATATTGAAAACAAAATTAGGAAAAGTTCATACTTCTATATACAGTAACATGCCAATGCATTTCAAACACAACCCTTTCATTAGATTTCTTTTGTTCAGCCATGTTCTAATTATCCCTTTATCTTTAAGCTCTACTTTCTTCTTCTCCATTGTGTCATTTTTTTTGTGTTTTTTCACATGTACAATAGACCGTATTCACAAGAAGGCGGGGCTGCAATCTAGAACGAGGCTGGTAACACAAGGAAACTTAAACAGGGGGGAAATTAAATAAATTCAAGTACCAAAAAAAATTAGAAGGAAATTGAACCCGTCTTCCTTAGCACAGCATCCTAACAACATATTTTGCAGGCTTAATATTCCACAGTGACCAGAGATCCATGCTGCTGCCACCACATGTGTTGTATAAATGGTGATGAAGAACACATTAAAATGCAGCTTCAGATGACAGCCACCTGTTAAGGGAGATGGGGAGATTTTCAGAAATGCCCTTGGTTTTGCATGAGACGTTGAGTAGCACCTACGTCCCATCCCAGCAATTGGCTGATTCTAGGTATCTAGTCCACCCAGAGATTCTTGGGGGGGCAAACAATTAAGCGCTTGACTACTTACCTAAAGGTTGCTAATTTGAACCCACCTTGTGCTGCTTCGGAAGCAAGGTCTGGTGATCTTCTATAAAGATGACAGCTAAGGAAACCCTACGGAGCTGTTCTACTGTGTTAACGCAGGGAGTGATCATGAGTTGGAATCTACTCAGTGGCAGTGGATTTGGAGTTTTTGTTTTAGCTTTGTTCTACCCAGTCTCCACCAGCACAGACACTAACCAGGTCTGTGTGTCCTCGAGGGGAATGACTACCCTGCGTTCCCCTCATCATCAGGTATAGCTGCAGGTGTCCCATCCTGACCCTAGGTCCTGACACTGGCTTCCCGCGACAGATAAAGACTTGCTTTTAAAGTGGAGAATCAACAAGATGCCCCTCCCAGAGGACAGCTCTGCGGCCACTGCCATCTCAGAGACCCCAAGTGTCCCAACAAGTTCCCCAGATGCCTCTGACATGCTGAGATTGTACATGCATAGTTGGCATGCTCACCGGCAAACTTAGCTATCCTAGCAAGAAATGCCTTTTCTTGTGTTCTTAAAAACCAAGCATTTGAGATCTTTTTTTTTCCGGATGATCTCTTGGTAAGATGGAGGAGTCCTTCCAGGACTCTGCTAACCTCAGCCTGTAGGAGAGCCAATGAGGAACCCACAACCAAGTAGTGACACTTGCAGACCTAGGTTTTCAATAAGGAAGCCACAAATACAAGTTAGTAAAGTGTTCGGCTTCACACTGAAATGCTGACAGTGTGAGTCCACCTAGAGACAGAGATACCTTGGACAGGCTTGGCAGTCTGTTTCCCCAGAACTGAGCCATTGAAAACATAGGGATCACAGTTCTACTCTGGCACACGTGGGGTCACTGTGAGTCAGGACCAACTCAACAGCAATTGGTATAACCTTGTTCTACTTCTGGGTATAGAAACAAATGCAACAAAGATTGGAGAGCCTTTGCCACCAGGTCGCAATTTGCTGAGATGTCATCAGCCAGAGAGAAGCATCGCTTTACATGAGCCTGCGTGCACGGCACATCTTCCATGCCTGCATTGGGTGGGTACTGGGGCCAGACTCCATAAATATTCATTGCTGGCCAGTTTCAAGGAGGCCAGGTGGTGCTGTGGGTTAGGCATTAGGCTGCTAACCATAAATTCAGCAGTTCAAGCCCACCAACCACTCCTCGAGAGAAAGATGAGGCTGTCTGCACCTGTAAAGATTTACAGCCTCAGAGGATATTTGTACATGTGCCCCTCCTTTGCTGAATGCATGTCCATGAAAGTGGTGGAGCATGCGGCGGGTGGGGGGCGGGCAGCCTTATGAAAACTTCTTAGAAATTACCAAATACCTTGAAGGAAATGAGTCGCCGCACCTGGGGGTTCAGGACCATAGCCTCAGGGACACCATGGTCAGTTGGCATAGGATAGCACACAAAGGCAGTGTGAGTAGCCTCTGGGGTCTGAAGAGCTCATGAGTGACCATCTAAGGTACAATGATTGGTCTCTCCCTGTCAGGAGGAAAGAAGACTGGTGAAAATCTTAATTGCTTGGAAAGAGTCCAGTGGACTAATGGAATGTTTGAGCATCTGTCTCCATGATGCTGAGACCAGAAGATCTAGATGATGCCTGGCTACCACTACCAACCACTCTGAAAAGGATCACATGAAAAGATCCTAGATAGAGTGGGAGAAAATAATGGAACAAAACTCAAAGTCATAAAAACGACCAGGCTTACTGGTCAGGTAGAGATTGATGGAACGCTGAGACTGTGGCCCTTAGTCAGGTTTGGAAGTGAACTCAGCCCTGTTTTTCATTTTCAGCCAAGCAGTTGATTGTTATATAAGGGAGGGAATGGTCAACCATTCGAGATCAAAAAGATAACATTCACTTAAAGACAAAATTCATAAGGGTTGGGGAAGGAGTAGAAATAGAAACAAGAAACACAGGGAGGTAGTGGGATAAGTGATGTGACACATGGGGATTCCAGTCATTGAAATGCAATGAAGTGCCTGATTTGTTAATGTAGAGCTGATGACCTGTTCTGTAAACCTTCGCTCAATTCCCAATAAAAGGTTAATTAAAAAAAAGGATTTACAGTCTCAGAAATCCCAAGGAACTGTTCTACTTTGATACTCTGACCTATTTTGTTGGTGAGTGCTGTCGAATCGCTTCCAACTCGTAGTTATCCTGTGTAGAGTTTCCAAGGAGCAGCCAGTGAGCTTGAGCTGCCAACCTTGCAGTTAGTTCAAACTGACCTTGCAGTCCTGCGTATTAACCTGCAGCGCCACACCAGCACTCTCCTCTGACCTGTGTTGTTGTTGTTAAGTGACGTCAAGTTGGTTCCAACCCATAGCAACCCATGTACAGAGTTTCTGAGGAGCTGCTGGTAAGGTTGAACTGCCGACCTTGCAGCTCAAACTGACTTTGCAGTCCAGTGCATTAACCCACAGTGCCACTCTCTGACCTACAGGGTCAGTATAAGTCAAAATCTACTCGATGGCAGAGGGTTTGTTTTGGGGCAGGAGGGGCAGTTTCTTGGTTATTTTCTAATGTTCACAAGGCCATATAGTCTTAGTGTTGAGAGTTGAGTCTATGCATCTTTTTGCCCGTACCTCATCAATAGGAGTTAATGCGCCAGACAGCAAAGCTGTTTGAACTGCAAGGTCAGCGGTTGAAGGTCACAAGCTGTTCCTCTTAAACCCTATACAGGTTCGCGATGGGTTGGAACTGACTCGATGGCACTTAACAACAACAACAACATCAATAATACAGATGACTAGAATTCTGGCCTTTGGAAACTAAAACTTTAAACTTCCTCTGGGTGCTCATGTCTGGCCACAGCTCAATCCCGATTACTTGGGAGTCCGCTGACTTGGAAGAAACGAGCTGGAAGGTGATAGATAACCTGTGCTGGGCTACTGGCATTGCAGTGCTCCATCACCACTTGAGGGGCCCCAAATGTGAGAAGGGGGATGATGCCCTGTGGCTGGTTGTAGGGGCCCCTCGAGGGGTGATGCTCTGTGGGGAGGAGGCACTGACCAGCCACAGCCTTGTTGTTGGAGCTGGCAGGGCGTAGCCAGCCTCCCTGCGACCTTGCCACAGCCTCTGACACCAGAACAGCTGTGGCCCATCAGGCTGGGATAAATTGTCTGGCTAAGCTTCTGTGATTCCAACAGATAACGTTTTGTGCTGGATGAAAAGCCAGTGTGCACGTCTTCTCTGAATCCTATTAATGTTGGGCTCTTACTGCTGATTATAATTAGGGTGCTTGCCTCGCCATCCAACTGGGTACTTATCAAAAAAGGCCTATGGGAATCAATACTGAGGCGGTGGGCTGGGCCATTTCTCATTGCAGTAAGGCAGTCGTGCCAACAACTGACATGATGGAGTTTTTGTATTTCTGTCCTTGTAACCCTCAGGATGCATGCAATCAAGATGTATTGCTCATTACTGGTGACTGGAATGCAAAAGTAGGGAGCAAAGAGGA
>NW_006408673.1:1366679-1372043 GCF_000296735.1 Chrysochloris asiatica | reverse complement strand
ATGCTCCTCGAACCACAGCAAGCAGAAATTGGGCTCCTAGCAGCATGGCAGGTCATGGGTCCATTGTCCTGCTAAAGCCCAGAATAAGCAAGTTGGAGGGAGTCTAAATGGCAGGGACAGATGAAAGAGCAAGTCCAGTGGGCATTGACTTTTGCACTTTTTTATATGTATGTTTTTGCTAAGTGTCATGGAGTCGGTTCTGACTCATCAACACTGCAGATGGTTTCTGAGGAGCAGCAGCTGGAGGGTTTGAACCTTCAACCTTGTGGTTAGTAGTCCAGTGCTTATCCTACAGCACCCACTTAACTTGCCAATTTCTGCTTTAGTTTCCTTATTAAAGCTAGCAGCATGCTGCCTTAAAACCTGCTATTGAATAACATATTCTCAAGCACTTAAGAGTTTGGAATAAGTCTGAGAACTCTAGGAGCAGGAATCTGGACCACCAGTAAGTAGATTTGGATTGGATCCTTTTAGTCTGACTTGAGGGCATCTAACAACAACATTAACACCTCAACCTGACCTACCCCAAAAATAACATAAACCTTTCCGTTTGTGACCCCATGAGTTACAGAGTAGAAGTGCTACATAGGGCTTTCTTGGCTATAATCTTTCCAGAAACACATCACCTTTCTTCCACAGCACTACTGGGTGTGTGCCATCCAGCTACCTTTGGGTTAGTGTTGTTAAGTGCTGTGAGTCTGTTCCGATTCATAGTGACACTGTATAGGGTTTCTGAGGAGCAGCTGGTGAGTTTGAACTGTCAACCTTGTGGTTCGAAATCCAGTGATGATCCTATAATGCCTTTATCAGGAGTCAGCACTCAGGGACTCCTCCACCCAGCCCCCAGCTGCACAGTAAAAAGGAGAAGGGGACATTGATGCATGAGATCCTCCCCTATATGCTCTGGGGTGTGCTGCGCTTGAGGTAGGTGGCTCCTATCCAGAGAGCTGTAGCTTAAAGGTGAAAAGTGAAACCAACCAAAGATGAGAACAACAAGCTAAATGTGGAAGTGGTATCACCTGGTTCCATGGTTAACTGTCAAGTAAATGAGAATGACAAGAAGTGCTCTTTGTGAGTTCTTCTAAGGAGAGAGGACTCCTTCTGGTTGGGACCCCTGGAGGTCTGGGCCTCCTGGAAGAAGAGGTGTGGCGCAGGAGTGGGAAAGGCAAGGTGGAGAGGAAGGAGCCTGGGGCACAGGCTGAGGAAGTAGATGCTCCTGCTATCTGAAAGTAAAGAGCAATTTCGTTTATTTCTTTTTGAATAATTTGATAGTAAGTAATGAGTGTCAAAGAACACTAGTAGAGAGCAGTCATCCCGAAGGGTTTGTGTCTGTGTGTGTCTGTGTGTGTGTGTTTGTGTGTATGGTGAGCTATATGTCTATAATACAAAATCTGGCATTTTCGATATTTTATGGGTACCCTGCAGTTAAATTAATCCCATTCACCGTGTTGTATAACCATCACCAGTAACAGGAACTCAGTTTCCCTTTACCAGCAGATGCTATTTCCGCCTCCCCCAGGCCCTGTGTCTGTGCATTTGCCTACACTAGATATTTCAGATAAGTATTGTTGTTTCTGTTGTTGTTGTTAAGTGCCATTGAGTCAGTATCGACACATAGCGACCTTATGCTCAACAAAATGAAACTCTGCCTGGTTCTGCACCAGCCTTGCAATTGTTGCTAAGCTTGAGCCCACTGCTGTTGCAATCCATCTCGTTGAGAATCTCCATTTTCTCTCCAACCCTACACTTTACCAAGCATGATATCCCTCGCCAGGGACCTTCCCCTCCTGATAATATGTTAGAATTATGAGAGGTGAAAGTCTGGCCATCCCGGCATCTAATGAGCATTCTGGCTTTGTTTTTCCAATACAGATTTGTTTATCCTCTGGCAGTCCATGATACTTTTAATATTCTCCTCTAACACCATAACTCAATTGCATCAGTTCTACTATGGTCTTCTTTATTCATTTGTCCAACTTTCACATGCAGATGAGCTTATTGAAAATATCATGGCTTGGGTCAGGCGTACGTTAGTCCTTAAACTGAAGTCTTTGCTCTTGAATATTTTAAAGGACTCTTGGGTAGCAGATTTGCCTCATGCAATACGTTGTCTGATTTCTTGACTGCTGCTTCCGTGAGTGTTGATGGTTAATCCTGATGCAACATTCATGTAATCCAGTTTCTCAAATTATTGTCTTCTTGAGCTGCCCTTTGAAATTTTCTATTCAGCTCTTTTGTCTCCTCATTTCTTCCATTTGCTTTAGCATCTCTTCACTGGAAACCAACTTTGAGAGTCTCTTCTGACATCTATTTTGGTCTTTTCCTTCTCTCTTGTCTTCTTAATGACCTTTTGCTTTCTTCCTGTATGATGTTCTTGATGTCATCCCACAACTCTTCTGTTCTTTGGTCTTTACTGTTTAGTACATCAAATCTGTTCTTCAGATGATTTCTAAATTCAGGTGGGATATGTTCAAGGTCTTATTTTGCCTCTGTTGGACTTGTTACATTTTCTTCATCTTTAGCCTGACCTTGCAAATAAACAATTGGTGGTCTTTCTGCAATCTGTTCCTAACCTTGTTTTGGCTAATGATATGGAGATTTCCACCATCTCTTTCCACAGATGTAGTCAATTTGATTTGTGTATTCCATCTAGTAAGGTCCATATGTATAGCTGTCTTTTATGTTATTTAAAAAAGATATTTACAATGAAGAAGTCATTATTCATGTAAAGTTCTATCATGTGATTTCCAGCATCATTTCTATCAGTAAGGTCATATTTTCCAACTACTGATCCTTCCTTTGTTTCCAACCTTTGCATTCCAATTGCCAGTAATTACCAATATATCTTGATTGCATGGTTGATCAATTTCAGATTGAAGAAATTGGAAGAATCTTTCAATTTTGGCATCACTGACTTTAGTGGTTGGTACGTAAACTTGGAAACTAATGGTATTAACTGGTATTCCTTGTAGGTGTATGGATAGTATCCTATCATAGATAGCATTGTACTTCAAGACAGATCTTGAAATGTTGTTTTTATGATGAATGTGACACCATTCCTCTTCAATTTGTCATTCCCAGCATAATAATCCATGCAATTGTCAGATTTAGAATGTTAAATACCAATCTATTTTAGCTCACGAATGCCTAGGATATCAATGTTTATGTGTTTCATTTCATTTTTGACAATTTCCAATTTTCTAGATTCATATTTTGTACATTTCACTTTCTGATTATTAATGTATGTTTACAGCTATTTCACCTCATTTTGAGTTATGCTCCATCAAGCAAATTAAGGTCCAGAAGGCTTACTCCATTCAAGTAATTATAGTCAACTCTACTTTTAGCAGGCAGCTTTTCCCTAGTCATATTTTGAGTGTCTTCCAACTTGAGGGGTTCATCTTACAGCAGTATATCTGACAATATTCTGGTGCTGTGCTCCACTACTGTTCCTAAGGTGACTAAATATCCGGAAGTAGTCTGTCTCTCTTTCTTACTAGTCTCTCTTGGTCTGGAAGCTCACCTGAAACCACCCTGATGGTACCGGTGGCATAGCTTCCAGAATCACAGCAACACCCAAGCCACCACAGTACAACAAACTGATAGACGGGTGGTGATTCGCATAAGTAGGGTCCTACAATATGTATCCTTTAGTGAATGACTTATTTCTCTCATATCTTCCTGGTTCCGCAGCGTTGTAGCATTCATCAGGACTTCATTTCTCTCTATGACTGAATAACATTTCTTTGGGTTTGGGCCTGGATTTGCTCCTGGCTATGTGTAGAGCTCTGATAGCATAGTGGTTACTAGTCTGGCTGCCAACCGCAAGGTCAGCAGTTCGAAACTACCAGTGGTTCTGCGGGAGAAAGATGAGGCTTTCTGCTCCCGTAGAGATTTACAGCCTCGGAAACCCTGTGCAGGGTCACTATGAGTCAGAACCGACTCCACAGTACTGAACAACAACATGTATAGAGCAATCGACTGTAATGCTTTGTCATTGTATGGCAGTTTGGCTTTTGAACCTTGTTCCTTGGGGTTGGTCAGTGTCCCTGGTACCTAGTTCCCATCACTCTATCCTGTTGTGTGCAGTAGGGATGGTCCACATGACTGTACCCCCACCCACCCTTGCTGTGCACCAGCTCCCTGTGGCAGCCCAGGGCTGGGTCAGTGCATGGAAGGGCTCTTTCTGTCTGAGAGCTCATGGGTGCTGGAACTACCACTGCAATAGAATGAACTCCTGCTGTCCTCACCCAGTGACCAGGGCCACCTGCCTTCGATTCTTACAGGTGACCCCTGACCTCACCAACAACAGGCACTGGCCCAAGATATGCTGGAGAAGTGGGACCTGTAGAGGTTCTCCGCCATTTCCCAACGCAGTATTGGGCCAGACAGGCTTCTGTGGCGGCCAAATGTCTGGTAGTTGCGGAGCCCACTGAGACTGCAGCCCCATGGGTGTCTGACCTTCAGGCCAGATGAGCTCTCCCCTGAGAGTGGTGGGTGATGAGAGGATCCCTGTCCCCGGGCCGTCATGCCTCCCCAGGCTGACCTTGATGTCACATTCATGTGCCCCAGGGAGGCCCATCTCTGGGCAGCTAGCTGAGGCCACACTGTGAACAGACACATAGGGCATCAGCTCAGCCCCAGGAACATGCTGCATCATCTGCCGAGGAACATGGAACAGAGGTGGGTGGGGAATGCACGCCCAGGTGAATATGCATAGTTGGTGAGGAGTGTCTAGGACACCTGTCCCCAGCAAACCTATGAAGGCAATGGCTGAGCTACAGCACTCTGCTCTCCCCACTCGGCTCTGTGTGTCTCCTGGGCTGTGCTTGGGGCTGAGGACACACAGTGAGGGGCTTACAGACAGGAATGGGGGCTCAGGGAAAACCTGCGGTGTGTCTTCATCGCAGGTGAATGAGGTGCTCTGTGCTCAGCGATCCACTGACTCTGCCTCTTGGGCATCGCTGCTGCCTTGTTACACGTAGAAACCCGTTCTTGGCCTGGCTCTGCCAGAGGTCAGCTAACAAGTTGCTCATGAAGTGACTCAGCAGCTCCCTCACCTGTGGGCCCTCTACACAGGGCTCATCCCTGGTGATCAGAGTCCCACTTCCCCTCCTCCAGGCCCTTTGTCAGCATCCCTTTCCAGACAGTCTCTCTCTGGCTGCCCCTCCTGAAACTTCCCTCTCCCCATTCTGGAATTTTCCTGTGCCATCACAACAAAGCTTGGACTTCAGGCTAGAAGGGCTGTTGGCTTCCCCTACACAGGTGCTCCCAAACTTTGGTGGGTGGAGGAGGAGTCATGGGTTGAGCACCTTGACCTTCTCTGTGCCTCCTGTGGCCTGATGACATGGTCCAACCCCAGGG
>NW_006408673.1:1363681-1365578 GCF_000296735.1 Chrysochloris asiatica | reverse complement strand
GATTTCCAAGGAGCAGGTAGTGAGCTTGAACCTTGCAGTTCAAACAACTTTACATTCTGTTGCCTCAGCCCACAGCACCACACCAGGACTGCCCACAAATCATACATTGCTCCCTCCATATAATGATCGCAATCCTTCCATGTAACAAGAGTTTTCCCACTTCCTCCCTGTGGTTCCTAGTTCCATTCCACAATCCTTCCCAAACCTTCTCAACTTTGTCCTTGTTGTTGTCATGTGCCGTAGAGTCAGTTCTGACTCACAGCAACCCTCAACAGGATTTCCGAGGCTGTAAATCATTATGGGAGCAGAAAGCCTCATCTTTCTCCCACAGAACAGCGGGTAGTTTCGAACTGCTGACCGTGAGATTAGCAGCCCAATTCATAACCACTACGCTTCCTTAGTAAACCATATTGAATGTTAGATCATTCCATGGTAAGCATACCTTACTGAGTGTTGTTGTTCCCCCTATATCTACTGCTTGGCTGAAAATTGGGGTACGAGGGAGATTTCCTTTCTAGATCTGAAGGGTGATTGAGGACCATAGTCTCGGATTCCGCCAGTCTCTTTCTGACCAGTAAATCAGGCAGGCCTTCCTTCTCTCTCTCACCTTGAGGTCAATGTGTGTCAGTGAAACATGGCCAAATCCAACCCATATTTTCAATGCAGTATTTCCCCCACTTTTACTCACAAGTTCACCTAGGTGGTCACCAGCAAGCGTACTAACCTGTTCACCGGTTCCCTCTGAGTTTCACTCTTAGAAGGTGGTTTTCCCTGATGGGCTGACTTCTCTAGCCTTGATGCCTCCAAAACAAACAGCTTGCTTGATATTCTAAAGTCAAAACAGTGCTGTGTTTTCTGTTTTCTGCAGGTCTTTCTTTCAATAAGAGTCATCTGTTCTCCTAGCCGTTATGGGTTGGTCTACATGTCCTTTCAAGTGGGCATGTCCCAACTCACAAGGTTCTGGATGGGGTTCAGGATTCTACCTATGGCCCGTACTCTACAAAGGCTTAACAAGAATTCCTATGTTATTTAGTATAATGTCCTCAAGGTTCATCCATGTTATGGGATGTTTTACAGTTCATTGTTATTATTCAAGGTTGCATAGTATTCCATTGTGTGTATGTTCCAGTTTGTTTATCCATTCTTCAGTTGATGGGCACTTAGGCTGTCTCCATCTTTTTGCTATTGTGAAATGTGCTGCTTTGAACATTGGTGTGCATATATCTACTCATGTCCTGGCTCATATTTCTTGTGGATATACACCAAGTAGAGGAATAGCTGGATCATAAGGTATTTCTATTTTCAACTTTCTGAGGAAGTGCCATACCATTTTCCAGAGGGTTGGACCATTTTACAGTCCTACCAGCAATGTAGGAGGGCCCCAGACTCTCAACACCCTTACCAGCATTTGTTGACCACTGTTCTTTTGTGCTTAGCTGTTAATGCTGGTATCAGATGATATCCCTTTGTTGTTTTGATTTACATTTCTCTAAGGAGCTCTGGTAGCGTAGTGGTTATGAATAGGGCTGTGAACCTCAGGGACAACAGTTCAAAACTTCAGCTGTTCTGCGGGAGAGAGATGAGGCTTTCTGCTCTGTAAAGATTTACAGGCTCGGAAACCCTGTACAGGGTTGCTATGAGTCGGAACCGACTCCACGGCACATAACAACAACCACCCATGTATTTTGTCTTTTATTGTATGTGTGCTGAATTATGTGATAGTTGACACATTTTAGCGGGAGGGACACAATTCAATCTATAAAACTATGCTACTTGATCTGGAGACAGGGAATGGCTGGGGACTCTAGACCCAGAGAGGGAGGGGACTGTGAAACAATATATGATAGAATGAATGTAAAACTAATGTTCTCCCATCCCATGTAAACTATCACATAAT
>NW_006408673.1:1348057-1363186 GCF_000296735.1 Chrysochloris asiatica | reverse complement strand
TGTCCAAATTGCCCATCCCTGTCTACTCTGTATATGGAGGGGGTGGGAATGATCCTTGCTATAAAGATTTGTTCCCTCTTTTGAGCTACTACATCCATAGGTGTAGGTCAAGTTCATCAAATTGTATCAGATTACTTTTTTTCCTCTTCATTCTTCTTCTAGTTGAGCTCTGATCATCCAGTCATTGAAGCCAGGTCAAGTGGGTATTATCTGCAAAGTGTGGGTATTCTTGTGCATGTGCCCTCTCTTCTTATCAACTGGACGCTTCACTCTCCACTCTAGTCCTCTGTGGCTATGTCACTGACTCTGGGCCCAAGAATCCCCAGGTCTTGCCACACTGCTGACCAACCAGATCTCCACCTGGGTTCACAGGAGTCTGTTGAACGTTGTAGGGCTTAGCTCACAGCTTCATTGTGATTTTTCCCTTACTTCCCCTTATCAGTGACAAACGTGGTCACCAATCAGAGCGTGTATTTCCATTGAGTCTTAGTCTTGGAAGGGGGTTTACTCTGAGGGGACCTGACTACTTGCCTTGATGTCTCCTGGGCAAGCAACTTGCTTGTTCTTGTAATAACAGTCGGTCTGCCTATATTGTTTTATATTTTTCCTGTAGGTCTTTCTTTCAAGAAGTATCTTCTGTTCTTCTAGCCGCTCCAGGCTGGTTTGCCTGTTCTTTCAAGAGGAAATATCCTACTTCCGAAGATTCTGGATGTGGTTCAGGATCCCACCTATGGTCTTATGTAATGCAGAGGCTCCGCAGGAAGCCTCCTTCATTGGGCATGTTGTAACCCCATTTTAGGTATTCCAATCAGTTTAGGCAGAAGACGGACTTACAAGCTTTCTATGGTGATATTTCTGGCTATTCCTTTCTCTCCCCTTCCAGTGTCTATTTTATAATGAAATACAAGGAAAACCAAGAATCAAAAGACAGCCAAGCATCTTAACATTATTTCCCCCTTTTCCCCATTCCAACCATGTCTCAATCCCTGTATCCCTGAACCCTATTGTTCCAAGGTTGCACATACATCATTCTTTACCTCTGTCCCACTTAGTCCATGCAAACTTGCCTAATTGTTCTCCCATCTGCTTTGTTCTTCCATTCCCCTCTCCCTTCTTGTATATTGCCCCCCTCCCCAGCACCCAAACTATCCTGTGTCTATTCCCTGCCTTGTGCTCCACCTTCCGGTCCCTCCCCTCACCCCACCCCCTATATCCTCATCCCAGCAACCAGCAAAGAACACAACCCCCTTTGTTATGGGTTCTTTTTCTTAGTCTTTTACAGTAGTGGTCCTATGCAGTATTTCTCCTTTTGTGACTGACTAATTTCACTTTACATATCCTCAAGTTTCATCCATGTTATGCGGTGACTTGCAGTTTCCTTGTTATTCTTCAAGATAGCATAATATTCCATTGTGTGTATGTACCGCAGTGTGTTTATCCATTCTTCAATTGATGGGTACTTTGGCTGTCTCCTTTTTGCTATTGTAAATAGTGCTGCTATGAACATTGGTGTGCATATATCTTCTCATGTTATGGTTCATATTTCTTGTGGGTAAATACCAAGTAGACGAATTGCTGGATCATAAGGTATTTCTATTTCCAACCTTCTTAGGAAGCGCCATATTGTTTTCCAGAGAGGTTGGACCATTTTGTAGTCCCACCAGCAATGCAGGAGTGTCCCAGTCTCTCCATATCCCCGCCAGCATTTATTGTCCTCTACTTTTTTTTATCTTTGCTGTTTTTGCTGGTGTGAGATGATGTCTCATTGTTGTTTTGAGTTGCATCTCTCTAATGGCTAGTGATCGTGAGCATTTCTTCATATGTTTGTTGGCTGCCTAGATTTCCTCCTTGGTGAAGTGTCTGTTCATGTCCTGTGCCCATTTTTTTGTTTGTGTGTTTTTTGCAATGTTTGATAGTGTATGTATGCCTATGTACTGTTGTTGGTAAGTGCTGTCGAGTCTGTTCTGACCCATAGTGATCCTGTGTAGGGTTTCCAAGGAGCAGATGGTGAACTTGAACCATCTGTCCCTATTTTTTTCATTGATGATCTTTATAGTCTTAGGTTTTACATTTAGGTCTTTAATCCATGTTGAGTTTGTTTTTGTATATGGTGTGAGTTATGGGTCTTGTTTCATTCTTTAGCAAATCGATTTCCAGTTTTGCCAGCACCATATGTTAAAGAGACTATCTCTTCCCTATTTAATGTGTTTTGGCCCTTTGTTAAAAAGATCAGCTGACTGTAGGTGGATAGATTTACTTCTGGGTTCTCAATTCTGTTCCACTTGATCTATGTATCTTTCATTGTACCGGTACTCTAGGCTATTTTTGATCACTGTAGTTGTGTAAATTTTGAGAAATCAGGGAGTGAGAGGCCTCCAGCTTTGTTGTTCTTCTTAAATAGTGTTTTGCTAATCTGAGGTCTCTTTCATTTTCACATAAAGTTCATGATCATTTTTTCCATCTCTTTAAAGAGTATTTTTGGAATCTGGATTGGAATTGTTATACCTGTAGATTGCTTTGAGTAGTATTGACATTTTCACAATGTTAAGTATTTCTACCCCTGAGTATGGTTTATTTTTTCATTTTTGCAAATATCTTTTTCTGATTTTGTAGTTTTCTTGGTATAGGTCTTTTGTTTCTCTGGTTAGATTTATTCCTAAGTATTTCAACTTTTGGAATCCTGGTGTGGCGCTGTGGGTTAATGCACCAGACTGCAAAGCCGTTTGAACTGCAAGGTTGGCAGTTCAAGCTCACCAGCTGCTCCTAGGAAACCCTATACAGGGTCGCTATGGGTCGGAACCGACTCGACAACACTTCACAACAACAGCATTTCAAATTTTGGGTGGCTGTTATAAATGGTGTTGTTTTCTTAATTTCCTTTTCAAAGCTGTCTTTATTTGAATAGAATAAACCAACTGATTTTTGTAAATTGATCTTGTACCCCTGCCACTTTGTTGAATCTTCCAGCGTGTTCCAACTATTTTTTTTCCCAAGTCTTTGGGATTTTTCTATGTATAGGATTATATTATCTGCAAATAGAATTTTACTTCTTCTTGGCCAGTTTGGATGCCTTTAATTTCCCTATCTTGCTTTATATCTCTGGCTAAGACTTCCAGGACAATATTGAATAGGAGTGGTGATAAAAAGGGCATCTTATCTGGTTCCTTTCTACTCCCGTAAAGATTTACACCCTCGGAAACCCTGTACAGGGTCGCTATGTGTCGGACCCGACTCAACGGCACTTAACAACAACAACAATATCTGGTTCCTGTTCGCAAAGGAAAAGCTTTCAGTTTCTCTCCATTGAGAGTGATGTTGGCTGTTGGTTTTGTATGTATGCTCTTAATTATGTTAAGGAATTTCTTTTTCAACTCCTACTTTGTTGAGTGTTTTTATCAGGAACGGATATTAGATTTTGTCAAATGCTCTTTCTGCATCAATTGATATGATCATGGTTCCTTTACCTTAAAAAAAAAAAAAAAAATTGTATGGTGGATTATGTTCATTGTTTTTCTAATATTGAACCATCCTTATATCCCTGGTTTGAATCCCAGTTGGTTATGATGTATTCTTTTTTTTGATATATTGTTGAATTCTATTTGCTAGGATTCTATTGAGAATTTTTGCATCTGTGTTCATGAGGGATTGTTGTTGTTAAGTGCTGTTGAGTTGGTTCCAACCCATAGCGACCCTGTATAGGGTTTCCCAGGAGCAGCTGGTGAGCTTGAACCGCCGACCCTGCAGTTCAAATGGCTTTGCAGTCTGGTGCATTAACCCACAGTGCCACACCGGGACTCATGAGGGATACTGCCTATGATTTTTTTGTTGTTGTTGTTTAAAATGGTATCCTTTCCTGGTTTTGGTATGAAGCTTATGTTTGTTTCATAAAATGTGTAAGAAAGGTTTCCATCCTTTTCTATATTTTGGAATAGTTTGAGTAAAATTGGTGCCAGCTCTTCTCAGAATATTTGGTAAAATGTACCAGTAAAGCCATCTGTTCTGGACTTTTTTGGTGCGAGCTTTTTGATGACCTGATCTATTTCTTCGTTTGTTATTAGTTTATTCAAGTTTTCTACTTCATTCTACCTTAGTTTAAGTAGGTCATGTTTTTCCATTTCCTCTACGTTTTCATATTTGTTGGAGTACAACGCCTCATATTGTTGTTGTTAAGGGCCATCAAGTCAGTTCCAACTCATAGTGACCCTGTATAGGGTTTCCAGGCAACAGCTGGTAAGTCTGAACCACCGACCTTGTGGTTCACACTTACCTGGTGGTGCAGTGCATTATCCCACACAAGCTTCGTGTATTGCTGATTCTTTGTACTGTTTTTCTCTTTCATTTATTTCTGCTGTAAATTTTATTAATTCTTTGCTTCTTGTGACATAGGCTTACTTTGCTGATCTTGTTCTAATTGTTGATGTTGTGTGAATGTGTTGATTTGGGTTCTTTTTCCAGATGCAGTTTTATCATAAGCACTTTACTGAATTGTGCTGCTGCTAGTTCTAGAGTCGATTTTGACTCAGAGTCTCCCATGTGACAGAGTAGAATGTTACCCCATAAGGTTTTATAGGTTGTTAGTTATAGGAAAAAGCCCTTGTGGCATAGTGGGTTACACATTGGGTATAAACCCATCAACCACTCCAGAGGCTAAAAATGATGCTGTCAGCGCTTATAAACCTCTAGTTTTGGAAATCCTAAGGGAGCATTTCTGCTTTGTTCTATAGAGTTGCTAATATGCGATGACAGTAAGTTTGGTTTGTTTTTTGTTGTTTCTTTCCATCTTTATGAGAGCAGACTGATAGTGAAACAATTGGTGGGTTTGAACCATGGGCCTGTAGATTGGCAGCTGATTACTTGTGCCAGCAGGATTCCTGTTATTAGAAGTTCACCATTTTATGACTGACGGTGCTAACATTGTCTGCTGTAACACAGTGGAAAATGACCAAAAGTCATTCTTTTTTCCATAATGGAGGATGGAATTCAGAGAAAAATTAGAGTGTATACTTTCTAGTTTAAAGGCCCACTCCTAGGAAATTGACTGTCAACCAGGAAGTAGTGTTGTTTTTATGGCTTTGGTGTTCCAACCTTCCAGAATTGGGAGTTGGTTCAGGTCCAGGGAGGTGGGAAAGGCCCTTGAGTCACAAAGCAGGGAAACGAAAATGGGCTAGGGGGCACAGGAGACCTTGAAGTGTCCTTGATGTTTTCACTTCTCTCAAAAAGAGCCTGAAGCAGAATGTGGCCAAGGAGACTCTGCCCAGCCCATAGCAGGAAGTACTTTCCCTGTGGGCTAATTTGAACTGTCATTTGAACTGCAAGGTCGGTGGTTCAAGCTCATCCGCTGCTCCTTGGAAACCCTATATAGGATCGCTAAAGGAGCTCTGGTAGCGTAGTGGTTACGACTCGGGCTGTGAACCGCAAGGTCAGCGGTTCGAAACTACCAGCTGCTCCGTGGGAGAAAGATGAGGCTTTCTACTCCCGTAAAGATTTACACCCTCGGAAACCCTGTACAGGGTCGCTATGAGTCGGTTCCGACTCCACGGCACATAACAACAACAACATGGGTGGGATCCACTCCATGGCACTTAACAACAACAAACCTTCAAGCAGGCGGAAGCCTGCTGGCAGGAAGAAAGTGGTGGAGTGGGACAGGGTGGATGCGGATGCGGGGACAGGGTTTGCAGCTGGAGGTTCTGGTGACAAGGTGCAGCCAGAGCTGGGGGAGAAGGCCTGCATCCCCCAAGGAAAACCTTGTAGGACTCCTCACCCTTAAGGCCTGAGCCACATGAGGGAAGCACAGACAGATCCTGCCTCTCCCTGAGCCCCCTATGATCAGGTGAAGTCCCCTCTCTACTCACATGTTAGGAAATCAGATGCTGATGAGAGCAGTCCTGTGCCCCAGGCGCCCTTCATTCTGTCTCAGCCCCACTTCCCTCTGATGTAATATCCAGTAATCACATACCTGTTTGGTACATTCACAGAGCCTTCGTGGTGCTGTGGGTTAAATATTGAGGTACTTACCTAAATAAGGTCACAGTGGTTCAAATCTACCACCTGCATTGCAAAGAGAAAGATGAGGCTGTTTCTGCTCCCATAAAGATGTAGTCTCAGAAACCTATGTAGGGTTGTTATGAGTTGGTGACCATGGCTTTGCTTGTTTTGGGTTTTGGTGCATTTAAAGGAGCCTTGGTGGTGCAGCAAGACAAGTGTTGGGCTGCTAACCATAAGGTTGGCTGTTCAAAGCCTCCAGCAGCTCTGTAGAAGAAAGATGAGGCTGTCTGCTCCCATAAAGATTTACAGTCTTAGAAACCCTATAGGGCAGGTGTATTCTGCCCTGTGGGGCCACTATGAGTCAGAAACGACATGATGGCAGAGGGCTTGTTGTTTTGGTTGGTGACCTTGATTTACAGACAAGGTGTTACCTAAGAAGATGCTGGGCACCCTTCTTTCTCCCCAGGATTGAAGAATTGGCTGAGGGAACTAGGTGGTTTTGAAGACATGATGGCTTCCTGTTAAGTGCTAATAAGTCAGTTGTGACTCCTATTAACTCTGTATAGGATTTCCTACCTAGTGGGTTTGAACTTCTGACCTTGCGGTTAGGAGTCCAGTGCTTATCCTACAGCCATTGTTTATCCTACAGCCAGTGTTATAATGGGTTATTGAGTTGGTTCCCACTCATAGACCCTGTACAAGGGTTCCATGGAGTGGCTAGTGGGTTTGAACCACTGACTTTGCAGTTCAAACTGATTTGCAGTCCAGTGCTTTATACTATAGCCTCACACCATGACTCTTATCTCTGAATGAGTGTTGTTGGTAAGTACTAAGTCAGTTCCGATTCATAGCTACCCTGTAAGTGCCGAGTCATTTCTGACTCATAGCTACTCTGTATAGGGTTTCTGAGGAGCAGCTGGTAAGTTTGAACTGCCCACCTTGTGGTTCAATCGGCCTTATGGTCCAGTGCTTTTCCTACAACGCCATATCAGAACAAGCTGATGTTTGAGTTCACACCCAAATTAGAAGGTATGGCCTAGGACAAGAGACAGTGAGGCTCTGATGTCATGCCCCCCCACCCCACCCCACCCCCTTCCTCTGTTGCAGCTGGTGAGTGACTTACTGGAATTCTGCTTCTACACTTTCCGCGAGTCCAAGGCCCTGAAGGTGGAGTTCCCGGCCATGCTGGTGGAGATCATCAGCGACCAGCTGCCAAAGGTGGAATCTGGGAACGCCAAGCCCCTTTACTTTCACAGGAAGTGACAGAATTGTCTTTGTGAAAGAACTTTGCCTTAAGTTTCCCTCTGTTAACTCCACGCCCACAAAGGACCCAAGAAATCACCTTTCCAACAGGCGATGATTGATTCACACGTGTTCAGCGGTTTCTCAACGTTGAAAATCATGTCAAGGGTTTGGAGCCTGGAAAGCCATCTGACATAGGTTTGGCAAGACCTCAGCAGTCTGAAGGATTCTTCCCTCTCCAACCCCAGTGCTTCGCAAAATGTTCCTGTTTCCTCTGGATGAAAAGCCATATCTAGTCAATAACTCCGATTTTGATATTTTAACAGATGGAAGTTTTAACTATGCCATGTAGTTTCTGGTATTGTTCGCTTGTTTTAAAAGGGTTCATGAACTAACGAACTTTTTCAAGCTTACCCTTGGTTTGCACATAAAACGTATAGTCAATATGGGGCATTAATATTCTTTTGTTATTTAAAAAACACAGAAAAGAAAAAATGTATACAGATTCCTGTTGTGTAATAATGGAACATGTGGTGTGCCGTAATGGCCCCCCCAGCCCCCGGGGGCCATCGGTCACCCACATTCCCTGCATCACTGGTGTACACGCCCTTCAGTGTCCATTTATTATTTAACTAGGATGGATAAGATGTTCAAACAAATGCCTTGGTTTAAATTTCTAGTATCTATTGTGTTGGCTTTACAGATAATTTTTGGCAGTCTTTTGCTGTGCTGTACATTACTGTATGTATAAATTGTGAAGGACCTGAAATAAGGTATAAGGAACTTTTGTAAATGAGACACATAAAAAAAAAATTCTTTAATGGTTAATAGGATGAATGGGAAAGTATTTTTGAAAGAATTCTATTTTGCTGGAGACTATTTAAGTACAATCTTTGTCTAAAACAAGGTAAATTTTTTTTTTTTTTTGTAAAGTGAAATGTTCTGCATGCATAATGAACCGTTTACAGTGTATTTAAGGAAGGGAAAGCTGTGCCTTTTTTTAGCTTCATATCTAATTTACCATTTTACAGTCTCTGTTGTAAATAACCACACGTAAACCTCTTTGGTTGTCTTTAAGCCTTTCTACTTTTTTCTGTACTTTTGTTTTCTCTTGGTCTCCCACTCGGGATGTCACTGGGACTTGAGCACATTTTCCGGCTTCGGCTTCATCCAACTTCCATCAGGGAGCAGCACAACTCGCTGCTCTGGGAAGGTACATGTGGTAACACACATGTGAGAGGATGGCCGGGGAGTGCTGAGTTCAAATCATCTGTTTGCTTTAGGAGAGCGGTCCTTTCCCCCTTTCCCTCCAGATCCAGAACTCAGTACTTGGAGAGCTCCGTGAGACAGAGAGTGTTATACCCCCCTCCCTTCTCCTGTCTTTTAGGAGAAAAACTCCAGGCACTTTCTTTGCCAGTAAAAGATCTTGTTTTCCCTCCTGATCTTGGAAAGGGGTTTTGCACTCCTGGAAGCGGAGGTAGAAACACACATGCATAGCTCATTGCAGGATGTAAAGGGAGGATGCACATTGGCTAGGTTCAGTCAGAGCAGTGTGGAGACCGGAAGACAATGAGAGGGTTTTTAGATTTTTAAAAGGTAGGTTTTAAAAAGAAATTTTATACATAAACAGTTTTGAAAAAAGAAAAAAACAAAAAAAACAAAAAATACACTACAGATCATACAAGCAAGACAGTGGCACTAAAATTTTTAATTCGTTAATCTGTTTGGCACTGATGCAAATTGATGGCTTTTCTCTTGCCCCGAATCACAGGCATATATGTATTTTAGCTAACAATATGATTGCACTAAATAAGCTACTTTTGAATAGAGGCCAAATTAATCTTTGCAAAGCAATGACAGTCACCAGGTTGTCAGTGAGATCACATTCTTTTCCAAAAGCTGAAAGCTGAAGCTGGAGAGGCCCAGGTCCAGGGAGGGCAGCATTGTCACTGCTGCTTCTCTCCAGGGTTCACCATGCAGGCAAACATTACTTTGTCTTTCCAAAGACGCCTGCGCTATGCAAGGGGAAACCTGTGAATGCTGGACTCACAGGAAGGAGTTTTTTCCATACATAATTTGCAATTTCAGGAATTTAATTTCTAGACAGATCTTTTCATCGCCATCGACTTTACACGCACAGCAATATGAAAGCCACACTTCGAAGGCGACGAAGACACAGCATGCAGATGGGGAGTTTCTGAAATGGAAAAGGCTGACCAATGCGGCTTTCAGTTCACACTTCTTATGGAATTGGAATTTCTACCGAACCAGGTTTGGGATGGAGATGATGGTATACATCAGCTTTTTATATTAACAAAGTTACTGGCTCTTTGTCTGTCTCCAGGTAACTTTGCTTGATGAAACAGCAAAGCCATATTCTCAATTCACTGTTGAATGCCTGTCCCAGTTCAAATCGTCTGTCTGCTCTTATTTTTTTACCATATTGCTCTTAAAAAAAAAAAAAAAAAAAAATCTTGGTTTGGTACAATTCATAATTCATCAAAACTTCTTCATATAATTAAAAACACACTAAATTAGTTTAAAATGAAGCAATTTATATCTTTATGCAAAAACATATGTCTGTCTTTGCAAAGGACTGTAAGCAGATTACAATAAATCCTTTACTTTAATCACCTGTTGTTTGGAGACTGTTCATTCGAGTGTTAATAGGAACACCTGGATTTCATGCCCTTCCCACATCTCCAGTTGGGATACTTCTGCCCACGTGCATAGAGTAGCAGTATTTCCCCATTAGATAAGCCCCTATGCCGGCCTCGTGTCGAGTCTACTCTTTGGTGACTTATTAGGTGATTTTGTTCTCATTGCTAATATGTGTTGGAGAGCCCTGGTGGTACATTAAGCACTTGCCTGCTCACCAAAAGGCTAACTCCACAGAGTGGCTCTGAGGGAGAAGATTAGAGCTGGGGAAGCCTGATGGGGACAGCTCTACTCTGTCCTTGGGGGTGGCTGTGAGTTGAAATCCACTGGATAGCACCCACAAACCACAATACTAGTTCATATAAATACCCTGCAACAATTTTTATAATAATTATTACATGTAGCTGCTAAAACAAAACAAGACCCACTGTGTGCCTTGTCTAATTTAGCTTCACAGCCCCCTGAATCTTGTTACACATTTTACCAAAGAGGAAACTCACTTGGAGGCTCAGACAATTGGACCAACGCCCCCCATGGACCAACGCCCCCCATGGGCCAACTGCAAAGTTCTTCCTCAGGGAAGTCTCATGTTCTTGCCTTCCGCTTCACCTGCTCTGTGGACACTCACTTGGGGTTCTCACTGGTGTGATCCTTGCTCACACTCCTCACAGGTTCTTCCCCTCAACTTCACTCATTAATAAGGACCACAAAGAGAACTAAGCAATTATCAGCTCACTTAAAAACAGAAAACACATCTACCACAAGAGGAATTCAAGAAGTCATTTTAATGTGTCATTGTTCAAATGACTTGCTTTCAGAAACTACTGGATAGTTAAAGGAGTTCAACTGCTTCTGTGCCATAGATACATTTCAGATCATAGCACAGCCCTCCAACATGGCACAGGAAAACACAAGCGTTTTTAACTTAAAGGTGTGCACACAAAATAGGTTTGTGAAACACTCACTGCATATTTAACAGTTTAAGAAATTTGACCTGTTAAGGAGCAAGACTTTTACAGGCAGTGCCCTATTCTAAATACAAGAGTCTTCGTGGTTAAAGTGTGTGCCCTTGCTGAATTAAAAAACACAAACTCACTGGCCCTGAGTCAATTCTGACTCTCAGTCACCGTGTATAGGGTTCTCGAGGCTGTAAATCTTTACAGGAGCAGGAAATAGCTGCCTCTTTCTCCTGAGGTGTCAGTAGTGGATTTGCACTGCTTATTTTTTGGTCAGAGTTATTGGTGGTGGTGATGTGCCGTGGAGTCGGTTCCGACACATAGCAACCCTATACAGGATTTCTAAGGCTGTGAATGTTTACAAGAGCAGAAAGCCTCATCTTTCTCCAGCAGAACAGCTGATAGTTTCGAACTGCTGACATTGAAGTTAGTGGCCCAACTTATAATCACTATGCTACCAGAGCTGCTTAAGAGTGTTATTACTGTAAGAGTGTTATTCATTTCTAAGAATTCCTTAAAGTGATCTCAGGCTCAAAAAATCCAGCTGCAAACGAACCATGAGCTAAGAACCAAGTCTCTGCCATTGGAACAGACAGCCACAGTGCGTGTCACAAACAGTAGAAATTATACATAATGATGCATATGTAATTAGGGCTTGGTTTGCTTGTGTGTGTTGAATGTGCGTCACGCAAACAGAAAACATTGTCCCTTTATGTTCAAGTCAACTATAATATACTTGATAAATCATGCAAGTGTACACAGATTAAAATGACTTGATTACAAGTATTTCTGGCACTTTAATTTCAAGTCATTCTGTTGCTAGTGCAGCAATTTGCTCAGAAATAAAACAGTGGCTTTCATACCCAAAGGATAAGAGAAGATTCAAGCATTATCTTAACTCTCAGCATGGACCATGACTGTTTATAGCAAAGCATCTCCAAATTAATAAATCACCTACAATTTACTAAGGAGCTGTGGTAGCTTAGTCATTATGAATCAGGCTGCTAATCTCACAGTCAGCAGTTCAAAACTACAGTTGTTCCACGGGAGAATGATGAAGCTTTCCACTCCAGTAAAGATTTACAGCCTCAGAAACCCATATAGGGACGCTATGAGTTGGAACCAACCCCATGGCACACCACCACCACCACCATTTACTGATTCTCACAAGTGTGTGAGTCATCTGGTGGGTGAGGGTTCTACTTATCCAGCCAACAGCCTTGGCTGAGTTGGGTTGCTTCATGCATCTGCAGTCAGCCAGTAGCTGTTTGGTGTCAGATGGCACTGTTCTATGTGGCCCTCATCCACCAGGAGGTTAGCCTGGGCTGATCTTCATCGCAAGAAGGTGTAACACTTTTTCTAACCCTTAACTGGATCAAGTTTGCTCCTTCCCCATTGGCCAAAGCAAGTCATAAGGCCAAAACAAACTCCAGGTACATTGTTGTTGGTTGTTAGGTGCCATCGAGTCAGTACTGACTCATAGCGACCTTAAGCACAGCACAACAAAACACTGCCCGGTTCTGGGCCAACCTCACTATTGTTGCCACGCTAGAGTCCATCGATGCTGCCACCTGGCCAATCCATCTTGTTGGGGGTCTTTCTCTTTTTCTCTGACCCTCCACCTTACCAAACATGATACCCTTCTCCAGCGACTGGTTCCTGCTGACAATATGTGCTAAGTATGAGAGACTAAGTTGGCCATCTTGGTCTCCAAGGAGCACTCTGGAGGGCTCTACAAAAGAGCTTACGTTAAGATGCAGTGAAAGATGAGGACCATGAAATTCATCTACCACTAGCAGTTACCAGATGTTGTTCTTGTAGAATTTGGGTTGCCAAGACAAAGTTTCCATGTTTGCTACCGTCTGAAAAAGCCATCTCTGTGACTCTTTATGCTCTGGGTCAGGGAAGCTCATGGTGCCGGTGAACACGAACTCTAGAACAGGGTATGATTTTCCTCCTCCCACTATCCTAGCTCCTTCCTCTAGTTTCCACAGCTGATAACCCTCCAAAGAAGGCACAACCTAGACGCCAGCCCACGTCACTGAGCTGTCCAAATGAATTTTGTGCATTCACTGCTCACGCTCAAAAGTGCCGGTCTTTTCTCAGGCCGAAAACAGAAGTCGGCTTTCCAATCAAGATGATCTAATAGGGAAGTATCCTGTCATGTATGCTTCTAACCAGTAGATTGAGATATCTTTAGCCAGACACTAAAGCATAAGGAGAATAAACCCAGTTATGCAAATGGGCTAGCAATTAATTACACCAACTCTCCACTTAACAACATGGTTAGGTTCCAAAGACCGGGTTGTTAGGTGTAAATTGGAGTTAGGCGAAAACGGAGGATGACTATATCATTACATAACTGCCACAATTACATCATCATAACATGACTGCCAAATTACACCATGACGTAACTGCCAGGTTTCATCATTATCTAGCTGCCAAACGACGGAGAACCATGGCCCACCAACTGGACATGTCACTTAAACCATCATAGCTAGTGTAACTTGTTTCGCACCTCAGCATTGCTACAGCCAGACACGATGTTTACGCGCAAAGTAGTTGGATAGATTTTTTACTGTGGTCATAAATGCAAAGTGTCAAATAATGCAATAGTTGATAAGTGTAGAGTAGGTAACGTGCAGGCCAGCCAAAGAAAAATTGTATTGACAAGCAGCTGAGAAGGCATTTGCATGAGCTAGAAGCTAGAAAAACTGTTTGCGAACACTCCAGGAAGAACATCTTCAGGGAGGAGGGAAAATGAATGGAAAGCTGTATGGCTCAGAAGACAAAAAATCCTGGGAAATGTGACTGAGGAAAAGTAACCCTGACTGAAGTAGACTTTGAGAAACTTCAACAAAGTGAGAAGACGGCTCAACCCTAAGGTGAATGGGAATTAAAAACAAATCAAAGATGAAAAAGATAAAGAGTGCCTTTGGGGAGAAGGAGGAAAGCAGAAGACAGGCACAGGCGGGACACTGGAAGGAAGCAGGAGATGGTGAAGAGATGGGATTGGTGATGGAAACAAGCTCCACCATCCCAAAACCCTGCTCGCCTCTTCTTCTAGCATCTCACATATGTAAACTCTAGTGTGACGCTGCAGGCTAATGCATTGGGGTACAAGTTTGGTTTCAACTTGTAGTTCAAACAGTAAGGTCAGCTTGTTTAAGCTCACCGGCTGCTCCTTGGAAACCCTATCTATACAGGGTTGCTACAAGTTAGAACAGACTTGATGGCACTTAGCAAGTTAGCGTAGTGGTTATGAATTGGGCTGCAAGCCACAAGGTCAGCAGTTCGAAACTACCAGCTGTTCCGTGGGAGAAAGATTAAGCTTTCTGCTCCCATAAAGATTTGCAACCTCGGAAACCCTGTACGGAGTCGCTATGAGTCGGAACCGACTCCACAGCACATAACAACAACAACATGGTACAATTAGTTAACACACTCTGCTGCTAACAGAAAGGGTAAAAGTTTCAGTTCAGCCAGAAGCACCTTGAAAGAAAATCCTGGTCACCTACTTCCAAAAGCCAGCCATTGAAAACCCAATGGAAATAGTCACACTCTAATATGCAAGAGGTTGCCACGAATGAGAATCAAGTCCACAACAACTGTTTTTGGTTTAGACAAGTCAGTGGTGGAAGTGCTGGAATTCTTACCTCCCACTTGGGAGACCCAGGTTCAATTCCTGGCCAATACACGTCACGCACAGCCACCAGTCATCTGTCAGTTAAGTTTGAATGTGGCTGTGATGATAGAACAAGTTTCAGCTGAGCTTCCAGACGAAGCAGGACAAGGAAAACAGGCCTGGCATTTTATTTCCAAAACTCAGCCAATGAAAACCCTTGGAATCACAAGGGTCCATTGTACATGCGGTCACCATGAGTCAGGACTAACTGGATGGCAGCTAACAACACTGGCAAGGGTCCTACTTGTCGCTTTCTAAGCTCTGCACTTCTCTAAGCACCCCGTGCGCATTGTCCTTAAAGTAGTCACACAACTAAATGCTACTAGGTCCATTTCATAGAAGACGAAAACTGTAAACATAAAGAGGTCAAACTACTCACCCAAGGTGGTGGTGGTGGTTGTTAGGTGCCTTCTCAAGTCGGTACTGACCCATAGCGATGTTATGCACAGCAGAACGAAACACTGCCTGATCCTGGTCCAACCTCACCACTGTTGCCACGCTTGAGTCCATCGATGATGCCACTTGGCCAATCCATCTCGTTGGGGGTCTTCCTCTTTTTCTCTGACCCTCCACCTTACCAAACATGATATCCTTCTCCAG
>NW_006408673.1:1319623-1347957 GCF_000296735.1 Chrysochloris asiatica | reverse complement strand
AATTCATAGCAACCCGATCCTGGGTCAACCTCACTACCATTACCATGCTTGACCCCATTGATGCTGGCACTTTGTCAATCCATCTCATGGGCGGGTCTTCCTCTTTTTCTCTGACCCTCCACCTTACCAAACATGATATCCTTCTCCAGTGACTGGTCCCTCCTGACAATATGTCCGAAATATGAGAGACAAAGTTTGACCATCTTGGCCTCCAAGGAGCACTCTGGCTGTACTTCTTCCAAAGGTAGACAACAGGATTTCCAAACACGTTTTTAACTCAAACCATGTACTTTTAGCCACCATCCTCTACTAACCTCCATTACCCCCCTCCCCACAAGGCAAGATGGTGCAGAGGAAAGAGCGCGTGACTTGCTTACGGAACCAAGGATCACTCGTGGGATCCTTCATCTTGTCTCCTATAAAATGGGGTGGTGTCTCCTGCCTCTTAAGGCCACTGTAAGGAAAGGGTAAGTTCAGTGTCCAGCTCTGGCTCAGACTTGTTTCTTCCCCCACCCCAAGCCTTCAGCTGCAGGTGCTGCTACTGCAAGGGGAAGAGGGTGGGCCTGTTGGCTCAGTGTTCATCTGGCATCTCCTCTCCAGGTGCAGAGGCCCCAGGCCAGGCTGTGTGGGTGACACACCATCAGATGTCTTACCCACAGCCCGCATCAAATCAGAACGTCCCCAGAGCAAGGGACCTTGCCTTTGAATGCACCCAGCTTAGAACCCTGGTCCGAGCAGCTGGAGCGGAGCGAGGTGGGGCCAATTGGAAGTTGGAGGCTGAAGAGAACAGAGAAGCATGGGGTTGGCCAGATGACTCTATGTCAATCTGCAGGAACGCTGAGGGAAGAGCCTGGCTTTGGCACTCAGTCTAGGCACACGCACATGCAGGGTCATGGGCAGGAGCTCCTCCAGGGACAAACAATGCTGATCTGCCAGCGTCTGACCCAGCCCTCAGCCCTCCAATCCAACTTAATCCAGGTGGAGAGATTAGCGCTGAGGCCTAGAGAACAAAGGGATTGTTGAGGCATGAAGAGGGAGCAGTGCAATGGAGTCAGTCAGGAGAGGTCACCACAGGAAGACCCTCCAGGATTCCCACACACTGGAGGGGTCCCTCACCCCCCAGAACATGCCTGCTGAGAACAAGTAAGGCTCCCAGTTAGAATGTTCTGTTAGGAAGCATCAACATCAGAGGAAAATGCATTTCCATCAAGGGGGTTGCCCGATCATAAAGCATTACAGAGGTAATGAATTCCACCTCCGCTTCCCCACACCAGGACTGACAAATCAAGTAGTAAATTACATTTTATTTCATTTACAGAGACCTTGGGGCAAAGAGGTGGTATTTGCAGAACAGCACACAGGTGAGAAGCACCAACGGGGAAGCCTCTTATAAAGACGCAGAGTGCTTTCTGGGTGGAGTGAGCTAGGGTCCAGGGAGGAGGGCGTTGTCCGGGAGCAGGAGGGAAAAGTACATCTCTGCTTCAGTATGCTTTATTAGATGACCCCCTGGCTCCCAGCAGCAGCCCCTCCAGAAAAAGCACCGGTCACACCATGGTGACCAGAGTCCAGAGTCCACCCTGGAAACATAACACTGCCAGGAAATATGGTTCCCTTTAAAATCTCAGCAGCAGGTGAACGGGGAAGGTAGGTGGGGTCAGCAGTAGGCGGTCCTTCCTCCCATCCTGCAGGCTGGGTAACTCACACCCAGCCCTCCCAATGCGTGACAATGGCAAAGTCCAATCCAAGAATCTTGCCATTCTTCTCCCAGTCTGCACAGTTCCGTTCTGTGTCTCCCGAGCCCTCCCCACATGACTTTCAGCCCCACCTTCCCACCCCTGGAGTGCCAATCCATGTGGCAAGGTGGGTGTGGGTTCTGTCCTTACAAGGCAGTTGTTACCCCAGGCAGATCCTGGAGGCCAGGAGCTAGAGCAGCTTGACATAGTTCTGTGGAATCAGCCCCCTCTTGCCGTTCAGAGTCCCTTCTAGCCAGCCAGGTTCCCTGGAGGTTTGCACTGAAAAGGAAGAGAAACCAGTTTTTAACAAAATCCATGCATTCAATGTCCCACTGTGAATCTTAGCAAATGGGGCTCATTTCTGGGGTGTTCAGTTAGTCTACACAGTATTATTTATAGGATCTGCCCCCTTCACCACCACACTCCTCCCCTGTTTTCTTGGAATGACCTCCTAACTGGTCACTCAGCTTCTAGTGTGGCCCCTTCCGATTTACTCTGTACTAAGGAGCTCAATGAACTTTCCAGCACACAGAGCTGATCACATCATTGCCCCCCCCCCCCATAATTCAACCCCACTGCCCACAGAGCCAAATTCAAGCTGCTTATTGGCCTCTTGATTTCCCCATATGATTATGACTCACAGCAACGTTGAAGAGCAGAACTGCCCCAAAGGGCAGAGGGTCCAGGGCTATAAATCCTTATGGAAGCAGACTGCCTCATCTTTTTCCCACAAGGTGACTGGTCGGTTTGAACTGCCAACCATTCTGGTTACCAGCTGAGGGTTTATATCTTATGTACCAGCTGCAAGGAATCACCCAGACCCTGAGGTACTGCAGGGAGTCGTCTTTGACTCTGCTCAATACCTATCAGCCCCCACAGGAAGAGAGATAAACACCGAGACCCTCTGCTCTCTCTGCTGGATGGAGAGCTCCTGAAGGCAGGGTCTGCGCCAGACATATCTGGGGCTACGGGTGGCCCATCAATAGCTATGGGTGCTTACAGGCATGGATAAGAAAATGACTGAGTGGCAAAGGGCACAGGGTCCAAGCACTAACATCACCACATTTGGAGATCAAACAGAGAAGCATTTGCTAACCCCCAGCTGTTGGCAGTGCAGGCCCCTCACCACAGAAGGGAGCAGAGGGCACCCATGTACATATAGGAAGTAGGTGGAGCTGGTCTTAAAAAGCAGCTTAGGGCAGTGTTTTCCAAACCTTTCTGGTCACAACTCATAGTGAGAAACAGTTCATAGTACATACCAAGTACCCACCCAAATCCACACACATATATAACAATAGTTTTATGAAACAAAACGTACTCTCATTATGTATAATGTATTCTTTGTTGTTGTTTTTTTAAATGCTGATTGTAACTGTAAATTGAATTTATGACCCACTTAAGCAATGTGCTGTTAAACCTCAAGGTCAAACGTTCAAATCCACCACCGGCTCCTCGGAAACCCTATACAGGGTTGCCATGAGTCGAAACCAACTTGATGGCACTTAACAGCAACAGTAATATGCGGCAGTCCACAGTTTGAAAAACACTGAAGGTTCGATTCTAATTGTCCTTTTCAACAAGAGAACCATTAATTCTTCCTTCCCCAGGATAAAATACCTATACATTCGGATGTTGGCACCACCTTGGTCTTCTGTTCTTTCTGAGGTTCAACAAACCCAGGCTCAAAGGCTTCTGCACAGCTGTTTCCTTACCCTGACTGCTCTTCTCCCTACTGTATACAGGGACAATGCCTACTGGTCCCTCAGACATCAGGTGACACAGACCCTTCCTCAGGGATGCTTCCTGAGGCTCCAGACCAAGCTAGGGTGCCAGTTACATATCCTATACATGATTGCCAGGAAGCTTAGTCATGTGTGTGTGTGAGCAAGAAAGAGACAGACAGACAAATAGACACAGACATTAAGATGCACTGTTTGACTCTAGGCTATCCCCTGAGAACAGGAAGCTTGTAAGTCCTAGTACCCTGACCATACCTGACACACAATAGTCTGTCTAATGAGTGAATGAATGAATGCCTCAGAAATGTACTCCAGTGGTGATCAGGCAGCCAATCACTTTCTGCCAGTCTTCCCGGACCTTTACCTTTGACATTGCTCATCAGGGCATGATCTTTAAAGGGTTCTCAATCTAAAGTGCCCAAACTGCCATACCACCAGAGTTCATGACAGATCCTCTGTGAAAGGTGTCGTGGGTCTGTGTGGAGAGGTGCTCCAAGTAAAAAGGAACTCAGAGTTCAAGGGCCTAGAGGGACGCCTGCTGTGCGGACAGGGGAAATGACTTAACCCTTGGAGCCTGGCTCTAGCTCTACCTGCAAAACGAGGTTGCTGGCATTTAAGCCTGCAGGATTATGGTGAGGTGTCTTAGTTTGTTCACTACTGAAATAACTTTTTACTTGAAAGTTGTGTGGAATACGGCAATATTGCTATAACAAATGCAAAATTAATGAGTACTCAAGTCAGTAAAAAATAACTCTAAATAACCAACCCCTGATCAAACAAAGCAATTTAGACTTTCCTGACTGAATTGGAGATTGGTAGACAAGATAACAACTGAAGTGTTACTAGGGTGGAAAAGCTCTGGGTGCTCTCAGGTAACATGCTCCTGGCTTCATATTGGGTTTGTGGCAGGAGGGTAAAGATGGAACATCATCAGAGATGGTCTCTGGGACCCACTATTTCAAGCTCCAGGGCTATCCAGGCACTAAGGCAGAACTAGAATCATTATTATTTCTTTAGAACAGTCTTTGCATTCCTAAAGCAACCTTGACCAAATTATTGTTACTGCTAACCCAACACCAGCTCAGTGGGACTGGCTCACACCCTGAGCACCCACATGCCTTTTGAGGGGGAATCCAGGGCACACCTAAGAGAGGGGCACCTGAGCTGCGGACCTGCCTTCTCCTCTCCTGGGTGAGAGGGGCTACTTTGTGTGTGTGTGTGTGTGAATTATGTGATAGTTTACATAGAAGAACATTAGTTTTACATTCATCCTATTGTATATTGTTTCATTGCCATGGTTACAATCCCCTCCATGCAGAGAGGGGCTACTTTTATTTACATTATTTTAGAGGAAATTTTTTTAAACTAGCACTATTTATTGTAACAGATCTCACTTAGATTTCCAATAAGTGGCTCCTAAACACCTCTGGGTGTCCAGCCTCTAGCCACAGATGGGGCTATGGACTACACCAAGGCGCTTCGCCCAGCCGCTGCCAAGAACAGTGAGGACCCCACTTCCGGAAGCTCCCTGCACAGGGGCCTGCCACGGGGTGAGGCGGTGAGGTACATTCATCCATGTTATTACTGCGCCACATATGGAGAGACGTCAGGACGGCAGGGATCGTGGTGCCACCCGCGGCCCGTTGTGCTCTGACGCTGCTCGGGCCAAAGCTCCAGAGAGCAGCCTCACCACAGAGTGGTCTATATGTACAGCGAGGTCTGTTTGTCCATTTTTGTAGGTAGAAGATGTGATGGTCTTTGTTTTTAGTCATTTCCCATGTATCCCGTGGCCTAGTTCGGATGCCTGCCAACACCACTTCAGCCCAGCAGCCCCAGACAGCCGGCTGCATGACGATGATGCCCATGTCATGGGAAAACCACACATGTGACAATACACAGATGGAGTCACGGATGCTAGCACAGAATGGCTGATGCCTTCCACAAAGACTCCGAGATGCAGAGAAGCATGGGGAAAGAGCCAGTGTTGGACCTGCGATGCGTACCCAACCCACAGAGGAAGCAGGACAGATCTAAGAAAGAAAGTATTTCTGGTGACAGTTCTGTGGACTGATGTGTAAGCATGGCCACCTGGTGCATCCAGAGGAGAAGTCGTATGACCTGTCACTCTGTCCTGCTGTATTTAAGTCATCAGAAATGGCCACTCCACAGACATTCAAGGCAGGGAGTGGGTTACTGGAAATGTTCTAAGCAAGCACGTGCTACTAACTTTTTATAAGTCTAAGAAATCAGCTATGCACAGAAGATGCAGGAGCAAACACACACTAAACAAGGGCAACTGCTCACTAGACACTCCCATGACCTTCAAGCGCACGTTGTTATGAGCACAATTTAATGGCACCGGGCAGAGTAACTATGTGTGCCAGGTGCTCTGGCCAGACTGAAGCCATGGATCCTGTCCTGAAGCATGGACTGGCTTCAAGTTCCAGGTCTGCCACAGAGATGCTGTTTGATTTCAGCAAGGGCCACATCTTCAAGAACTCAAGCAGCATGAGCTCCTAAGAGCTCGTGTGAAGATCATAAGTGCTGCATGTCATTACAATTTACTGCCCCGTAACAATAGGGTCCAGACTTCAAAGCTGTTTGAACTGCAAGGTTCAGCTGCTCCTCAGAAACAGCTGCTCCTCAGAAACCTTATACAGGGTCACTATGGGTCAGAACCGACTCGACGCCACTTAACAACAACAATAGGGTCAGGGAGCTAGCAACAACATATCTGTGAGATCCTCCAGAAAAGACTCTAAATTCAGAGTTTTCTTTTTGTTTTTTAAGCATAATGTAACAACATACGTGATACATATTTAAATCTGAAATATAATAAAATGAATAGTGAGAACTCACCACTCAACATAAGAAAATTTAACATATGGGTTTAGTCCATCCCCCTCTTCACATCCCCACTCCATCATGAGACTATTGTTAACTTGACTGCTGTTTCTCATTCTCTTGCCCCCACTGACACTTGTTGTCCAATAGATTCTGAATCACGGTGACCTATATGAGTCAGGGCAGAACTGAACTATGCACCACAGAATTTTCAATGGCTGATTTTTCACAAGTAGATGGCCAAACCTTTCTTATGACATTCCTCTGGGTAACCTTGAACTCCCAACCTTTCAGTTGGTAGCCAAGTGTGTTAACAACAAGTTCTGGTGTGGTGTGGCAGAATAATACACTAGCCTGCAAGGTCAGTTAGAACCACAAGGTTGGTGGTTCAAACTCACCAGTCGCTCCTTGGAAACCCTAAATAGGGTTGCTATGAGATGGAACTTTGTTGTTGTTGTTGTTGTTAGGTCCCACTGAGTTGGTACCGACCCATAGCGACCTTATGCACAGCAGAACAAAACACTGCCTGATCCTGGGCCAACCTCACCACTGACTAGAGGGCACTTAACAACAACAAGGTACTTTTTTCACACATTTTTCTTAAAATTTCTCATGGTAGGAGTATGCCTAGAAAGCAGCTGCTGTGTTGTGAGGACTATACATGATCAATTTCCAAATTGTCTTCCACAGATTACATACATATTTGAGGCATGTAAAGTTTAATTACTGCTGGCGTTTAAAGATTAATGTAGGCCACACCTGCTCCAAAACCAATGGAATGATCATTTCTACTTGTTATGCACCATCAGATCCATTCTAACTCACAGGGACCCTATAGATCTGAATAGAATGGCCCCATGGGGTTTCCTAGACTGTAATGTTTATGGGACCAGATCCCCAGGCCTTTTCTCCCAGTAGGTGGGTTTGAACTGCTAACCTTTCAGTTAGCAACCAAGTGCTTAATTGGTGGCCCACCAGGGTCCCTTTGTCTATATGTAGCAACAACAAAACCTGGAAAGGGTAGAGCCAATCATTGCTGAGAGTTCCAGTTCCTGGACCACCTCCAGCAGAGAGGGAAACAGGAGATTCCTGTTTGGAATGAAAGCAGGACTGACTGTAACCAATGGAAAACAGTTCTAGGGTGCCCAGGCCCATTGAAAACAGAAAGGTCCCTCTGACTGTCCTGAGACTTCCCAAACACCAGTAGGGAGATATGAGAGGCGTTTCCCCAGATCAACACTAAGCATTAGTGTATCTACTGTAGAAGCAGAGCTTTGGTCTAGCATCTGAACTTATAAATTAAACCCAGGTCCACACAGTAAGCAAAGAGGAAGGAGCCATTATAAAGCTACGTAATTACTAAAGATCCTTTTCCTTTCCACACTCTGGTTAGGGTTTCTCATTGCTGTATATATTCCAAACCACATAATCACTGGCAATGCTGCCCAAGGGCCACTTTGACCTGGATTTTGTCTTCTCCACAGGCCAGTGAATGCCGTAAGTCAGATTCCTTTGTTGCCCAGAAGAAGTACAAAAAGGGATTGGACTCCAGCAGCAATTCCAATTGGATAAGTGAACAAAGCAAAGTTGTCTTGGACATTTTAAGAATATAAACTAACGCTTGTCTGCAGATAGGATGTGTTTCTGGGGGCAGTCTCATGGGCTCAGCTGTAAACAGTAGCCACTTGGAACACTGTCTACCTTCAGAGAAATGAGGTCAGGTGACCTGTTAGTCTGTCCTGCTGTGTCTAAGTCATCAGAAGGGGAGAACTCACAGTCAATCGATACAGGGCTTTATTGGATGTATTCTGAGCAAGTACATACTTCCAACTTTTTACAAATTATCTGCTGAGGTATCAACTATCCCCAGAAGATGAAGGTAAAAACACAAGAGAAAAGAATATGTTTGCTTAAGGACCCTCATGGTCAATTCCTGGATGGTGCAAAAGGTTAACGTGCTCGACTGCTAAACCAAAAGGTTTGACGTTCTAGTAATCCACCCAGAGGTGCTTGGTGATCTACCTCTGAAAAATCAGCCATTGAAAAGCTGATGGAGGACAGTTCTATGCTAACACACACACACACACACACACACACACACACACAGGTCCTCATGAGTTGAAATAGACTTGATGGTGTTCTTTAAGAACTGTCCCTAAGAAGCAGGTATGCTTTGCACGCTATTTAACTGCACCTCCACCAGAGAACCTGAGGGGAGGCACCTGCAAGCATGTAGCTCACATGAAATAAGATGCTAATAGATTTGTGCAGGGAGGCGGTGTCAGCACATCTGCATGGCATTTGTGGAGCAGCTGCCATTGCCCGAGGGACTGAGGAAGCACTGAGACATACTGTGCCCCAGACAGCAATAGCCTAGACAAAGCTGTGAACCAGCATTACAAGGCACCAAATTGTGAAAACATGACTTGGCTCAAAATGCAGCCACAGCCATGGCATACCACCATGCGCCAAGTGTGGCCTCACTTTTAGTAACATCCTCCACTAAGGTCGACAACACTAATGCCCAGCTTCTACTGGCTAAAAATACCTTCCTGACACAACATCAATCTTGTGGACATCTCTGAAGATTCGGATGAAGACAGTGATGCATAGGGTACTTAAAGAACTTGCCCAGGGTCACACAGGAAGTAGAAAAGCCATAGATCTGAACTCACCAAGTAAGTGCAGAGTTTATAATCCATAGCTACTATGCTATCAATCACTCTCTTCTTCCAAAAACACATTGAGATACTAATCTATGTATCAGGAAATGACTTGGAGGAACACACCCACATACATGAGGGGGCTTCAAAAAGTTTATGGAAAAACTCCATTATCTTTAAAAAACAACAACAACAAAAACACAAAACTTTTTATTGTGACTTAAGTGAAGATTTACAGAACAAATGGTTTCTCATTCACCAGTTCCTAGACATTTTGTTTCATGACATTAACTGAAGTACCCACAGTGTAACTGCACTCTTCCCACTTCCTTCATGTGTTTAGTGTTTGCATTTGTGCATCTTTCCTATCCATTCCTGCCTTAGGAGGGTTTTCCTAGGTAAATGCTGCCCTTTTGATTCCTTATGGTTGATGTTCTAAGGAGCGTCTACCTCCCTGCTGTTCGCCCTGTAGTCCTATCTGTCTGTTTGGCTGAAAGTTGAGCCATGGGGGTGAGTTCAGTTTCAGTCCTGAAGACTGACCAAGGGCCACAGTCCGAGGGGTCCCACCAGTCTTGATTATTAGTCCAGTAAGCCTGTGTTTTGTTGAAATTATACTTTAGATAATAAGAGCTTAGAGCTTATTTAGCATGGTAAGAAATTTAAAGGCATCTTCAAATTTGAATTTCTATCATTTTCTCTGTCCATTTAAGGGAGATCCAGGTTTAGTGTATTCATATTTTAAAAATACAATTATTTAAGTTATTAGAAATTTACAAATAAAATTTCTAATCATTCTATAGCTTATAATATCTGTAAAATTGGGGATGGTTTCTTTTTTTTTAAGTTTTTATTGTGAATTGAGTGATAGTTTATATGGGAGAACATTGGTTTTACACTCATAGTTTCATTGCAATGATTATAATCCCCTCCATGCATCATGATTCAATAGTATTTGCTTCTATTCCCTCTGCTGTTTTTTGGGGGATGTACATAAAAACACTCAGGAATATATAATTATTTAAACAACCAAAGGGCATATTCTGCAAGCCTGCCTCCTGGCCGCCAGCACACAGCCTTCCTCTTTCCATGAGTCTAGAGGCCTCATCTCTACCTCCATCGGTCTCTGCTTCTCTGGATAGGGTTCCACATTCCACTCATGCTCTTCTCCCTTGATGGTCCCAGGGTCTTCATTATCTTTTAATTCCAGTTTTCCATGAACTTTTTGAAGCCCCGTCATACACACATACACACACAGATGTATTATTACATATAAGCTTCCTTTATATGTGTGTGTATTACTTTGACTCCTGCAAGTCACTTTCAGAGTCCCTGGATGGCACAGACAATTGCTTAGTTAGTTCGGCAAGTAACCTAGAGACTGGCATTTCAAACCCAACTAGCTGCACCTCAGAAGAAAAGCATGACAGTATGCTTCTGAAAGGTCACAGCCATGAAAATACGATGGAGAAATTCTACTCTGCACACATGGAATTACCATGAGTTGGAATCCACATGCCTTTGTGTCCAACAGACATTTAATCTCTACTCCCTTTATCCTTGCTGACACAGCCAAACTTGGGTTTGTGTGCTGACCCTCGACCATATGGCAGTGCGTCCAGAGGAGGAATCCCATGTGCAGTGTGATTCTGACTGGTCTTTGTCTGTGATGGATTTAGGGTGAACATATAATGCAGTTCTGGTGATTGAGATGTAAAGTGAGGAGACTTAGGAAGTTTCTGTTAAAGTTTTCCTGTCCTTTTAAAAGAAAGAAACGCATGCATAAGGCTTCCCCTTCTGCTGAAGCAGCACGTGGCCATGATGCCTGGAACAGCCATGATGCCTGGAACAAGATGCCATCTTGTCCCCACTCAAGAAACCACCCGGAGGCACATCCACAAGCTGATAAGCAATTCAGTTCAGCAAAGAGTGAAATACTTTGATCCTTGAAGAAATCCCTAAGAAGCTAAATGAACCAATCCCAGGGCTCCTTACCTCTGTGTTGTTGGTATTGGGTGCTGTTGAGTGGATTCCAACTCACAGTGCCCATTGTCACAGAGTGGAACTGCCCCTGACTATAAGCCAACACTACTGTACTTAGGAGTCCTGGTGTGGCGCTGTGGGTTAATGCACCAGACTGCAAAGCCATTTGAATTGCAAGGTCGGCGGTTCAAGCTCATCAGCTGCTCCTTGGAAACCCTATACAGGGTCACTATGGGTTGGAACCAACTCGATGGCACTTCACAACAACAAGAACGGTACTTACCAACAACAACAACAGAAGCTTTATGGAACCAGAGCTTGCTCCCACAGAACCACTGAGTAGATCTGAACTGTCAGCCTTTTTGTTAGAGTCAAGTACTTAATCATTGTGCCACCAAGGCTCACAACCTCTACACTCATAATTTTGTGAGACAAATCCATTTGCATGGCTGACTTAGCCAATTGTGGCAGTGTTCGTTACTTGCACCCAAGTTTATCTCCTGCCAAGGTAAACATCTCACAAACAATACTATGTAAGGGATTTCAGCGGCTCCTAAACAAATCCAGTCACACAAAGTATCAAGGATGAAAATTCATCATCATTTTTCAAATGGTGCGTTTCAACGCTAACATGTCGCCTGCCAGATGGTGTGCCAAAATGTGACAGGACTATAGTGGGGAAGCTATTTTACCACACTTTCCTGGCAAAATTGTGTGTCTGTAATATTATGGTAGGAGGGGAACGATCTTGCTTCTACTCCAAGATACAAAATATCTCAGAAAGTGTACTTCTGTTGTTGTATGTGTTTTTGTTATTGCTGTTGTTCTGTTTTCAGACACATGAATGCATAAATGTCTATTCAAAATAGGGCAGCTTGCTTTCTAAAAACCTATCATCAGCAAATGCCACATGATAGACAAAAATGACTATGTGTTGTGTTGCTATAGCCCTTATCCTCCCAACATGCGGACTAATCCACCATACCATTGCAAGCATCTACGGTTCTCAGTGCTTCCACAGTATTGATGGAGGAAACTCCACCTGTACACATGAGTCCTGGTGTCGCACTGCAGGGTGAGCACTAGACTGGGAACTGAAAGGGCAACAGTTCAAACCCACCAGCCACTCTCAGAAACCCTGTATAGAGTGGGTGAGCCAGAACCAACTTGTAGCACAGAACAATCATCACCCCCTCATACACAATACCACTGCTTCACAGCAACCAATGAATTTAATAATGAGCAAGATTGGGGCAGAAAGAAATCCAGAGGGAAAGAAAAAGGCACACTCTGAACCACAGGAGAAACCTGTGAATACTAAACTCGACACATCTCCTAAAGGTTTGTGTGTGCATATTCAGCACTCAAATAAACGACACCCCTGTTCTCATATGCAAAATTAATATCTGTATCTGGAGATCCACACACTGTTCAAATCCCCCAAAATCGTGTCAAGCCCCCAAAACGACAAAGGAATGATAAATTAAAAATTTTCTAACATAGTGCTCTTCTCTGATAACTTGCATTTGGCAAAGATGAAGCATTTAGGAGCCTGGTTTGGGAATTCTGAGAGAGGAAAATAAAGGGTGCCAATTTCTTAACTCCAAGTGGCAGTAAGCTTCTTTAGGGTGGGAGAAAGGTGTCTTAAGTGAAGTCTCACCATCAATAGTAAACAAGGGCTGGAGGATAACAAAGTTGAAAACAGGAGTAGCATTTCTGCCATCAAGACAGTCCCCTGGAGTCCAGTTCCTTGGGGCCAAATGGGTCAGCTCTCCTCTGCTCACGTCCTCTGACCACTAGAGACTGGGTGATGCATGTTGTAGGTGTTTCTTTCAGGTCACAGGGCATACTCTAGCACAATCTCCCAAGGATACTTACCATCCTCAAAAATGGCTCCGATTTCAAAAGATAATTCTGAACTGTGCTCGGCCTCACAAGGATACACTGCTCGAGCTTTCCGACTGGTAACGCTGAAAAGGGAGCATCAAAGACTAGTTAAAATGTGAAAAACCCAGAGGGAAACCTCATTGTTCCCCATTTCCCCATTCCCAAATGTCACTTCTGTGCCACCAGTGGTACAACTCTTTCCAGAAAAGAAATGAGCAGAGAAGTGAACATCAGGCAAAGCTTTGGCATTTGATTTTCAAGAAAATGATGGGTTTTAAATGCAAACCTTTCTTTAAGGAGCCCCTCTGCGCAGCTTTCACTGAACCTCTTCACCTAATTCTGTGCTCTGCCTGGTGGATACCCTTTCCCTTCAGTCAGCATTATCAGAACCATGGGGCATGCTGACTTTCGAAGCACCTAGGTTTCTCTATTAGTAAAAGTACCAAGATCTTGAGACAGAAGGAACCAATGGAAGGGAGACATGCACATACAACGATCCACTGACACAGATCCAGCTGGGTTGGCAATTTCAGTCTCCTCACTGCCATTCAGACAGGTACACCAAGCTCTGCTTCCCACCACGTTTCCAAACCTCCTATGTGGTCTTGGAGGGGAAAGGGCATATTGAGGAAGGATGGAAACCATGTATATTTTTAGCCAGATCCAAACTTCAACAAAAGGAAATGGCCCACCTCACTGGAGTGGGAGAAAACACTGATAGTGAGAACCTCAGCTTGCTCCTCAGGAGGAAGGCCTTCCTAAAAGTCCAGCACCTCTGTCCTCTGCAAAGCCGGCCCATTAACTGGCCATGTTCAACGATGTGTCTAGTACCCAGATCCCCTCCCTGTGAAATAAAGCATTTACTTTGTAGTCATAATACAGGATTTCTTCATACATGAGTAGCTTCATAAATACAAAAACAGCACCAAAAAGAAAATAGATCCAAGCAGTTGTCCTGTGAAACAAATTTCTCCTAAGAATGTATTTGCCATTGAACTGAGTGCTAATAAAAAGGTTTTCAACTGATCCCAGAAGCTGGGAAGAAACTGAGTTAAGTCTTTCCTAGCAGAGGATATAAGCGTCGACTCAAGTTTCTGGAGACCCTTCTGTGATCTGGCACCATATCCCACCCACACCCTAATTCCAAAGCACATACCTTTCAGGTGGCTTGTCCACTATGGTGGCCGGAGGAGCAAGGAGGAACGGTGACAACTTTGGTGAAGGAGGTGTAGCAGCTTGGTTGGAGCTTGGTGTGGTTGGAGACTGTGGGTTGAGCCACTGGACCATTGATGATCGGGTCTGACTTTGGCTAAGGGTGGAAGTTTAAAGTACAGGATTAACAATACAAGGCCCTAGAACAACAATACATGGCATCTCTATTCTAGATGACCAGAATGACACCTCAACTTGTCTCTCCAGATGATTAGTAGAGACGGAGGCTTCTCCTCATTCTCCCAGATGAGCCACTACTCAGAGTGTACCCTCCAAAAGCATACCCCCAAATCAAAAACAGCTTACTATACTTCTCCAAGGAGTCCTGGTGTGGCGCTGTGGGTTCATGCTCTAGACTGCAAAGCCGTTTGAACTGCAAGGTTGGTGGTTCAAGCTCACCAGCCGCTCCTCGGAAACCTTATACAGGGTCGCTATGGGTCAGAACTGACTCGATGGCACTCAACAACAACTAAATACTTCTCCAAAGTTTATGGATAAGACCTACTCTTGTCATTTCAGTACTTAAGAAAATAGAATCGAAATGTTCAAAACAGTTGGATTTTTAAACTGTTCATTGTCTTGCTTACAAGGGAAATTCAAAGGAATCTGGAATCAGTTCCATGATCTATACCTTCCAAATGATCAACACGTGATCTTTCAGCATTTATAGTTCTTATCTATGATCATACACATGGAACAACCCCCCCAAAATAGCCACAGAAAACCTGAATTTATCTAGAAAGCACCAAATTATAAAACTTAAAAAAAATAAATAAAAATTTCTGGGTAAATGAGTTCTTGGGAGACTCAGAACCATAGTCTTTCTGGGACACCAAGAACAATGACCTAACACATTCCACAAAGACAATGTTCTACAATCTACTTTACTGAGTGCTACTGGAGTCCTGGTGTGGTGCTGTGGGCTAATAGGTCACACTGCAAAGCCATTTGAACTGCAAAGTCAGTGGTTCAAGCTCACCAGCTGCTCCTTGGAAACCCTATACAGGGTTGCTATGGGTCAGAATTGATTCAACAGCACTTAACAACAACAACAACAGCCACCCAATCATTTAAGGAGCTCTGGTAGCTTAGTGGTTACGAATTGGGCTGCTAACCTCAGGGTCAGCAGTTCGAAACTACCAGATGTTCTGTGGGAGAAAGAGGAGGCTTTCTGCTTTCGTAAAGATTTATAGCCTTGGAAACCCTGTTCAGGGTCACTATGAGATGGAACTGACTCCATGGTACTTAACAACAACAACAACTGGGGTCTTTCTGCTCCCGCAGAGATTTACAACCTCAGAAATTACATAGAGTCACTATGAGTCAGAAACAACTCGATGGCACTTAACAACAACTGGGGTCTCAAAAAGTTTGTGAGTGTCAACTTAAGGTGCAACTATAGGTCCTTCTGTATTAGAAGCAATGAAGAGTGAAGGAAATCAAAGACAATGGAAACAGTACAAACAACTAATGGGCCATGCAAGCCCCAGTCTTCTCAAGCCTGAGGCTAGAAGATGAGGCCTGGCTACTACTGCTGACCACTCTGAAAGAGATCACAATCAGAGGTCCTGGTTTGTGTGGGAGAACATTGTGGAAAACTCAAGATCATAAGAAAGACCAGTTGAATCCCCAAGACTATGGCCCTTAGCACCCTTCAAGTCTGGCAATGATTTCACCCCCTTGGTTCAACTTTCAAACAATAGACAAGAGTCCTGGTGTGAAGCTATAGGATAAGCATTAGTTGGTGGTTCAAATCCACCAGCTGCTCCTGGGAAACCATATGCAGGATCTTTATGAGTCACAACCAACTCGACAGCACTTAACAACAATAACAGCAAGGTGAGTAAGGGAGCATGATGGTGGCTCCATAAAATAAGCACTAGACTGCGAACCACAAGGTGGGTGGTTCAAGATCACCAGCTGCTCAGCCGGAGAAAGATAAAGCTTTCTGCTCTTGCAAAACCTCAGAAACCCTACCCAAGGTCACCATGAGTTGGAAAGGAATCCATGGTACTTAACAAATTTACAGTATGGTGAACAAGAACACCAGGAAGGTTCACACCCCTTAGAACAATCAACCACAGGAGATCAAAAGGGGAACATGTGCCCAGGGATAAAGTTCAGATGGCAAGGAGGGATAGTAAAGAATGGAAACGGTAAACACTGGAAGTAGGAAGAGCGCTGTTACATTGTGAGGACTGCAAACTACGTCACAAAACAAAATGTGTGTGAACTGGTGAATGGAAAGCCGATTTGCTCTGTAAATTTTCACCCAAATCAAAATAAAAAGTTAAAAAAAAAACTCTTTATAAAAGGAGAAATAACTCCTGGAGGGGCCTCCAAAGATGGGGAATTTAATCAAAAACTAAGTTCTCAAATTATCTCAACACTAGACACTTATGGCTATGATAGATGAAGCTTACTTTAAAAGCACAAGCAAATAAAGCTTCTCATTTTATTCCATTACATTTTCTTTTTTGTAAATGTTTTATTGTGAACTGAATGGCAATTTACATGGGAAAACATCGGTTTTAAACTCATCCTATCATATTTCATTTTATTGAGATGATTACAATCTCCTCCATGCATCATCACTCATCAGTATTTGTTTCTATTCCCTCTGTGTGTGTGTGTGTGTGTGTGTGTGTGTGTGGTTTTGTTTTTTGTTTTTTGGTTTTTTGGATGTACAAAAACACTCAGGAATATATAATACATATAATAATTTAAACAACAAAAGGGCACATTTTGTAAGCCTGCCTCCTGGCTGCCAGCGATAGCCTTTTTCTTTCCATGAGTCTAGAGTCCTCAGCTGCTCTATTTCTCCATGTCCTCAGCGCTGCCTCCATCTCTGGTGCCGCTGCTCCTCTGGATAGGGTCTCACATTCTGCTCATGCTCTTCTTCTCCCTTGATGGTCTTAGGACCCTCTGTTTCTGGACTGTAAGATTAACTACTTTCCCCTTTATGGCACAAAACTTCTACCTTTACAGTTGTGACAATCGCAATTCATCATGATAACAATTACGCACTATTGAATCATAAGAATCTTATCCCCTTCTCCTTTCACCAGACCCGCCTAGACAAGATAAAAACTATTCAGTGGGGATTCTACCTTCCCCTACACATCTACTACATTTTCAATACACATATACTAAACGATGGTGACACCATACACTTCTCTTCAAACTCACTCTCTTCCCCTGAAAACCGGTTTCCATGAGTAGTTTGCTCCTCAGTCAACATCCCTGAGCATTATCTTTGATTCTTTCATTCCATTATAGAACTAGATACCAAGTTCTGCCCAGGTGTCCTTCTAAATGACTCGCAGGCTGCTGCGTTCTCTGCCTTCTTCTCAATGTTCCACTCTTGTAGTTTTATTGCCAGCATAGTCTCCGAGCTAGTCCCCAACCCAACTTCTGCATGTCCAACTTACCTCTTCCAGACTCAACCACCTAAGACCCTGTTTACCCAACCTGTCCCTCCAACAACTAGTGTACTTATTCCCTCCAGTGGTATCACCTACCCAGCAGCCAAACTTGTATGCTTCTGTGGGTATGCCCACATCCTTCCCCAAGATTCTCTTCACCTCTTAGGCTCTCCCATTTGCCCTACCTACTCCAGCATTGCCCTTTCTCTGCTCAGCTCTAGCTCTACCTGCCCAACTCATAGATCCTCTCTGAATAACTATCACACCAATAATCCTAAGGTTAGACTGGAATGAGTTGTGCTCTGATGATTTCAGATGTTTCCTTTGCCTTGAACATAAGCCTTCTGGGGGTAAAATCAGAGCTACATTCTGTAGACCTTCCAAAGGCAGGCACAGTGTTAGGCATGTGAAAGAATCCTTCAATCAACACCTGAGGCAACAACTGAAAAATTCTAAGACTCAGATTGTTGCTATTGTTGTTGCTGTGTCAGCTGATGTTGAGTCAACTCCTAGTCATGATGAAACTCGTGTGAGCAGAGTAGAATTGCTCCATACGGTCTTAAAGGCTGTACGCAGATCACCAGACCTACTTCTGAGGCTCCTGTTGGTGCCTGCGTTCAAACCACCAAACTTTCAGTTAACAGTCCATAGCTCAACCATTTGAACCCCTCAGGAATTTCTCAAACGAAGATTGTTGTTGGTGTTCAGTGCCGTCGAGTAGATCCCAACCTGTATAGGGTTTTGGAGGAGTGGTTGGTGATCAGAACCACTGACCTTGTGATTAACAATCCAGTGCTTGTCCTACAGTGCTACACCCAGACTCTCAAACTAAGATTTGATTTAGTAAGTCAGGTGGATGAACTACTGCATTATATACTTGTTAATACACAGAAGATTTTCTATCCTTTGGTCATTTAAAAAAAAAAAAAAAAAAGGTGGGGATGTGATTTATAAAACATTATTCCTTAACAACTTATTTATAATTCTTCTGTCTAGCCATTTATCTAAGAGTCATAAAACCGATTTCACCCCAAGCCAAGAAACCTATAAATCTTAAAGTGATTTCTTCACAGAAAATGAACCTTTATGGGTTTCTTACTAATCAAGAAGGGAAAGGAGAGGAAGGGATAAGTGAAGGCCTGATGGAGAATTTAAAGCCACAGTTAGTCAAACAATTGCCATTTTATCTTCCAGCAATTATTAAGGTGCTTGAGGGTGGTGGTGGTGGAAGATGAGATGTTTTACCACACCCCCTATCAACTCTTCCTAGTCATAAAGAGTCAAGTGATGAAATAATAGCCATCCATCTGCTCAAAGGGAGGACAGCTACAAGATGAAGATAAAGTAACACAGTGAATCTATACTTTCAAGGCTCTTTAAAAACAAAGATCAGAAACTGTACAGCCATTATCTACTTAATGGGCACATCTCTCTGTAAACACACACGTGTGCACACACACATGCCCCTCAGTCCATGAGAGAACTGTTGAAATAGCAGCTGCAGATGAGAGCTTGTCTCTCAGCTAGCTTTCTTCATCTTTTCCTCAAATAGGAACACAACCGGCACTCCTTGCCCAGGCTAGACTTTTTTCTTTGTTTGCTTTCTGTGATCTTGTTTGTTATCATTCAACATATATGTATGTTATTAAACTAACCTGTTCACTAACATACCCCTAGTGCCTTCCAATGGAGACTTGACCTTCTCTGAGAGTTCCTTTGTTCTCTTTCTGAACCAGGTACTTCTCCTTTGAGTTTTGGGGATCCTATCTGGGCACACACTCAGCAAGCTGGAATGTTTATAAGAGTTAGCAAAATGCCAGTCTAGGAACAGTCTCTGTGATGATGAGACACAAGTCATACGGAGCATTGTAAGCTTGTAAAAGGAGAGACCTATGAGGCAAAACAAAGTTTGGGAACCACAGCCGTTGCTTAGGCAGAAGAGACTTTCCACAGGCTTGTCTGCTGGGAAGAAGTGGGGATGAGGCAAGAAGTCATTAAAATAATATAGCTGGGTCATAAAATGAGTTCACACCTCACCCAACAGTGGTTAGTGTGTCATAGATGGCTTCTCAAAAGCCCAGGGCCCAGACTTTTTGGAAAGCAAGAAATTGTAGCCATGCTTCAATTATATAAAACTGTCTCCTACTTTCCAGAATTTGGATAGCTTTTTTTTTTTTTTTTTGGGGGGGGGGGTGTTTGGAGGAGGAGTACCAAGGATTAAAATAGTTTTTAACTATTTGGCTTAAAATTACATATAACACCTATATTTTCTCAAAAAGCAGTAGAGGAAAATATCACAGAATTTCTGATACTCTTTTTTTCTTCTTTGATTTATAAAAGATATTGGAGGAGCATCAGACATCTTGGGAACGGCAGTCCCAAGATCAAGTTGTCTACCTTAACTCAGGTCCTAGGAAAGAATTAAGCTCCACGGCATCTATGCATGTAATCAACTAACATGTCTCCACTTATCTACAACAGCGTTACTTACTACCAGGTGGGAGCCTAGTCTCATGGTCCCTTGGTTTCTGCACATCTATGGAGAAGCACAGACTATTTTGTGCTCCACAGAATGTGTGTAAAGCAAATGGCCTTGAAAGAGAGATGCATCTCCCTCTTGAAAAAAGAGAAGGCTTCACTGCCCTTTATAAACTCAGGGCCCCTCTCTATAGTGCTCCCAATGCAAGTGCTACCAGATGTGCTTTGTTATCATCCTGTGGGAACTGGGTATTGTGGGACTGGTACTTCTTGTTAAGTGCTGTCAAGTCATTTCCGATTTCACAGCAGTGCTGTATATGGTTTCTGAGGAGAGGCTGGGGAGTTTGAACCATGAACCTTATCCTTATCCTACAGTGCTACAGCTGGACTCTGGGACTGGTACAATATCATTGCTATTGCTGTGATTAATAGAGGCACTTGGCTCTCATTCAGGTGTCTCCCGTCAGCATCCACAAAACCATGGTAGGTTAATTTGGTAGCTTGTAAGCAAGGTAAAATTTCAGAACCTTTGCAGTCATTGTTGGGAAAACTTAGAAAATTGTCATTCAGATCATATTTTGTGTTCTGTGGTTTAGATGAGAACTCCAGTTGAGAAAATCTTCAGACTTGCATGTAACACCCTTGAGAATCTGCCATAAAGTGGGTCAGGGTGGTAATGAAAGGTATGTTTCCTGGTGGTAGACTCCTAGTGTGGCGCTGTAGGGTAAGCACTATACTACTAACTACAAGGTTGTTGTCGTCGTTAAGTGCCATTGAGTCGATACCGACTCATAGTGACCCTATGCACAGCAGAACGAAACACTGCCAGATCCTGGGCCAACCTCACTACTGTTGCCACGCTTGAGTCCATCGATGCTGCCACCCAGAGGCTGAAATTCATCAGCAGCTCCTTGGAAACACTATATAGGGTCACTATGAGTCTGAACCATGTCGACAACACCTAACAACAGCAACAACATCCCATCCTTAATTCTTAATCCTGTAATTGGGTTACCACATCAATCTCGTCATGGGGGATAACTACATTTCATCTGCTGATCCACTGAGAATTCTGGCAGAGTTGAGTTGACACAAAGCTTAACTATCACACCATCCCACCCCAGCATAAGGAATTCCTCTATTATTTTAAGACTAGCCAGGAAGACTTTCAACACAAGTATATTCAGGAGTGGGATTCTGAGTTAAAAATATAAAATCTTCAGTGATTTTTGTTTTATCCTTTTTTTGAAGTATAACACTAAACCCCCTTTTTTGTGTGTGAGAAGGAAACATTTCTTCTCAAAGGAAGGTAGTGGTAGTTGGCTTTTATGCACTGGAAATGTCAAATACTCCTGCTTTAGAAGACTCCTTCAAGTTTGTTCTATTACATTGAAAAGATATCGAGTATACAGATATTAGGCGTTTTCTTTAAATCACGTCTGGTTTGGTAAGTGTGGTTTCTGAGCTTTTCAGGAAGAGTTGACTTCTTTTCTCCATTTTTGTAAACCGCAAGTTGGCTTTCAGGAAACATGAGGCACTTAGGTACTTTTGTAATTGGTCAGCAGCTCATCGTTAAGTCAAATTGGTGGTCTGTGCGCATGCCAGTCTTACTAATCAAAAGTTCTTGGAAGAGCAACATGAAGATGGACATAGATTTATTTTGTTAAGTTTTAATATGAAAAGTGGTAGAAAAGGATACCCCAAATATTTTATTATATCCCAACAGAAAACAAGCTTTTTGTTCTTACATCACTGACCATTTTTTATTTTTAAACCCTCATCGGAACCACAGAACACAAAAATGATCTGTGAAGCTCCTAAATCCAGAGGAAGATTGATGCCAAAACACATGGAGAACTCCAAGGAATGTTGGACCTACAGAGGCTTAAAGGAGACAAGTCGGTGTTCTGAATTCAGACTTCTAGTCTGTGAGAGAATACATTTCTGGTTCCTAAAGCCATCCACTTGTGGTATTTCTGCTAGAGTGGTGGTGGTGGTGGTGGTGGTGGTTAGCATTAGATAATTAAGACAGCTGGGGTAGCCAGAGGGGTGGGAGACGAGGGATAAGCAGGGAGTAGAATATCTCTCTGAGTAACTGACAAGGGAATTCTCTTCTATAAATGGAATCCACACTTTTGCTTTGAAAAAAAAAAACAAGCCTGTGTTTCAGGGAAAGACCTTATAGCTTTTGCCATGGGTTGGGGGGGGGGTGGGCAGGGGGAGGAAAAGAAAAATAAATTATGATAGTGGCTGTCTATATGTACAATTTACAGTTTATTTTTTATAAAACATAACAAATCAGCAGTATATGTTGCTTCTGATTCAAACTGTGATCCAATCTTCTCTAGTACCAGACTCTACGCTCCATGCATATTAAAAACTTTTTGGAAGCAGAAAAGCACAAACATTTCAGAAATGGGGGTGGGGAATTAGGGCCTTAACTGTTAAAATTCTACAACAGCTGCACTGGTCACAAGAGAACTTGCGTAGCTAACAAACATTTAACCAACATTTTGTACATTGCTGAGATGGGTCAGGCTCTGGGCAGAGCTGGGTATACAAAAGCCTCCAATTCCAGGCTCTGGGAGCACCAGTGTGATTTTAAAATTCAAAGGGGGTCGAGCTGGGAGAATACTTATCAAGAACAGCAATGACTGCTTATTTGACATGACTAAATCCCCCAAATACCAAAATATTTTACTGTGGTTATATGATATCGGAATCAAGTCAGAAGTTTGCGCTAAAATGAAAGATTTTTAAAACCTCATCTGCAAGGTCTCCAAGCAAAAACTAACACATTAGTGAAATGATCTCTCATGCCAGTCTGGAGAATGTACAGCATAAGTCTAGAACAGCTGTCCTGGGCAAAAGTGTTTGGAAATGTTAATGAAGACAGACTGAAATATTGTGGATGTGTATATTATGGGGAAATCTCTGTTCAAATGAATACCACAGTGATTCCTTAAGTGCTAGAGAGGGAGAATTCCGTAGCTAGCATGTTGTCTGGTTACGAACAAGCTGGAACGCAGGAGAGAGAGAACTGCAGGGAGAGAACTACAAGCTGATGATGAACAAGACTTCATAATCCACAGGGTCAGTGAGCAGGACTTTACTGCCCTTTAGGAGAAAAAAGGCTGCCCTAACTAAGTTTCAGAAAGTGGATTGCTTTAAAGAACAGACATTTACTATTTTATAGTTATGGAAGCTAAAAGTTCAAATCAGGGTTCTGTTCTGCTGTTGCTGCTGCTGTTAGGTACCAGCGAGTTGGTTCTAACTCATAATGGTGCCATGTACAACAAAATACTGCCAGGTTCAGCACCACCCTCAGTTACTGTTATGTTTGAGTCCAGCCATTTGATTTTCTCATTTCTTCCATTTGCTTTGCATCTCCATGCTGGTGAGCAAGTTTCAGAGTCTCTTCTGACATTCATTTTGATCTGTTCCTTCTTTCTTGTCTTCTTAATGACCTTTTACCTTCTTCCTGTATGATGTTCTTGATATTCTTCTGGTCTTTGGTCATTAGTATCTAATGCACCAAATTTGCTCTTGAGATGATCTCTAAATTCAGGTGGGATATCTTCAGGGTCAAGGAGTTCTGGTAGTGCAGTGGTTACGAATCGGGCTGCTAACTTTAGGGTCAGCAGTTCGAAACTACCGCCTGTTCCCTGGGAGAAAGATGAGGCATTCTGCTCCCATAAAGATTTCCAGCCTCAGAAACCCTGTACAGGGTCACTATGAGTTGGAAGCAACCCCATGGCACATAAACATCACCATGTTCAAGGTCATATTTTGGCGTTCCTGTATTTGTGTGTGTGTGTTTTTTTTAACTTTCTATTGTGAGTTAAGTGAAGGTTTACAGACAAAATCATCAGTTTTACATTCAACAAATAATATACTTTGTTTCATCTCAATCACTGCAATCCCCTCTGGAACATCAGTCATCCTGCTTTCTCCCTGTGACTCTGTGACTCTTGTTTTTATTCCACCCAGTTTCCCATCCCTTCTCACCATTGTCCTTATGTACATGTTGCCCCTTTGACTTTGTATGATTGACCCTTCCATCATTCATAGTAAGCATACCTGACTAGTGTTACTGTTCCCCCTATGTACCTATCTACTGCTTAGATGAAAGAGAGTGAGTTCCTTTCCAAACCTGAAGGATGTTCAAGAATCATAGTCTCAGGTTCCCCCACTCTCTTTCTGACCAGTAAGCCCAGTCTCTTTTTTTGAGTTTTCTTTCATATATTATGCCGCTGTATCCAGGACCTTCTAATGTGATCCCTTTCAGAGCAGTTGGTAATGGTAGCTAGGCTTGTTTCAATTTTCTTCAGCTTCAGCTTCAGCTTGAACTTGCATATGAACAATTGATGGTCTGTTCCACAGTGGGTCACTGGCCTTGTTGGGGCTGGTGATATGGAGCTTTTCCACTATCTCTTCCCATGGATGTAGTCAATTTAATTCTTGTTTATATTGTTTACAAAAGTTACATGCAATATATAAGCCATTGATCTTGCAAAATTCTATCATGCGATCTCCAGCATTATTTCTATCATCACAGCCATATTTTCTATCAACTGATCCTTCTTTTGTTTCCAACCTTTGCATTTCAATCACCAACAATTACCAATACATCTTGATTGCATGTTTGATCAATCTCAGTCTGAAGAAGCTGGTAGAATTCTTCAATTTCATCATCGCTGGCTTTAGTGACTATTGCATAAATTTGACTAACAGTGGTATTAACTGTTCTTCCTTGTAGGCTTATGGACATTATTCTATCACAGATAGTGTTATAATTCAAGGCAGATCTTGAAATGTTCTTTTTGATGATGAATGCTACATCATTCCGGCATAGTAAACCATGTGATTGCCCGATTCAAAATGGCAAATATCAGTCCATTTTAGCTCATGAATGCTTACAATATCAATCTTTATGCATTCCATTTCATTTTTGACAACTTCCAATTTTCTTAAACTCATACTTTGTAATTCCATGTTCTGATTATTAAGAATGTTTGCAGCGGTTTCTCCTCATTTTGAGCTGTGTCCCATCAGCAAATGAAGGTCCTGAAATTTTACTCCATTCATCTCATCATGGTCAACTCTACCTGAGGAGGCAGCTTTTTCCCAGTCTTATTTTTGAGTTCCTTCCTGACTGAAGGGCTCATCTCCTGGCACTATATCTGACAATATCCTGGTGCTCTTCACAATGTGTTCATTTCCAGCACTGTATCTTACAGTGTTCTTCTGCTCTTCATAAGGTTTCTATTTGCTGAACATTCAGAAGTCGTCTGCCTCTCCTTCCTAGTTCGTCTTTGCCTGGTAAGTTCTACTGAAATCTGTTCACCATGAGTGACCCTCCTAGTATTAAAAACCAAACCAAACAGGTAGCATAGCTTCCAGTAACATGCAAGCCACCACAGTATGACAAACTGACAGACCAGTGGCGACTGCTGACAATCCTTGGTATTTCTTGGCTTGCAGCTGCATCTGCCTCTGTCATTCCATGTCTCTCATCTTTTACAAGAACACCAGTCTTGTAGGATTAGAAACCACTCATCTCCAGTACGGCTTCATGATCACTGGCTAACATCTTCAAATCCTATTTCCAAACAGAGTTTTATCTGTAGGTCCAGAGGATAAGAACTGGAGCATGTCTTTCTGAGTGACACAATTCAATCCATAACAGATGCCATTCGTTCATCATTTATGGCTAGACCCTGGGCAGGGCACCGGGGACACCTAGAGGAGCATGACAGCTCCTGTTCCCTAGTTAGGTAAGTGGAGAAGAACAAATACCACAAGGCAGTGTGTTAAGTTCCATGTCGGGGTTTACCCAGGATCACTGAGGGGAACACAGAGCAGAGAGCATCTTACTACCATGTGAGCATCCAGAAAGGTTTTCAGAGGAGGCAGTGCAGTGTCTGTACTGAACTGCGCTGCTATCCTGATCATCATGACCTCCCCACTTGTACAGTCTTCTACTGTGAAAGACACACCTTGCACACATTCATTCGTGTGGTCCCCCAAAACCCAGTCATCCCACATTACAGATGAGAAGACTTCAAAAAGTGAGGGTGACTTGGTCAAGGTCATGTTGGTAGTAATTTCCATTTTGACAAGATCTCAAACTTTCAAGTCCTTAGGAATGGCTGGAAGAGAATAAATACGAGGAGAAAAATAGACAGTGCAGATTCTCAGGAGAGGTAGGGTCTCATGCTGACAGCAAGCAATTACAAGATTTGGGATCTGATTCCTCTTTCTATGCAAAACTCCACTGCTTTTCTGAGAGACTTGGGTTCAAGACCTGGCTCTGCTATTTGCTGACTAAATGCCCATATGCAGTTTCTTAACCTCCCTATGCTTGTTCTTTTTTTGTATTTAAAAGATAGGGAATTATTTGCTAAGGGAACCTGGTGGCACAGTGGTTAAGCATTTGGCTGCTAACCAAAACGTTGGTAGTTAAAACTTACCCAATGGCTCCCTGGGAAAAGATATGGTGACCTGCTTCCACAAAAAGGACAGCCTAGAAAACTCTATGGGGTACATTACGCGCTGTTACATAGGGTCACTATGAGATGAACTCAACTTGAAAGCACACAACTACTACTAATTTTCTAAGGGCTCATGGTAAGGAAAAGATGACTTAAGAACATCTCCAGAGCCAGATACAACCAATATTCGGAACCAACCATAACTGGAATTTGGAGAAGGAATGTGCTGGTCTCCATTTCCTTAGTGAAAATGGGGATGATAATCTTAAATAGGTGGGGTCACTGTAAGACTGAAATGGACTAACAGATAGTTAATCACTGGAGCACATTACCAACCAAATTGAGCAGATTGGTACCAAGTTGGTTCTGACCTATGCTATTGTTAGGTGCCATCGAGTCAACACTGACTCATAGCGATCCTATGCACAACAGAATGAAACACTGCTCGGTCCTGGGCCAACCTCACAATTGTTGCCACACTTAAGCCAATTGATTCTGCCACTTTGCCAATCCATCTTGCTGGGGGTCTTCCTCTTTTTCTCTGACTCTCCACCTTACCAAACATGATATCCTTCTCCAGAGACTCTTCCCTCCTGACAATATGTCCGAAGTATGAGCGACAAAGTTTGGTCATTCTGGCCTCCAAGGAGCACTGTGGCTGCACTTCTTTCAAAACAGTTCTGTTGGTTCTTCTATCAGCCCATGGCACTTTCAATATTCTCCTCCAACACCATAACTCAAAAGCATCAATTCTTCTACAGTCTTCCTTATTCGCTGTCCAGCTTTCGCATGCATATGAGGTTATTGAAAATACCATGGCTTGGGTCAGGCACACCTTAGTCCTCAAGCTGACATCTTTGCTCTTCAACACTTTAAAAAGGTCTTGTGCAGCAGATTTGCCTAATGCAATATGTCATTTGATTTCTTGACTGCTGCTTCCATGAGTGTTGATAGTTGATCCAAGAAGAATGAAGTCCTTGACAACTTCAATCTTTTCTCCATTGATAAGAATGTTGTTTATTGGTCCAGTGGTGAGGATTTTTGTTTTCTTTACATGGAGATGCAATCCATACCGAAGGCTGTGCTCTTTGATCTTCATCAGCAAGTATTTTAAGTCCTCTTTTGACTCATAGCAACCGTATAATCTTTACAGAGGCAGAGTGTCACAACATCTTTCTCTCAGGGAGTGGCTGATGGGTTCCAACCACCAACCTTATGGTTAGCACTCGCGTATGTAACCATTGTGCCACCACAGCTCCTTTGGTGCAAGTAAGCACTCAGTAGATGAAGTTCTTGTTACTATTATTAAGTATTTCTGAGTCAGATCTTGCCTCTGACTTCTAGGATTACATCATCACTAGCTATTTTCTTTTCCAAAGACAGCAAATAGGATATGCCAAAAGGATAAAAATTACAGTGATATTAACTGGGAGTCACCATTTAAAAAGAAAAGGATAAAGTGTGGTACACACCCTGGAATGGATTTTGGAACTGAAAAAGAACATAAGTGGAAAATTGGTGAAATCCAAACATGGCCTTTAGTTAATTGTATTGTATAATGTTATTCTCTTATTTTTTAACCAGTGCACCTTGGTTCTGTCAGATGTTAACAGTAGGGGGCACTGGGTGAAGAGCATTAGGAAACTCTGTAACATCTTTGTTGTTGATGTTAAGTGCTGTTGAGTCAGTTCTGACTCATAGAGATCCTGTATAGGGCTTCTAAGAAGTAGCTGGTAGAGAACAAACAAGATGGCGGATGGGGTGGACACGTAGTAAAGGAGCTCCAACAACAACAACACAGAATACCCGACCAAGGAGGCTCAGGGGCTGCTCCCAGAACTCGGAACCACATATAAAGGAATACTTAGAAGGTTGGAAG